>NC_084591.1:47626367-47946367 GCF_033807715.1 Cololabis saira | reverse complement strand
TCTCGTTCTCACCTACGGTGTTGAAACTGATGATCTGTTGGTGTCACCTGTAAACTCCCTTTTATCCGACCATTATTTAATAATGTTTGAATTTAATATTGTCGATATTGAAGTGCAAAATAGGAGGTATTACTTTAGCAGATGTTTGTCTGATGAAGCTATTGCTAAATTTAAGGATTGTGAATGGAAAGATATTCTAATAGTATATACACATTTGCAAAGCCAGAACAGCTTATTATTCAACGTTGATAGAGGATAACAAAAGTAACCCACGTTTTCTGTTCAGCACTGTGGCCAGGCTGACAAAGAGTCACAACTCTGTGGAGCAGTGCATTCCTGCAGCTCTCAGTAGTGAAATCAACCAGCCGGTTGTGGGCGTTTCTTCAGCTTTAGCGACTTCCCTGGGCTCTGACTTGTCTCTAGACTGTTTTGATCCTATAGACCTCCCTGAGCTGACCTCACTCGTCAATAGAGCTAAATCAACCACGTGTATGTTAGACCCCATTGTTACAAACCCATCTGTCTAGGGGTAAGGTGAGTAGGTAACATGTTTAAGGAGGAACGGAAACTATGGTCAGAGTATGAAGTTTTATTACAAACTCTCTTAAAAGTGTGCTTTAGGCACGTTTACAAGGTTGATGACTCTATAACTAAAAATAAAAGACAATAAACATAAACAGAATCAAAAGGGCAAAAGCTTAACGTAAAAAACAAACTATCCTTTCCCAAGGGAGAAACAACACAAAAGTTTAACAGAAACAAACTCTCCTTTCCCAAGGGAGAAACAACACAAAAGTTTAACAGTTAGTGGTTAACATGTATACATAGTAGCGGCAGGTCGGAGGAAGACCAGAGGGGTGTTCCTCCTCGATTGTCAGGTTCAGACTGAATATATAGTACTCTGGGCACCCATGGCCACTGGGTGTCACATGACCGGCAACCAATAGGACAGCCAAGGGGTGATCAGACCCTTAACTACTGCCAGCCCTTGCTGATGGCATTAACAAGGCAATCAGCAGACCCTTAACTACTGCCAGCCCTTGCTGATGGCATTAACAAGGCAAACAGACCTGCAGTGGAGCAAAAACACATTATACATAATAGAAGGCGCTCTCTATTCTATTATAATGGTGAAGACTCAAGTGTTCAGCAATACACAGACCTCATATAAATATATATACATATATACATTAGCCAATAGATATATATTATATATATTTATACTACAATACCACTAAAATCATAATACCAAAACTAAATATAATACATAATAAACACGGCGACAGCAGTCGACGTAACACCCATCCCGACTCGACTATTAAAAAATGTTTTTTTCTCTTATTGGTGCAACAATACTGGACCAAATAAACCTATCCCTAAACTTAAGATATGTACCACAGGTTTTCAAAGTTACGGTAATTAAACCTTTACTTAAAAAACCTTCTCTTGACCCAGACACCTTAGCTCATTATAGACCAATTTCCAACCTTCCATTTGTATCTAAAATTCTGGAAAAGGCAGTTTCAAGCCAGTTATGTGACTATTTGTATAGAAATGATCTGTTTGAAGTCTTTCAGTCAGGGTTCAGAATGCATCATAGCACAGAGACAGCACTGGTTCGGGTCACGAATGACCTTCTTATGGCCTCAGATAAGGGATTAGTGTCCATACTGGTTCTATTGGACCTCAGATAAGGGATTAGTGTCCACACTGGTTCTACTGGACCTCAGATAAGGGATTAGTGTCCATACTGGTTCTACTGGACCTCAGTGCTGCTTTTGACACTGTAGATCATGGCATTTTACTGCACAGGTTAGAGCATGTTGTTGGGATTAAAGGGACAGCTCTACGTTGGTTTAAATCATATCTATCTGACAGGTTCCAGTTTGTTCATGTACATGAGGTTTCTTCAGAACAGTCAAGGGTCTGTTATGGTGTTCCGCAGGGTTCAGTGCTAGGGCCAATCTTGTTCAGTTTATACATTCAGCCATTGGGAAGTATAATCCAGAATCACGGCATACACTTTCATTGTTATGCTGATGATACGCAGCTCTATTTGTCTATGAAGCCGGATGAAACAGAACCGTTAGTTAAACTTCAGGCATGTCTTAGGGACATCAAGGACTGGATGTCCGGAAATTTCTTGCTTCTAAATTCAGATAAAACAGAGGTTATCATTCTTGGTCCAGAGCATCTTAGGAAGGGATGGTTAGATGGTGTTGCGATGGCTTCCAGTGCAACTGTGAGAAACCTTGGTGTTGTTTTCGATCAGGATTTGTTGTTTAAACCATAATAATCAGGTTTGTAAAATTGCGTTTTTCCATCTCCGTAATATATCAAAGATTAGGAAAATCCTCTCGCAGAGTGATGCAGAAAAACTAGTTCATGCGTTTGTATCTTCTAGACTAGATTACTGTAATGTGTTGCTAGCAGGATGTCCAAGTAATTTGCTGAATATCCTCCAGCTGATCCAAAATGCAGAAGCGTGAGTGCTGACAGGAATCAGCAGGAGAGACCACGTCTCCCCAGTGTTAGCGTCGCTCCATTGGCTACCCTGTAAAATTCAGAATCCAATTTAAAATTGTATTACTTGCGTATAAAGCCCAAAACGGCTTAGCTCTGCATTATTTGCAAGACCTGATAGTGCCTTATGTTCCTGTCAGAGCTCTCCGTTCTCGGAGTGCAGGTTTACTCGTAGTTCCTAGAGTATCCAAATGTAGATTTGGAGGGCGGGCGTTCTGCTATCAAGCACCATTACTATGGAATCAACTTCCAATCTGGGTTAAGGAGACTGACACCACCTCCACCTTTAAAACTAAACTTAAAACCTTTCTGTTTAGTAAAGCCTATAGTTAGCGTTTAGTAAACCTCTAGCTGGTGTTGTTAAATCTCTATTTAGTGTAAACTCTAGTGTGTTAGAGTCAGTAGTCATAGTTGCAGCTATAGAACAAGACTATAATAGTTAGTCTAACTTTTAAATGTATTTGTTAAGTTATAAATCACTTCCAATAAATCACAGAGGGAGGAGCGGGGTGTAAGGTGGGTGGTCCACGTGTCACGGGTGTGATGTCATTATTAATCAGCTGTGTGCCGCCGGTTGCGCCATAAGCGGAAGCGATCCGTGCGGTGACGTAAAATTGTCGGGAGAGTGATGCGGTACTGGTAAGAGCTCCGTTTATTAAAGTTGACGGGTTTTGTTTATACTTGCTGTGCTGGATCCGCATCTCGCGGCTGCGATCACTTGTGTGTGACATGGTTGCTGTGCTGATGATGCGCCGCTGCGCTGTCGCGCTGTCGGCACCTGGAGATGTGTGTGCGTTTGTTTGTGGGTGTGGCGGAGCACGCCGTTTTAAGTTATAAATGAACATCGCGGCTCAAAACTTAAGATAAGATTAACTTTTTGTGTTTACTTGCAAAAGTGCAAAGCAATTTATTTTGTATTTGTAAATCCCCATTTAATTGTATTTAATTATGACAGATGATGACGATGGTTATTGCTTTTTGTTGTTAATGATTATATGATTATGTTTGAGGTAATTAACTACGTTGTACTTGGATTTCATTTCTTTTTCACAGGTTTATAACCTGCTGCTACAACCCAAATGTACGTCTTGCTGCCACAGAAGCAGTACATTAATTTCAAGAAATAAAAACAAAGAAAAGCTGAGTTATTCCTCGTCCACTCTCCCTACACCCTGTCCGGGGGGATTTGAAAAACCGGAACAGTTATAAACCAATTCCTGCTGCTGCACCGGATCTGTGCAGTGGATAAATAAATAAAAAAAAAATAAATAAATAAATAAAAATAAAACAAAACAAAACAAAACACGTTCCAACTGCCATTAAAGCTGCACTGAACAAAAGAGTCTGCACTACACACAAAGAGTGGAACAAAGTCCCCTGTAGAGGAACCCACTGTTAGTGACAACCAGCTCCCAGTCAACAGCAAAGAAAAAAATGGCAGACCTGGAGAAACTCAAGAGTGTGCGATCGAGGGCACAAGCTTCATTTACAAAAAGGAGTCACACCCTCACAAGATTTGAACTCTTGGAACCAAGTGAAATCCTGACGGAATGGAAACACTTTAAAGCAGACTTCTGCAAAGTATCAGACGCAGGGTACGAATATGCAGAAGCCCTGAGGGAATCAAATGACGAAGAAATCAGAGCATCAGCAACTCAAATTGATGAGAAAACCGCTGAGTGCGCCGACAGGTTCCTCGAGGTAAAGAAGGCCACCCAGGAAACCTTCTGGAATGGCTATGCTGAACCCACGTTCTTCATTCAAGCCAAGACGGCTGAGGTGGCCATTGTTCAGGCGGAGGAAGAAGAAATTAGTCCGCACCGATCATTAAAGGACCACCGACTTAGAATTAAAGGCTTGGACAGAGAGGTCACAGAGCTTGAAGAAATGCTGCTGGAATGGCAAGACCTCATTCCTGGTCTAAGAGCTGTGGATCTCCAAACCCGCCACAGGACATTAAAGAAAAGGGTCTTGGCTTTGTCTGACAAGCTTGCAATGGAGGGAGAGGATCCTGTGGACGTTACAGGGAGGGACTCAAGACAGGACAGCGAGGCTGATGGCTTACTGACTTCAGGGGAAAACCCAGCGCCCTCATCGCCCTCTAAAGGGCCCTCCAACCTCAAGCTGGAGGCCAGCGCAAACACAAGCATCCAGCCCCTCCTCCAGCGAAGCAGCCCCAACATGTTCCAGGGATCATTCGACTTAAGGCCCCAAATCAGCCTTGAGAGAGCACGGCTGCCCACATTCACTGGTGACATGAGGGACTACTACCGCTGGAAAGCAGAATGGGAGAACCTGCAACAACTCGGAAATCCACAAGGGGCAGACTGCGTGAGGAAGTTCCACCTGCTTGGGAGCCTCAGTGAGAACGTGAAAAAGGACCTTGTCTTGTCCAGTTGTGGATCCGCAGACGACGTCTTCAGATTGCTGGACAATAAATATGGAAACAAGTCCAAAATTGTGCTGATGATCTGCAACGAGGTTCAGTCTCTTCCTCCTGTCAAAGGAAATCATTCCAGGAGGACGATTGAATTAATTCAGGCTGTGGAGAGAGCACTTTGTAACCTCCAGATCCTTGGAGAAGAAGACGCAATGAAGAACCGCATTGTCGCCCAGTCCCTAGAGAGCAAACTTCCCAGTTCCTTAAAGAGGGAGTGGATTATGCACAAGACCGACCCTGCAAACCAGTTCTCCACGCTGAACCATTTCGACTGCCTGCTAAAATTTCTGAAGAAACAGGAGGAAATCCTTGAGGAATTGGATCAGCTGGAGCCAAACCCCGTGGAGAAAAGCACTGTGGAAAAGGGCCCGTCAGACACTTTGGAGAAAAGGCTGAAAAAATCGTTTAGTAAATCTACTGCAGGCCTGATGGACTGTCCCAACTGTGCTGTCTGCGGCGATAGCTCACATACTGGCAAGCTCTTTGCATGCAAGACCTTCAGGGACCAAGACCTCTCCAGCAAGCGAGCTCACTTAAAAAGGCTGGAGTTGTGTTCAAAGTGCCTACGGTCACATGATAAGGATGGCAAAGGTTGCACTACAAGATTCCTCTGCCCAAAACAAGACTGCAGGAAAGGAGGAATGTCAGACCATAATTACCTTCTGTGTCCGAAGCCCCCTTTTCCGAAGAAAGACACCGACAGTCAGGATCACCGCGCCATAAGAACCGGAGGAAAGAAACTTGGTCTCACTGAAAAGCAGGAGAGGTTCCTGGCTGATCTCACCCCAGAGCAAAGGGAAAAATATAAAGAGGCATTTTCTAACAAAATATCCTCAACGGTGTGCACCAAGTCTGGTGATACGCTGAGGGAACATCCAGTCGTGATGATGCTGATGAAGGTGACAACAAATTCAGGCTCTCTGATTGGAACTTTGATAGACCTCGCCTCTGATACGAATTACATCACCAACAAAGCAGCTGATCGCCTTAGATTGCATGGCGAGACAATCAAGCTCATCGTTCACGGCATCGGTGGGATGAAAAAAACGGTTGTGACCAAACGGTACTTCCTGCGGCTAAAGGTCAAGACACCCAAAGGAAAGGTGGCAGAACACAAAATCCTCTGCTATGGGCTAGAAAACATTGCTGAGGTGACTCAACCCGTTTCCCCCAAAGAATTGCAGAAATTCTTCCCCAATGTCACTAGAGACGAGCTGGCTCGGCCAACAAGAATTGACCTCCTCCACAGTCACCGTGAAGGTCGTCTGGTTCCCCAGCCGACTAAGATCATAGGTGACCTCGTCCTCTGGGACGGACCGTTGGGAAAGACCGTTGGTGGAACTCATCCTAACCTCATTGAAACCGTCGACCTGGCTGTGCACCGATCTGAGACTCATCTTGCAAGAACCATGAGAGCAGCCTCTATGGCGTACAAGGAGACAATTATAGCCCCAGCAGAGGGAGACAAAATAGCACAAACCACAACAACCACCAACAAGGAAGTGCTTGAATGGTTTAAGTGGGACAGCATTGGCGCGGCCTGCACTCCCCTGTGTGGCAGCTGCAAGTGTGGAAAGTGTCCTCCTGGAGGAAAGGAAATGACCCTCAAGGATGAGAGAGACCTAGAGAAAATAAAGGAGTGTCTCACTTATGTGTTAGCAGACAAACACAGCAGTTCCCCCCATTGGGACGCAGCATATCCCTGGAGAGCAAACCCCTCAACATTGCCGGACAACCGATACGCTGTGGAGGCAACATTCATAAACATGGAGAGGCGTCTGGAGAGGGAACCTGCATGGAAAAATGCTTACACAGAGCAAATCCACGACATGGTCTCGAGAGGAGCTGCCGTCAAACTCACCAAGGAGGAACTGGAATGCTGGAAAGGGCCAAAGTGGTATATTAGTCACCTGGTTGCGCCAAACCCTCACTCTACCTCAACTCCTGTGAGGATCGTGTGGAACAGCAGCCAGGAGTTCCGTGGGGTAAGCCTGAACGACCTCCTTCACAAGGGTCCCGATGTCCTCAACCCAATCAGAGGAGTCCTTCTGAGATTTAGGAGTGGACTGCATGCCGCACTGGGCGACATTAAAAAAATGTATAACTCTGTGTGGTTGAAAGACAAGGAGGTCCACCTCCACCGATTTCTCTGGAGAGACCATCCTGAGGATAACATCGAGGTCTTCGCTGTTGTGAGAGTGAATATCGGTGACAAACCGGCAGGATGTATCGCTCAGGTTGCAATGAGGGAGACGGCCAACCTTCCCCAGTTCACCGAAATGGTAGAAGAACGTAGAGCTCTCACGGAGGACAGCTATGTGGATGACATCCTCACGTCACACAACGACCCTGAAACCCTGGAAAGAATAACCAAAGGGGTAGAGGAAATCTTGAATGCCGGAGGTTTTGCCCTCAAGCCGTGGGTCCTATCGTGCCAAAGTGGGAGGAGTGAGATCCCGGCTGACTCCAGTCCAAAATCCCAATCACCGAAGACGCTAGTGCTACCTAATCAGTTGCATGAGGAGGACAACAAAGCACTGGGGGTCGGATATGAGCCTGACACTGACAAACTGCGTTTGATGACCTCGATAAACTTCTCAAAAAAACGTGGAAAAATGAGAACGGGTCTCGACCTGCGGGTGGAGGAGGTCAGGATAGGAACACCAGAACCACTCACTCGACGTATGTTGTTAAGTCAGATTGCTGCATTTTACGACCCAATTGGCCTCGCCTCACCAGCCAAACAGAAGGGTGCGATGCTAGTCAGGGAAGCTTTCCAAGAAGCCAGCAAAGACAATCCACCAACAGACACGTGGGACATCCCCCTCTCACCAAGGCTCCGGGAGGCCGCAATCACACTCTTTGAGGAATATGTGAAACTTGGCCAAGTCAGGTTTGACAGAAGCCTCACCCCTCCTGAAACCATGGGTCTGCCAACTGGCATCACCTTTTCGGACGGGAGCGAATCTTCTTATGGAGCTGTGCTTTACCTCCGGTGGACGACGCTAAACAACGTTGTTATAAAGCTGGTGGAGTCTAAGGCCAAACTGACCCCACTCGACCAAAAAGGAGATGTCATCAAAGCAGAACTCTGTGGCGCAGTCTTCGCCAGCCGGCTGAAAAAATACTTTGAAAGGCACTGTCACATAAAGGTAGAGCGCTGGTTTCACTTTGTGGACAGTCAAACCATCCTGGCGGCCATTCAAAAGGACAGTTATGGCTACCAGACCTTTTTTGCCAACCGCATTGGTAAAATACAAAAGAACGGACAAGTGGAAGACTGGAGGTGGGTCGAAGGCAAATGCAACATCGCTGATATGGTCACCAGGGGAGCCACTTCTGAAGAACTCAATGAAGAGTCATGGTGGCAGAAAGGCCCAGAGTTCCTGAAATGGCCAGAAAGTGATTGGCCTACAAAAACGGCCAGTGAGATAACATCCTCTGCTGCTGAAGACGTCAAAAAACTTCAGCGGAAGGCGTTCTCGGCAGCCGTCACCAGAGCCCAGTCAAAACAGAAAAATGGCGCTAGAACATCTCACTCCAAGGCAGACGTCGAAGGTGACGAGGTCCAACGAGAGACTCAGACTGGCGAAAAACCAACATATGTGCCAGCGAGGAGGAAAAGAAGCTGGAGCATTGGACTGGTCAGCCTTGTGGAGCCACAACGTTTCAGCGCACTGGGAAAGCTGTGTGGAGCTGTAGCCTGGGTTCGACGAGCAGCGGAGACATGGCTGAGAAGGCGGCCCCCCCTGGACTCGCCAAAGTGGGAGGCAAGTGGCTCGACACTCTCTGCAAAGGAAAGAGCAGAAGCCTTCCAGGACCTTGCCCTTGCAGCACAAGATGAAGTAGAATTCCAAGACTCGACACTGAACCGCCTGGTCGTTCACACAGATGTAAACACAGGACTTCTTCTTTGTGGAGGCAGAGTCCAGTCCTGGAATGAAGATGGAACAGCTGTTCCCTTGATCCCGTTCCGCTCTTGGCTAGCCACCCTGCTAGCAAGAGAAGCCCATGAATCGAACCACGAAGGTGTCGCTGCCACATTGTTGCGCACAAGAAAAAGGGCGTGGATTCTACAAGGCCGGAGAACGGTAAAAAAGACTATAAACAGCTGTGTCATGTGCCGTAAGCAAAAGGGAAAGATGTGCCAGCAGATGATGAGTGACCTCCCTCCGCAGCGTTCACAGCGTTCTTCCCCTTTCGAAAACACCACACTCGATCTCTTTGGTCCCTTTGAGGTAAAAGACGCTGTGAAGAAGAGGACTGGAAAGAAAGTGTGGGGCATAATTTTCTGTTGCATGGCATCAAGGGCAGTTCACGCTGATTTGGTTGATGACCAGTCATCTGACAGTTTCCTCCAGGCCTACTCCCGCTTTGTAGCCTTGAGAGGCCACCCACGACGGCTTTGGTCGGACAGGGGGACTAACTTCGTTGGAGCCAAACCTGCCTTACGTGAGTTGCACAAATATCTGGACACCTTGCGAGAAGCGTCCATCGAGGATAAAGCAGCCCAGAACGGAACTGATTGGGCATGGAATTTCCATCCAGCCGATGCACCCCATCGAAACGGAGCCGCAGAAGCCGCTGTAAAGCTCCTGAAGAGGGCTCTCATAAGCCTTGGAGGAACAATGGGATCACTCACCTGGGGGGAACTCCAGACCCTATTCTACCAGGCAGCTAACCTCACAAATGAAAGGCCAATCGACGCTAGGGCGCAGGTACAAGAAGACGCAGTTGAGTACCTGACCCCCAACACCCTGCTTCTCGGACGAACAGGACTTGGAGGAGACACAGGTGGGCTTAACTTGTGCACCCACCCCTGGCGCCGACTTAGGACCATCCAGATTGGAGTGGACATGTTTTGGAAGAAGTGGAGTGAGCTCGCTGGACCAAACCTGTTCATTCGTCCAAAATGGCACCGGACTAGCAGAAATATCAAGGTCGGCGACATTGTTTGGATAGCGGACCAAAATGCCCTACGGGGGCAGTTCCGCCTCGGACGGATCCAGACTGTATACCCAGATAGAAGGGGACTCGTCAGGGATGCAGACGTGAAGACATGTGCAGGCCTCCCTGCCTCACTGGCAGGTGGACAACCGAGAAAAAACTCTCAGCCTCTGGTAACCATCATCCTGCGAAGAGATGTGAGGAGATTGGTGCTCCTGATCCCGGCGGAAGACCAGTAACTCCAAGACTTCATTGGCTGCCATCACCCAACCCCCCTGATCCTGCAGGCACTGCCTCAGGAGGCCCCCTCCTACTCTCTCTCTCTCAGGCTGGTTGGTATGTGTCTGTGCTGCCTCCGCCACCACTTGCACCATTACACGAAGAAAGAAGATGAATACACACCCCATAACCAATCCCGACAGAACACAACACATCTGTCGGGGAGGTGCCTGAACATTGACAGTTGCACCCCTTCTTCGCGACCATCACTAACCTGCATATGTACTTTGAAAAAAAAAAAAAAAAAAAAAAAAAAAAGAATGTAACTTGATATGTGTAAACGTGTGACCTCTTGAATCTCATGATCAGTCGGTCAAGTGGGAGGTGTTAAGTTATAAATCACTTCCAATAAATCACAGAGGGAGGAGCGGGGTGTAAGGTGGGTGGTCCACGTGTCACGGGTGTGATGTCATTATTAATCAGCTGTGTGCCGCCGGTTGCGCCATAAGCGGAAGCGATCCGTGCGGTGACGTAAAATTGTCGGGAGAGTGATGCGGTACTGGTAAGAGCTCCGTTTATTAATGTGACGGGTTTTGTTTATACTTGCTGTGCTGGATCCGCATCTCGCGGCTGCGATCACTTGTGTGTGACATGGTTGCTGTGCTGATGATGCGCTGTCGCGCTGTCGGCACCTGGAGATGTGTGTGCGTTTGTTTGTGGGTGTGGCGGAGCACGCCGTTTTAAGTTATAAATGAACATCGCGGCTCAAAACTTAAGATAAGATTAACTTTTTGTGTTTACTTGCAAAAGTGCAAAGCAATTTATTTTGTATTTGTAAATCCCCATTTAATTGTATTTAATTATGACAGATGATGACGATGGTTATTGCTTTTTGTTGTTAATGATTATATGATTATGTTTGAGGTAATTAACTACGTTGTACTTGGATTTCATTTCTTTTTCACAGGTTTATAACCTGCTGCTACAACCCAAATGTACGTCTTGCTGCCACAGAAGCAGTACATTAATTTCAAGAAATAAAAACAAAGAAAAGCTGAGTTATTCCTCGTCCACTCTCCCTACACCCTGTCCGGGGGGATTTGAAAAACCGGAACAGTATTAGAACGGACGAGCCCCCAATCATGTTACAAACCCATCTGTCTAGGGGTAAGGTGAGTAGGTAACATGTTTAAGGAGGAACGGAAACTATGGTCAGAGTATGAAGTTTTATTACAAACTCTCTTAAAAGTGTGCTTTAGGCACGTTTACAAGGTTGATGACTCTATAACTAAAAATAAAAGACAAACATAAACAGAATCAAAAGGGCAAAAGCTTAACGTAAACAAACTCTCCTTTCCCAAGGGAGAAACAACACAAAAGTTTAACAGTTAGTGGTTAACATGTATACATAGTAGCGGCAGGTCGGAGGAAGACCATAGGGGTGTTCCTCCTCGATTGTCAGGTTCAGACTGAATATATAGTACTCTGGGCCACTGGGTGTCACATGACCGGCAACCAATAGGACAGCCAAGGGGTGATCAGACCCTTAACTACTGCCAGCCCTTGCTGATGGCATTAACAAGGCAATCAGCAGACCCTTAACTACTGCCAGCCCTTGCTGATGGCATTAACAAGGCAAACAGACCTGCAGTGGAGCAAAAACACATTATACATAATAGAAGGCGCTCTCTATTCTATTATAATGGTGAAGACTCAAGTGTTCAGCAATACACAGACCTCATATACATATATATACATATATACATTAGCCAATAGATATATATTATATATATTTATACTACAATACCACTAAAATCATAATACCAAAACTAAATATAATACATAATAAACACGGCGACAGCAGTCGATGTAACACCTCCCCCCCGAAAGGAAGTTATTCCCCCAAATAACTTCCCAACAAGGACCGAAGCATACTACACCCTGGACAAAGCATCTGCTAGGAGGTTATCCAACCCCCTCTTATGGCGGATTTCCACATTGAAGTCCTGGAGTAGTAACGACCACCGCATCAGCCTCTGATTTGAGTTTTGCATTTGCCTTAGAAAAACGAGAGGATTGTGAACACACAAACAGGCAACGGGCTTGAGCCAACATATACCTCAAAATACTGTAAAGCAAGTAATAAGGCAAGCGCCTCCTTTTCCACTGTACAGTAATTAATTTGTGCCGAACAGAATTTTTTTGAAAAATAGCAGATGGGATGGTCTACACCCTCGTCGTCTTCTTGCAGCAGGGCAGCACCGGCACCACACGCGCTGGCGTCGACCTCCAGTTTGAAAGGCTTGGTGAAGTTTGGAGCTGCCAGGACAGGAGTACTGCAAAGGAGAGCTTTACAAGACTGAAAGGCTTGCTCACAAACAGGTGACCATTTGAATACCCTCTTCACACTAGTGAGTGTAGTTAGAGGCGCAGTGACAGCAGCAAAATTCTTACAAAACCCGCGGTAGTAGCCTGCCATGCCTAGGAACCTGCGGAGCTCTCGCCTAGTTTTAGGCACGGGATAATCGAGTATTGCTTGAATTTTTGCGTTCACTGCACGCACTTGTCCCTGACCAACTTGTCTACCCAGATAAGTTATGGTCGCACACCCAAACTCACACTTTGACAGATTAAGAGTCAAGTTAGCCTCGCTTAAACGCTCAAAAATCTGCTTCAATGTATGTATATGATTATCCCACGTATCATTATATGCTACCAAATCATCCAAATAAATTTCACAGTTGTCAACCCCTCTAAGGACTGTATTCATCATTCTTTGGAAAGTTGCTGGCGCATTTCTCAAGCCACCACCTCATGACTCACTGCTAACACACAGACACATAGGAGCACATCTCACTCACCCCCACCCACCACATACACCAACACCACACACACCTGTACAGCACCACCACCACCCCTGTCACCAGAATCTCTGGACACCCACATTATCAAAACACTCATCTCAAGCAGAAAACCAAAGCACAGGAATGTTTTTAGATCGAGCTATGTTTTTAATGTTCCATTAAAGCACCATGATGAGCGCGCGTTCGGCACAGACATCAAGATGGCTGTGCTGAACGTGCGCTCTCTTTTAAACAAATCCTTTATTATAAATGACCTGATTTTAGACAGGAAACTGGACTGTATTCTCCTTACAGAGACATGGCTTGGCACAGATGCACCTGTTGTTCTCACTGAGGCCTCCCCGCCAGATTTTAACTTTCTATTTTCTACCAGGGGGGGCAAGAGAGGGGGCGGAACTGCATCAATAACAAAAACAACTATGTCATCCAATGCAGTTCCTTTTAACAGCTACACATCATTTGAATATCATGCTTTTGTTTTTAGCAACCCCCCAATTCTCTGCATAACGGTCTACAGACCCCCACAGTATTCCACCTGTTTTATCAGCCAATTCTCTGAACTTTTATCAATTATTCACACCTCTTACAACAGGATCTTAATAACTGGTGATTTTAATCTGCACTTAGACAACATCTCAGACCCAGTATCCAGAGAATTTTTAAACCTTTTAAACTGTCTAGATTTTAAGCAACATGTCACACAGCCGACCCACAGCAGAGGGCGCATCCTGGACATGGTCATAACCTACGGCCTGTCCCTGGGTGCGTGCTCTGTTGTGGACCTGGCTGTGTCTGACCATTTTTGCGTGTTTTTTAACATCACCAGTTTTAACCAGCGGGAGGCCCCGGTGAGAACGGTGAGGAAACGTAACCTAACTCCTGAAGTGGCTGCAAATTTTATCCAGATTTTACAGAACACTCCTGCAGAAATTTTACCAGCTCCCTGTGATTTTATCGTTGACAATTTTAACAAAATACTCAAAACAACGCTGGACTCAGTGGCTCCGATTTTAACTAAAAGAATTAGCATAAAACCTACACCCCCATGGAGAACTGAGGAAATAAAGAAACTAAAAAGAAACTGCAGGAGTGCCGAAAGAAGATGGAGGAAATCAAAATTAACAGTTCATTATGACATTTTTTGCCAACACCTTAAGTACTACAATAACAGTATTAAAAAAGCAAGAACCGCCCATTTCTTGTAGCTTTTATCTCCAGTGTTTCCTCATGGGGAGCCTCCATGCTGCGAGTGACTCTGGCCTGCAGGGGGTCGTCCTGGGGGTGGTTCTGGCCTGGATGGTTGTGGAGCTCTGCACCACGGCTTCACCGCTGTGGTGTGGACTCCTCTTTCCGTCCGGGCCGGGATGGTCTCTATGGGCCCCCCCCCCTTGTAGCTGCGGGCTATGAGACCTCCTGGCGTGGACGGCTCCCTGTTACCGTTTCGTCACCTGGATCCTCTGTGCCTAGCCATGTCTACACCATGTGTCTGCGTGCGTGTCTGTGTGTGTGATTTTGGAATTTAGGTGAATTGTAGTGTGCTTTTGTCTGCGGGGAGGGGGGGGGGGGGGGGGGGGGCATTAATAAGTTTTATGTTTATTTGTTTTTTCTTGTTTTTTTTTCTGTTAAGCACTTTGTGTTTCATTATTTGTAGGAAAAGTGCTATATAAATAAAGTTTGATTTGATTTGATTTGATACAGTATACTGATATAAACCGTCCGGTGTCACAAAAGCACTGATCTCCGACGCACAGGCACTGAGTGGAATCTGCCAGTATCCCTTTAACATGTCCAATTTTGTCACAAATTTAGCCGAACCCACCCGATCAACACAGTCTAACATCCGCGGAAGCGGATAAGAGTCTGGTTGCGTTATATTATTAACCTTACGAAAATCCGTGCAAAAGCGCTGAGAGCCATCATGTTTTGGAACCAAAATACAAGGACTTGACCACGCGCTGTTACTATGAACCGCCAGCCCGTTCTTTAACAGATAGTCAACCTCTTTTTTCATCATAACACGTTTAGTGGGATTTACGCGATAAGCGTGTTGCTTAATCGGAGGATGGCATGGATCATTCAACACTATATCGTGAGAAAGGGCTGAGGTGCGTGATGGAGTATCTGAAAACAGATTCACATTACCATTAACCAAATCAATAATGTCAGCTCGCGCTTGTGGATTTAAATGCTTTAAATACCCGTCCAAATCATGCAAAATGTCGGAGTTCTGCAAACGTGACACAGATGCATTTTTAACACGCAATCCGTCGCTCTCGGGGGAGTAGAACGAGGGCACTGCTTCAGATACAGAGCAGGCGACAACTGTGGGGACCGAAGCTGTATCTGGATCAGTACGAGTCAGATACGGCTTAAGCATATTAATATGACACACCCTTGATTTGTTACGACGATCTGGCGTCTTAATCACATAATCAGTTTCACTCAATTTTTTTTCAACCACATACGGACCACTGAATTTGGCGTTAAAAGCTGAACCTTGCAGCGGCAGCAGAACCAACACCTGCTCGCGTATTGCGAACTCTCTTCGTACAGCTTTCCTGTCAAATCTTTCCTTCATTTTACCCAGGGCCTCTTTTAAGAACCCACTAGCCAACTCCCTGGCTTTGTGCAAGCGCTCGCGAAATGCTGAAACATAATCCAAAATGTTAGTAACAGGCAAACGCGCCTTTGCCAATAGGCCGTCTCTAAATGCACGCAGCGGACCACGCACCGTATGGCCAAACACCAACTCGGCAGGACTAAAGCCCAATGATTCCTGCACGCATTCTCGTACCGCAAGCATCAAAAATGGCAAGCCCTCGTCCCACGACCTTGCCGCTTCGTGACAGAATTTTTTCATCATCGATTTTAGGGTCTGGTGGAAACGTTCAAGCACGCCTTGAGATTCCGGGTGATAGGGTGAGGACTGTCTGTGTTCAATACCCAGTACGGACACAATTTGAGCAAAAATATTTGACATGAAATTGGAACCGCGGTCGCTTTGCAAATACCGGCAAAACCCGAAAGTAGAAAAAAAGTTAGTAAGCGCTTTAATAACTGGTTTAACTTTCAGTGTGCGCAAAGGAAACGCCTCAGCATATCGCGTCGCAGTGCACATGACGGTAAGAATGTACTGAATACCAGATTTCGTTTTTGGCAACGGTCAATTTTTTTTTTTTTTTTTTTTTTTTTTTCAAAGTTTATTTAGACGGGACAATGCATATTCATGTACACTACATTAAGCAGTGTAAATACACCAGGTTTTAGCAGAATTGCTAGTTTCCACCCGCAGTCCCCACAAACAACCAGACACACTCACACCTATGGGCAATTTAGAATGATCAATTTACCTAGCATGCATGTTTTTGGACTATGGGAGGAAACCGGAGTACCCGGAGGAAACCCACGTAAGCACGGGGAGAACATGCAAACTCCACACAGAAAGGTCCTGCTGGGCCTGGGAGTCGAACCGGGGACCTTCTTGCTGTCAGGCAACAATGCTAACCACTAAGCCACCGTGCTGCCCTGGTCCAACACAATCGATCATAATATGTTCAAACGGCTCTCCTACAGCAGGTATAGGTTTCAATGGCGCAGGCGGAATCATCTGGTTTGGCTTGCCAGCCATCTGACACACATGACAGGTGCGGCAAAACTCCACCACAGATGATTTCAACCCAGGCCAATAGAAATACTGAAGGATGCGCTCATAAGTTTTGCGAATACCCAAATGACCCGCAATGTTGTCATGAGCCACACTAAGAATCTGGGCACGAAAACTCTGAGGCACAACGATTTGGCTTACGGCATTCCACCCCTGATCACCAACAGCGGCAGGGAACCATCGGCGCACCAAAATGCCATCCTCTAGCCCATATGCGCTGGGAGCGGCAGCATCCCCTTTATCATTAGCCGCCTCCCAACACACAGAGAGCGAGGGATCACCTTTCTGTGCGTCGCCAAATGAATCCCTGTCGATGCTGAAATCAAAGTCAGCCTTGACTTGTAACAGACTCCCTGTAGCCTTTTTGCGCCGTCTGTGTGAAGCACCACCCACCGTCGGCTTCTCGGCACATAAAAACGTGTCCCCCAATGTAACAACGTCAAACTTTCTGGTCTGTGCCCGAGTTACCGCACAAGCTGGGAAAACAGTGGTTGGCTCTGCACGCACACACGTAGCGACAGGCTTTTCAATAATGTTAGGATTTAATGAAATTATTGAAGCTCAAAACTGTCTAAGCTCTCTCTTCAAAGTAATCTCATTCTGATTAAGAGCAAAAGGTTTAAATTAGATTAGAAGTTAATTACAAATACACATCTTAGGAGAGGAGACGGGGAAAGGGTGACACCTTGGGGTGATTCCTCCTTCATCTTGCTCTCCTAATGAAATTAATTTGCAATACACATGCAATGGGGAGAAACAGATGTTTAGCATTGGGGGGTCTGATCTGCGGTCTGGTTTGACACCTCAGATGGGAGACAGACAGTAAAGGAAATGAAGAGCTGGAAGTGACAAAGTTTGGGGGTTCTTTCACGTCTCTTAGGCTCAACCAATGAAAATCATTTGCAAAGAACACCCTCCTTTTTCAGTATAAAACAGATGGGATCGATGACTACCGCGTGATTTTTCTCTTGTACCATACGTGGTCTGAGAGAAGTCTCCTCCGGCCGGAAAAACCTTGTGCTTGACATGATTAAAAGTTGTTAACCTGTAACTTTATTCCACTAGTCTTTCTTGGTTCTCCAGACAAACGAACACGAATCTTTCAATGGTGACCCCGACGTGATCTGGTTGTATCCTGACTGTGGAATCCTAGAAGTGGAGCCCTGGAAGTTTTCATGCAGACAACCAAAATCCTGACTAGTCAAAAGGTAAGCAGAAACCGCTGATGAGTAGAAATTTCTGCACATTGGATTTATCAAATTAATATTGGTTGTCTGATTGAATTCTTCCCAAGCTCATAAAGATTAAAAATAGGTTTTGTCTTTTGATATGTCATGCACAACGTTAATTTAGTCTGTTTTAGTTAAGTTGTGGGTTGGAGTCCATCAGGTCAAGAGTCCTGTAAACGCTGTATTTTTCTGTTTTAGTTTAGTTTAAGTTGTGGGTTGGAGTCCATCAGGTCAAGAGTCCTGTAAACGCTGTATTTTTCTGTTTTAGTTTAGTTTAAGTTGTGGGTTGGAGTCCATCAGGTCAAGAGTCCTGTAAACGCTGTATTTTTCTGTTTTAGTTTAGTTAAGTTTTATAATGCGGGTCAGAGTCCCCAGGTGGAATTCCTGTAAACGCTGTATTTTTCTGTATTAACGTGGTGTGAGACGCTCGCTGTATTATCACTGCTGGCGCGCCTGCGTTTGTATGTGTGTAAATCCTTCTGTTTAAATTTGGGGAAGTCAGAGAAGCACTTAAAAATCCGGGTTTAATTCGGTCAGCTGTTAGTAGTTAGTAAGATAAATAAATAATTGTTTGTTTTTGTGGGTGGTTGTTTATCCGATTTGATTTGATGGTTCAGTGTATGAACTCATTTTATATGAGAACAGAATTCCTGCTCCTGAACAGATCGGATACACTGTTGGGGATTTTTTTTTTTTTTTTTTTTTTTTTTTTTTACCCTCAATGACACGTGATACCATAGGGAATAATAATATTAATGTCTTAACGTATTGATGAATATAGTGTGTCAAGTCCGTGCACGGCTGGGTAACTTTGTTTATGATTCTGAAGTTCAGATAATTTTGGGACCTCATCTGGAATGACGTTTGCAGTGGTTAACCACACCGATGAGCAGACAGGAGGTTTTGTTTCTGGAAGTCTAAGCAATCCTGGGCCCATATACAGAGATTAGCAGTTTTCTGCCTTAGTTATTGGATTGCTTTAACTACCCGTAACAAGCGACTCTCATGTCTTAAAACATTCTACTTGTGTTAAAAGTATTTAAAGTAGTCAGAGATTCGATTACTTCAGATCATAAGTAAAGTTTGAACACATAAGGACACACTTAAATGAAAAGAAATGTCAAATAACAGAATTTTGTTGTCTATTATTGTTTTGCTTGTCATGTATAATGTATGTCTGTTATGTAGTATTAATTTGTGCCCTCTCCCCCTGCGAGCCCCCCCCCCCCTTTTTGTTCAGGACTGACAATCAGTCCTCCCCTTTTGTTTTGTTTTGGGAAACGTCACAGTGGGTGGGAGACGCCCCCACCAACATTGAGAAAGCCAGAGGTGACAAACAATGACACCCAGAATATTCTTGGAGATTTGTTCTCTTAATGTCTTGGTAAATGGAAAGGTGTGGTGGTATCAATTTTTATTGTAATGGCTGTGGTTGTTCTTATTTTATGCGGATGTTATGGTTTTTTTTTTTTTATTTTAGTAAAAAAAAAAAAAAAAAAAAAAAAAGAGGGTGGAGGATTGATGACCCAGAGAAGTGTGGTGTGTGCAGTGTGCTAAGTAGAGCTGCACTGGTTTCTGTGGGACTTTGACTGGAAAGTTACCCCTGGTACAGAACCACTTACAGAAATCAACTTCAGATCCATCTCCTACGCTGCTTCAATGTGCAGCACTGTTCGCCTTCAGGTCAGAGACGACAAAGCTGTGTCGGCTGATGATACGAACTTCATCTGAATACGAGGTGGGCTTTCACACAAGACTCTGACAAAGAAAAGACTGATGGATAACGACCGGGTCTTCATCTGAATACGAGGTGCAACTGTATCTGTCGAAACTATGCTTGGACACTGGCGAAGGTCTACAGCTCTGTGGTGCAGCCTGTGGTGCTGAGAGGCCGAGGTTTTCTGCGGATGCCTGGTGTTGCAGTATTGGGGTGATTATGGGTATACTGCACACACTCATTTCCTACTGTTTTGTTCCAATGGGTCATCGGTTTTACACATTTTTTCATAAAGCTGGTTGGATATTATTTTACGATTTTTTACTTTATTTTATGTTTTTTGGGGGATTAGTTTGAAAAGATGGTTATCTGTCCAAAGTGTGCCCATGCCTGTTGAAAGGGTTGAAAGAATAAGAAAAAAAAATAAAAAATAAAAAATAAAAAATAAAAAAATGGGGGGATAGTAGACAATGTTAGTAGACAATGTTATTCGGTCATAGTGATATCAATCATAATAATTTCAGACTGATTAGTGGACTTAGTGCTAGTTTATGGTTTATACAGTATATGATCAACTCGCCTAAATGTTTTAACACACGGAGTGCATGAACCTACACTAAATTCTTTGAATCTATTATTTTCATAAACAGCAGGTGCATTTATGATATTAGATGTACCACGTCATAGGAATACAAACTACTTGCATGCCAGTAACACTAACACCTGTTGTTTAAATTTGTTACAAAGGGGCAAGGCTCAACTGAGATTATAGATAGACAGTTATTACTGTACAACCTGTCCGTTCTGTTTTTTGAGTCATACAGGGATATGGAATGAAACCCTTTCCAGGCTAGGAGAAGACTCCCCTGTCTATCAGAGTGGCAGGAGCCACTCTAGGACCATGACAGAGACATTCCAGGGCCTGAGTGGATGCTTGAGTAAAGGCTACTTGGATGCAACAGCAAAAAACTTGGGAGACATCGGAGGACAACTTTCATCACCTGGACGCAGGACTCCGATCTACAGGAAATCATGGAGAGATGGAGTGCTTTCGTCTCCAGAAGAACAATGGATTATTTTTTGAATGCAGGACTCCGATCTACAGGAAATCATGGAGTGGGTATGCTTTCGTCTCCAGAAGAACAATGGATTATTTTTTGTTGCCGTAAACCTGGACACCTGGATTTCCCCATTTTTGACTGGAATATATAACGGACTTGACACATGGTCATACTGATTTATTTGGTTTATTTGTGAAATGCTCATCCATTATGAGATGTACAATTGTTTACAATATGAATATTCAGACTTCCACAGCTTTAAATTTATGATTGTTGTTGAATGTATTTGTATATTAATCTGTATGTATGGTTCTTGATATTTGTGGGTTTTTTCTTCTGTTGCTCTGCTTGTATCTTCACATCTGGTGGTCATGTTTAATATTGCAGGATTGGGACTCTGTTTTGTCTATACAGCTAAGCAGGGTGTTCTATTTTATAAGAAAGGGGGTACAAAAACAACACATATATTTTTATATCCCAGTGGACATTTTTACATGGTTGATTTGAAAAACATGAATTAATCATGTTTTGAGTGGAAGTTGTTAGGATTTAATGAAATTATTGAAGCTCAAAACTGTCTAAGCTCTCTCTTCAAAGTAATCTCATTCTGATTAAGAGCAAAAGGTTTAAATTAGATTAGAAGTTAATTACAAATACACATCTTAGGAGAGGAGACGGGGAAAGGGTGACACCTTGGGGTGATTCCTCCTTCATCTTGCTCTCCTAATGAAATTAATTTGCAATACACATGCAATGGGGAGAAACAGATGTTTAGCATTGGGGGGTCTGATCTGCGGTCTGGTTTGACACCTCAGATGGGAGACAGACAGTAAAGGAAATGAAGAGCTGGAAGTGACAAAGTTTGGGGGTTCTTTCACGTCTCTTAGGCTCAACCAATGAAAATCATTTGCAAAGAACACCCTCCTTTTTCAGTATAAAACAGATGGGATCGATGACTACCGCGTGATTTTTCTCTTGTACCATACGTGGTCTGAGAGAAGTCTCCTCCGGCCGGAAAAACCTTGTGCTTGACATGATTAAAAGTTGTTAACCTGTAACTTTATTCCACTAGTCTTTCTTGGTTCTCCAGACAAACGAACACGAATCTTTCAATAACCTCGAGTGAAGGAAACACTTTTTTACCGGCAATATCGTTTCCCAGAATCAAGGACACGCCCTCGATAGGCAAACTTTCACGTAACCCGATTTGCACAAAACCAGACACAAGTGGCGAACGTAAATGCAGCGTATGCAGTGGCGCACGAGAGGATTTCATCTCAACTCCGAGCACCAAGGCATCAGCACCACTAAATGAACACTCTGAGAAAGCCAGAGCGCTCTGTAAAATGAGGGATTGGGAGGCGCCCGTGTCACGTAAAATTGTGACAGGCACTCGTCCCTCCTCCCCGTCCGACAGAGACACTGTTCCTTCCAGCATGAAAGGGCCAAAACATGCTTCAGTCTCCTCCCTGACAGCCGCAGTTGTCGTGGTAGCAGACCGAGGCACAGAACGTACAAACGCAACACCTTTAGCTTTCTTTGGATTTACACCATCCATTTGCTGTTTAGGTGGCACTCTTGGACACCGTGAAATTAAGTGGCCTACTTCGTGGCAATAGAAACAGGCACGAACGTCCGGCGCTCCACCGGCGCCCCTCTGTGGACTGTTCGTTTTTGCACCCCTGTCTCTGTGCCGTCTCTGTTTATCAAGACCACCCACCTCACGGTGGCCAAAAGAGCCGCCTGCACGATGCGTTAGCTCAAACTCATCAGCTCTAATAGACGCTTTAGACACTGAATTACTTTTTGTTCTTCGAGATACACCACAATACGTTCCGGTATACATGCCTTGAAATCTTCCAACAAAATTAAATCACACAACTGCTCGAAAGTTTGAACGTTGCTTGCTTTACACCATTTATTGAATAGCATGGCCTTCTCTCGGCCAAACTCGACATAAGTTTGAGTAGCAGACTTCTCAGCAAACCTAAATTTTTGCCGATAATGTTCGGGCACTCTCTCAAATCCATTAAGAATCGCAGCCTTAACTCTATCGTAGTCCAAGCTCTCATCAACTGATAGCGCGCTACAAATATCCTGTGCTCTTCCTGTCAATTTACATTGGAGTAACAGACTCCAGAACTCTTTTGGCCAATGCACTGCCCTAGCAATCCTCTCAAAAGCACAAAAGTAGTTGTCCAACTCGCCTTCCTTAAACGCAGGCACCAAGGCTATTTGCTTGCTCACATCAAACGATGACACATCTCTGGACCCAGGAGCTGACACATCTCCATGCTGTTGCTGTTGCTGGGGGGCGGGTGACACGGCGGACACCGGCTCGGGGTAGGCTCGGTCTCGCAGCCGTGCGAGATGTATTTGCTGTCTTTGCTGTTCCAGTTTGCATTCCTCGCTTTTTAAGCGGATTGCTTCGATCTCGCGCTGCAACTCAAGCTCCCGGAGACGCGAAACCCCCCCTACGCCCTCGGTAGGACTCCCCCCAGCCACAGTGTGTCGTTGAACCTGAGCTTGAGCCCCCGCGGACTCACCGTCACCCAAGTCCAACACATTAAAGGCATCAGACACACTGGTATCAACTTCTGTCATAGTAAGCTCTTCTGTGTCACCCTCCGATGTCATCTTTATAACACCACGTTTAGTTAATTCTCTGAGCACAGCCGCAAACACTTTATCCTTCTTTTTGGCACCTTGCGGGAAAGGAACGCAATATCTCTTAGCAATGGAATATAACTCCCAATAATTGCACTGTTCTAACTCTCTTAGCGACAGGATATCAACGCAAGCATTATCAGAATCTGAGGCCATAACATTGCAACAAAGCCTTTTACTCAAACTAAAGCGAGCAACGTACTTACTATTCGCAGCAGCATCCACCGAACCGCGTAGGTCTACTAGTACACAAAACAAAAACAACAGGCTACACAGCCAACCAGAAAACATAACCAACTGAACTGAAACTTTTAAATGTATTAGAACGGACGAGCCCCCAATCATGTTACAAACCCATCTGTCTAAGGGTAAGGTGAGTAGGTAACATGTTTAAGGAGGAACGGAAACTATGGTCAGAGTATGAAGTTTTATTACAAACTCTCTTAAAAGTGTGCTTTAGGCACGTTTACAAGGTTGATGACTCTATAACTAAAAATAAAAGACAATAAACATAAACAGAATCAAAAGGGCAAAAGCTTAACGTAAACAAACTATCCTTTCCCAAGGGAGAAACAACACAAAAGTTTAACAGAAACAAACTCTCCTTTCCCAAGGGAGAAACAACACAAAAGTTTAACAGTTAGTGGTTAACATGTATACATAGTAGCGGCAGGTCGGAGGAAGACCATAGGGGTGTTCCTCCTCGATTGTCAGGTTCAGACTGAATATATAGTACTCTGGGCCACTGGGTGTCACATGACCGGCAACCAATAGGACAGCCAAGGGGTGATCAGACCCTTAACTACCCTTAACTTTTTTCTCTTATTGGTGCGACAATACTGGACCAAATAAACCTATCCCTAAACTTAAGATATGTACCACAGGTTTTCAAAGTTACGGCAATTAAACCTTTACTTAAAAAACCTTCTCTTGACCCAGACACCTTAGCTCATTATAGACCAATTTCCAACCTTCCATTTGTATCTAAAATTCTGGAAAAGGCAGTTTCAAGCCAGTTATGTGACTATTTGTATAGAAATGATCTGTTTGAAGTCTTTCAGTCAGGGTTCAGAATGCATCATAGCACAGAGACAGCACTGGTTCGGGTCACGAATGACCTTCTTATGGCCTCAGATAAGGGATTAGTGTCCATACTGGTTCTATTGGACCTCAGATAAGGGATTAGTGTCCATACTGGTTCTACTGGACCTCAGATAAGGGATTAGTGTCCATACTGGTTCTACTGGACCTCAGTGCTGCTTTTGACACTGTAGATCATGGCATTTTACTGCACAGTCTAGAGCATGTTGTTGGGATTAAAGGGACAGCTCTACGTTGGTTTAAATCATATTTATCTGACAGGTTCCAGTTTGTTCATGTACATGAGGTTTCTTCAGAACAGTCAAGGGTCTGTTATGGTGTTCCGCAGGGTTCAGTGCTAGGGCCAATCTTGTTCAGTTTATACATTCAGCCATTGGGAAGTATAATCCAGAATCACGGCATACACTTTCATTGTTATGCTGATGATACGCAGCTCTATTTGTCTATGAAGCCGGATGAAACAGAACCGTTAGTTAAACTTCAGGCATGTCTTAGGGACATCAAGGACTGGATGTCCGGAAATTTCTTGCTTCTAAATTCAGATAAAACAGAGGTTATCATTCTTGGTCCAGAGCATCTTAGGAAGGGATGGTTAGATGGTGTTGCGATGGCTTCCAGTGCAACTGTGAGAAACCTTGGTGTTGTTTTCGATCAGGATTTGTTGTTTAAACCATAATAATCAGGTTTGTAAAATTGCGTTTTTCCATCTCCGTAATATATCAAAGATTAGGAAAATCCTCTCGCAGAGTGATGCAGAAAAACTAGTTCATGCGTTTGTATCTTCTAGACTAGATTACTGTAATGTGTTGTTAGCAGGATGTCCAAGTAATTTGCTGAATATCCTCCAGCTGATCCAAAATGCAGAAGCGTGAGTGCTGACAGGAATCAGCAGGAGAGACCACGTCTCCCCAGTGTTAGCGTCGCTCCATTGGCTACCCTGTAAAATTCAGAATCCAATTTAAAATTGTATTACTTGCGTATAACGCCCAAAACGGCTTAGCTCCGCATTATTTGCAAGACCTGATAGTGCCTTATGTTCCTGTCAGAGCTCTCCGTTCTCAGAGTGCAGGTTTACTCGTAGTTCCTAGAGTATCCAAATGTAGATTTGGAGGGCGGGTGTTCTGCTATCAAGCACCATTACTATGGAATCAACTTCCAATCTGGGTTAAGGAGACTGACACCACCTCCACCTTTAAAACTAAACTTAAAACCTTTCTGTTTAGTAAAGCCTATAGTTAGTGTTTAGTAAACCTCTAGCTGGTGTTGTTAAATCTCTATTTAGTGTAAACTCTAGTGTGTTAGAGTCAGTAGTCATAGTTGCAGCTATAGAACAAGACTATAATAGTTAGTCTCAAATATAGCTTTGCGGTAGATATGCTGCTATAGGCTTATGCTGCAGGGGGGCACCGACATGATCCGCTGGGCGGTGCCTCTCACCCTTCTTCTCCTCTCCTCTTCCCTTCCTCTCTTCTCCATTTCCATTTTTATTTATTATAAGTGTAGCGTCATCGATATGACACCGAGTTAAACCACCAAAGAAGGACCGGGACCACATGGGATGTGTTATTGAGGCTTTAATTTCCCTCTTCAGATGGTGAAAACTGCAACAATACAGTACAGTGCATTGAGAACATGAGCTGATACGATCGCAAAATAAAGTGCATAAACTTCGCATCTCTCCAAACTAATACAAAAATATAGTTGCTTAAAACATTGAATAAACACTTTTCATAACTTACGGCATTGCCTTGTTAATACTTCAAGGTGGATGAAACAGATTTGACACACGACCGTTACGCCCGCCATCTTGTTTACGACGAGAACGCCGGACCGGAAGTGGTGCGGGAAAACCGGAAGTGGTATTATTTCGCTACGTTTTTTAACCAAAAGCACAAATAAACATTAAATATTTATGTAAAACACTTTCGTAATGAAATTACAACAGTTTTAGCCTTGTATCATATTTTAAACACATGAAATTATTTATTTAAGAAAAACAATTGCCTTAAGGGCAACACACTCCCCGCCTGGCCTCTTAGGCCATTATGGCTAATCAAACCTTGCAAGAAGTGTCCATTGGCAGAAGAAGAATGACTTCAGTGACTGGTCGCATAAAAGCCTTTACGCTACCCTGATCACTTACTTTGACCTCAATCTTCCTCACATGACTGTCCTTTCCAGGAAATGTGTCAATGACCCTGGCCATGGGCCAGCTGTTGCGTGGGGCCTGCTTGTCCTTCAGCAAAACTAGATCACCAACTTGAAGATTCCTTCGAGAAACAGTCCATTTTTGTCTTTTTTGTAGTGACGGCAGGTACTCTCGCCTCCAGCGTGTCCAAAACTGGTTAGCAAGGGCCTGAACTTGTCTCCATTGCTTGGTGTAAAGGTCTTGGTCCATGAAATTTCCAGCAGGTGGAAGAAGGCAAGACTTCTGGGTGAGCAACATTGATGGAGATAGAATGAAGGGATTGTCGGGGTCGGAAGAAACTGGAAGGAGCGGCCGTGCATTTATGATTGCAGTGACTTCGGCCATGAGCGTGCACAACACGTCGTGAGTGAGTTGTACCTTACTTTGGAGCAGCATAGAGTCCAGTATTCTCCGAGCAACACCGATCATTCGCTCCCAGGAGCCTCCCATGTGAGAGGCGTGAGGTGGGTTGAATTCCCAGCTGCAGCCTTGGTCCTTTAGATAGTTTTCGAGTGTCTTGTCCATGCCTAACTCCTTAGAAGCTCCGATGAAGTTAGTGCCACGATCCGATAGTAGTTTTTTGGCAGGTCCTCTTAGTGAAAAGAAGCGTCTCAGGGCATTGACGCAGCTGGACGTGTCCAAAGAATCGATCACCTCAATATGAACGGCTCTCGAGCTCATACAGCTAAACATGATGGCCCAGCGCTTACTTTGTGCATGTCCACCTCTACTACGTCTACTAGTGACAGTCCATGGCCCGAAAACGTCCAGACCAACGTAACTAAAGGGAGGACATGTTTTCAGTCTTTCTGGTGGGAGATCTGCCATTTGTTGTTCTTCCTGTTTTCCACGTAGTTTGCGACAGGTGATGCATTTGTGGATTACTGAGTTTACGAGTCCTTTGCCACCTATTATCCACAGTCCTGCTGCCCTTATCGCCCCGTCCGTCAGATGACGTCCTTGGTGGTGGACCTGCTCGTGATAGTGACGAGTGAGCAGGAGTGAAATGTGACTGTCTTTGGGGAGAACAATTGGGCTCTTTTCAAAGTTCTCGAGCTCTGAGTGTTTGAGACGGCCTCCAATTGAAATGAGGTTATTCTGAAGGACTGGGTTGAGTCTCAGCAAGGGGCTCTGTCTTGAAACTGGTTTACCAGCTTTGAGGGTGGACAGTTCTTTTTCGAAGGCGGCCTGCTGAGCTTTTTGAAGAACGATGTGCTTTGCTTTGGTCATTTCGTCTTGTGTTCGAGGTAAGTTGCATTTGTGCCACCCGTTGCATTCACTGTTCGGATTTGTGCCGTTGAAAGACTTTGCAATGTGAATGAGGCATGCCACTGCTCTGACTAAGGACTTGAAGGTAGAGAAGCGTTCAATGCGATTACAGGTGAGTACTTGGAGGTGAGTAGCGCAGGTTTTGACTTGTAGTCTGATTTCACAATCTTTGTCTGGTTCGACTAACTCGAACGTTTTGCTTTCTTGCTTTGTTTCTGCAGGTGGACGATGAATGAAGGTAGGTCCAGTGAACCAGGTTGTCTTTGTTAGTTGAGTTGGTGTGAGCGAGCGAGATGCATGATCCGCTGGGTTTTCCTCGGTGCGCACAAAGTGCCACTGTTCCGGTTTTGAAGACTGACGAATGCGCTGCACTCTGTTGTGCACATATGTGTAGAATGTCTTTGACTCGTTGCAGATGTAGCCCAAGACTACCTTACTGTCCGTGTAAAAGCGAACTGCATCAAACTTAATGTCTAGCTCATCCTGAATTAGATCGGCCATCTCTACTGCTAAGACAGCGGCGCACAGTTCAAGTCTTGGTATAGTGGGTTCTGACTGAGGGGCTAGTCTTGCTTTGCCCATAACAAATCCGGTCTCGACTTTTTTGTCTGGAAAGACCGCTCTTAAGTAGGCCACAGCGCCTATGCCTTTGGTTGAAGCGTCCGAAAACAGATACAGTTCTTTGTGTTTTGCTTGGCTCAGAGAGGCTGTTGTGTACGTTCTTGGGACATGAAGCTCTTTCAAGTCTTTGAGGGAATCTCTCCAAGCTTCCCATTTGCTTTGCTTGTGTTCCGGAAGTGGAGTGTCCCAATCTGAATTTTCAGAAGTGAGTTCTCTGAGCAAAGCCCTTCCTTGGATTGTAACTGGTGCTAATAGGCCTATTGGATCAAAGACACTATTAACGGATGACAGGACGCCACGCCGCGTGAATGGCTTGTCTGTGGTGGCCACTGAAAAGGTGAAAGTGTCTGTGGTAGTTTCCCAAATGAGACCCAGACTTCTCTGTGACTGGGTTTCATCGCCACCAAGATCTAAGTCCTTTACTACCGCTGCACAATCTTCAGGGCAGAAGGCCTGCATGACTGCCTGAGAGTTGGAAGCAAACTTGTGCAGGCGGAGGTTGGACTCAGCAAGTGAAGCTTGAGTCCTTTGGAGCAAGTCGATCGCTTCGGTTGGAGAGGGCAAAGAGATGAGGCCATCATTCACATAAAAGTGCCTCTCCACGAACTTGACCGTGTCAGTCCCATGCTCTTTTGCTCCCGCTTGAATGGCCTTGCGCAGTCCATAAACAGCAATGGCAGGAGACGGTGAGTTGCCAAACACGTGGACTTTCATGCGATAGTCTATGACTTCCTTGTTAACATCATTGTCCTTGTGCCACAGAAAACGCAGGTAGTTACGATGGTCTTCACGCACTATGAAACAGTGAAACATTTGCTGTATGTCGGCCATGATAGCGACAGGTTCTTTGCGGAAGCGAAGGAGTACCCCAATGAGGCTGTTATTAAGATCTGGGCCTGTGAGGAGTACGTTATTGAGTGAGACGCCAGAGTGTTGGGCGCTGGAATCGAAGACTACCCTGATCTTGTTGGGCTTTTGAGGGTGGTAAACCCCGAATGTCGGAAAGAACCAGCACTCTTCTCCTTGCTCTAACTCAGGTGCTACTTCCACGTGACCATTTGAGAAGATGGCTTCCATGAACTCTACATATTGTAGCTGCATGTAGGGTTTCCTCTGCATGCTTTTTTTGAGAGAGGAAAATCGACTGAGTGCTAACTCTCTGTTGTTTGGCATTGGTTGGCGAGGCTCTTTAAAGGGTAGAGGGGCGACCCAGCTATTGTCGTCGTCTCTGTACATGGCTTTGTCCATTATCTCTAAAAAGAGAGTGTCCTCTATGGAGGGAGCTAGCTTGTTGTCATTTTCAGTGTGACTGAAAACTGTTTGTCCCAGCGTTAGTTCAGGTGCCTTGCTGGGCCTGGCTGTGTGTGACATTTCTTTTAGTTGCAGGAAGCTATCGCATTTCCCAAAGACTGTTGGACGGCCATTTTCGAGTATCACTGTTTTGTATGAGCTGACTGTTTCCTTGTGGACATTACCTACACACACCTCCCTGATTACTACCCACCCTAAATCTAGGCGTTGGGCAAAGGGCGCATGATGAGGGCCATTGACTTGTTCCCTGACTTTGTGTGCACGCAAAACGTCTCGTCCTAGCAACAGGAGTATCTGTGCCTTCGGGTCCAACTCTGGAATGTAACTTGCAATGGACTTGAGATGTGGCTGATGAAGTACGGCGTTAGGAGTTGGGATTTCACTTATGTTATTAGGAACGTCCTGACATTCGATGAGAGGTGGCAGTGGGATTACTACTGACCCATCTAAAGACTCTATCTGAAAGCCTTCAGCCGTTTTGCCCCACGTTTCAACTAGCCCAGAGCAAGTTCTCAGGTGGTAAGAGACAGGTTCGGTTGTAATGTTAAAAAGTTCGAAGAACTCCGGCCTAGCTAAAGAGCGATTGCTCTGGTCGTCAAGAATAACATAAGCTTTTACTGCACTGTTTTTGTCACCTTTAGGATACAACTGTGTGAGACATATTTTTGAGCATGAACGACCCCACTGACCTGGACTGCACACCGCTGTGCAAGTTGTAGTTACTGCTGCGTTGTCTGGACTTTCTCTCTCCCCGCCGTCCTCTTTAGCAGGAGAAGGAGCCCTGTCTGTTTGTGGTGGAGGACCAGGATGCATGACTGTATCGTGGTATGTACTGCAGCATTCAGAGCACTTTACTGTAGATTTACAGTCCTTAGCGAGATGAGTGTCTGATGAACAGCACTTGAAACATATACCTTTCTCCTTGAGAAAGGCCTTTCTTTCGCTCAGTAGCTTGTTCCTGAATGTCCTACATTTCTTTAGTGGGTGGGGTTTATTGTGCAGCGGGCAGTTCCTGTTGAAGTCGTTGTTGGGGGGCGTAATGTTAGTCTTGTGCACTGCGATTGGTTTAGCTGAGAGAAAGTCCCTTTGGTAGGGCCTTTTAAGTTTTAAGTGCGCTTGACGGTTGTACTGGTTGAAACTTGGATCGTTACGTTTCTTGGCCTCTTTACATATGAATTTGCAGAAGTGGCTGAAAGGAGGAAAACAACCATCATTTTCCTCTTTGTATTGTGAGCCATGAGACATCCATTTCTCCTGGAGCCCATATGGAAGTTTGTCCACAACTGGTCCGATTCCACGTGAAGTGTCTAGATAAAGCAGGCCGGGGAGATACCCGTCGTCCTTTGCCCCTTGGATCTCCTGGAGCAGATCCCCTAGTTCCTGTAGCTTTACATTGTCCTTTGTTGTTAGTCTGGGAAAACTGTCCAGTCTCTGAAATAGAGATTTTTCGATTATTTCAGGAGCTGCATAACACTCCCAAAGTCTCTCCCAGGCTTTCTTCAGAGCAGTTTTGGGGTTGTTGATATATACGGAGCAAATGCGTTTCACCTGATTGCTTGACTCTTTTCCCATCCATTTTGTCATGAGGTCGAGTTCTTGAGTTGGTGTGAGAGCGACTTCTGCAGTTGCACCATTGAATGAAGAAAACCATGCCCTGAAATTCTCTGGCCTGTCGTCATACTGGTAGAGACCCGAAGTGATGAGGTCTCGGCGTGCCATGTATTGTGCAAATGACTCAGCTGAATGTAACATGCTTGCCGGTGTATTGTAGTGAGGCGTGAATGGGTTGGAGAATGGACTGAGAACTTTCTTTGTTTGTTCAACTTTTTGGGTCTCAGATGCTCTTGGAGTGGGCAAAGGTGCGTGATTGTCATCAGGCTTTGGCTTACTGCTCTTGGGCTGAGCCTTTGGATCTGAGCGTTGTGATCCATCCCATGTCACTAATGTTTCACCTGAGTGACCATTGTTGTCATTAGCGAGGGGAAGCGGTGGTAGGCCTCGAGGTTCAGAAAGCCCAATCTGAGACTGCACATATTCCTGCGTTCTTTTTCTCTTTACTTCGTCTGATACGGATTTTCTGCTCCCACACTCTGCCTCTTCTTCTAGGACTGCTGCTTCGGCTACTGCAATGTCTGCTTCTCTGTATAGCGTTAGCGCTTCAAGCTCTGCATCAATTCTTGTTTTTTCCACTTTTAGCTGTACTTCCTTACTTGCATATGAAGCCCTCACCTTCGCTGCCTCTGCTTTGGCTCGAGCACGGGCGACGCTGCTCAGTGATGAAGATGTGCCGGACGTTGAAGCTTTCTCCGACTTGTTGCTGGCTGCCATTTTATCCATGATGAAGCATCAAATGCTGCCTTTTCACTGTAGCGTCATCGATATGACACCGAGTTAAACCACCAAAGAAGGACCGGGACCACATGGGATGTGTTATTGAGGCTTTAATTTCCCTCTTCAGATGGTGAAAACTGCAACAATACAGTACAGTGCATTGAGAACATGAGCTGATACGATCGCAAAATAAAGTGCATAAACTTCGCATCTCTCCAAACTAATACAAAAATATAGTTGCTTAAAACATTGAATAAACACTTTTCATAACTTACGGCATTGCCTTGTTAATACTTCAAGGTGGATGAAACAGATTTGACACACGACCGTTACGCCCGCCATCTTGTTTACGACGAGAACGCCGGACCGGAAGTGGTGCGGGAAAACCGGAAGTGGTATTATTTCGCTACGTTTTTTAACCAAAAGCACAAATAAACATTAAATATTTATGTAAAACACTTTCGTAATGAAATTACAACAGTTTTAGCCTTGTATCATATTTTAAACACATGAAATTATTTATTTAAGAAAAACAATTGCCTTAAGGGCAACACAATAAGTATCTCATAGCCATCATTTTTTGTCCATCGCTCCTGTAGTTTCTTGTGCCGGCCCCGTTTTTTTATCTTTTGTGCATGTTTGCAGGCCGGAGCTTCGGGAGCTGCGTGCTGGCCTGCGGTCCCAGTCCCCCCCCACCCCCGGTCATCCCGTTGCTGCTTCCACCCATTGAATGGATTGATGATGGATGGATGGATGGATGGATGGATGGATGGATGGATGGATGGATGGATGGATGGATGGATGGATGGATGGATGATTGATGGATGGATACATGGATGGATGAATGGATGGATGGATGGATGGATGGATGGATGGATGGATGGATAGATGAATGGATTAGTTCTAACATGTTTATTTTAATTTTTACTTTTGAATATGAGAAATTGAAATTGCAACAATATAATTTCACATTTGAGCATTTATACCGACGTTTTCAGTCCAACTCTTGTTCTTGCTGCTTCAAGTTTAATCATTTCTCCTGTTAGATCAGCTCAAATACATGTTTGGTCTCTTTCTTTCCAACAAGTCTGAGCAGAAGAGTTTCAGCTGCAGCCCGTCTGTCAATCAGCTGGTGGGCGGAGCCTCCCTCCAAGTCTCACCTGCAGCCCGTCTGTCAATCAACCGGGGGGGGGGGGGGGGGGCGGAGCCTCCGTCCGAGTCTATAAGTCCCAGGTGCTGCTCAGGGTTTCCTTGTTTCAAACAGGAAACAGAAGAATCTGTGGATCAGCATGATGGAAACCCGGGTTCAGCTGTCTCTGTGTCTGCTCTGTGGAGCCTTAGCTGCTGCTCGGACCTGGAACCAGAACCTTCAACCGTCCAGAAACCAGAACCTTCAACCGTCCAGGAACCAGAGACCAGGTCCTCCTGCAGGTGAGTCTCTGGGACAGTTCCGGACTGGTTGGGGGTCTTTGGGGGTCTTTGTGGGTCTTCCATGGTCTTTGAGGATCTTTGTGGGTCTTTGTGTGTCTTTGGGGGTCTTTGATGGTATTCCATGGTCTAAGGTGATCTTTGAGGATCTTTGTGGGTCTTTGAAGGTCTTTGAGGCTCTCCCAGGGTCTTTGAAGGTCTTTGGGGGTCTTTGATGGTCTTCCATGGTCTAAGGCGGTCTTTGAGGGTCTTCCATGGTCTAAGGGGGTCTTGGTCTAAGGGGGTCTTGAGGGTCTTCCATGGTCTTGAGGGTCTTCCATGGTCTAAGGGGGTCTTAGAGGGTCTTTGGGGGTCTTGAGGTTGTTCCATGGTCTTTGAGGGTCTTTGGGGGTCTTTGGGGGTCTTCCATGGTCTAAGGGGGTCTTGGTCTAAGGGGGTCTTGAGGGTTTTCCATGGTCTAAGGGGGTCTTGAGGGTCTTTGGGGGTCTTGAGGATGTTCCATAGTCTTAGAGGGTCTTTGGGGGTCTTTGAGGGTCTAAGGGGATCTGCTCTGGGGGGAGAAGAAGAAGAAGAAGAGACCATCTTTGGATCCTCTTTCCTATATAGACGTGGAAAAGAAAAGGACTGGCTGGGGTTCTGGTTCTGGACTGGCTGGGGTTCTGGTTCTGGATCACTGAGGTCCTAAAACTCCAGACAGTCAGAAGAGACTCTTGTCAACAAAAACATTCCTGTTTGTGCCTGGTGATGAGGAAGACTCCGCCTCCTCTTCACCACCGAGGGTTCAGTGGTTAATGGTGCTGGGAAACGCGTCCAGACGCTGCAGGCAGTTCTAATAACGCTGATTTCACAACCCTGTTTGTTCTGCTGCGTTAACTTCAGAGACTGAACTCTGCCAGCAGACGACACCCAGCTCAGAGCTGCAGGGAAGTCTCTTTCAGGTTGGATGTGGGATCAGAACCGGCTGGGTTTCCGGGCCGAACCTGAACCACAGGAGACTCGTTCATGTCAGGAGTTCTGTGAAATGCTGAATGAATTCTTCTTCATGTGATCCAGAGGGACGGTGGGTCGGGAGGTCGGTGGTTCGATGCCTGTCCTTGTGTTGAAGTGCCCTCCACCAAGGCTCTGGATGCAGGCATGAATGTAGATTTATCTCTGAAATAAATTGTGTTCCAGGTAAAGTTGCTTTCGTCAACGAAAATTATGACTAAATATCAACAAACAAATCTATGGAAGAGTATTGGGGCCATGCAAGAGAAAAAAAATTTGCGTGAAAGATTTCTTTTTTTCTTTTTAGTATTTTTTTTCTCGACATTTGGACCTTTTTTTTTCTCGACATTTGGACCTTTTTTTTCTCGACATTTGGACCTTTTTTTTTCTCGACATTTGGACCTTTTTTTTTCTCGACATTTGGACCTTTTTTTTTCTCGACATTTGGACCTTTTTTTTCCTCGACATTTGGACCTTTTTTTTTCCTCGACATTTGGACCTTTTTTTTTCCTCGACATTTGGACTTTTTTTTCTCGACATTTCAACCTTTTTTTTTCTCGAAATTGTACTTCAACATTAATCTCAACTTTTTTCTTGAGTGCATAATGAAAAACAATCTTCCTCTAAAATATTTTTATTTTTCTCCGGCCTGACCCCAATACTCCTCAGCCCCTCATTTGTTCTGTCCTAAAGCAGTGGTTGTGAGGAGGTTCCCCGCGTGTCACCGCGGCTGCAGCTCCAGCAGCACCAGAGTCCTGACTGACTGAGCTTCACACACAGAGGGACACGATCAGCGCTATTTTATTATTTTAAGTCTGATATATGTTGTGATATGTGATGACATTATTAAGAGTATGACATGAATCTGGCTTCATTTCACCACCTCACAGCCTGCGTCGCCAGTTCCCCGTGTCTTAAGTAAATTCTTACGGGAGGGTCAGAGTTGCCATAAAGATAAGCAGATTTTTCGGTTAGTTTTTTCTTTTTAGATCAGAGGCTTTGCGTAGATGGCGGCTTCCGCAACTTTCAGGCGCTTTTTCTGCGCAAGCAAGCTTTATAAATGAGGCCCCTGATATTTAACAGCTAAATGTAAATCCTTAACAGGAGACACTGGTGAGTTTCGATGATGACACGCTATACTCAACAGATTGGCAGTTTGATACCTTTTCTGTTACCTATCATCACAGGGATAGAGAAAGCTGATTTAACTCCATGGGGCCCAGACTTTTCCTAGGACAATGTTAATATTGACATCACAACCTGGACCCAGCCCATATCAGACATCACCGATATGGTAGTTCAGAGGAGGGGGGGGGGGGGGCGACTTTTGGTTAGCCGCTTTTTCCGAGGTGTTGGTTTGGGAGGGGTTGGGTGATGTGGGGGGTTAAATAAAGGATTTTGGCATGGTGATAGCTGGATTGCAATATTTACAAGGTTCTTTGTCCTTCAGTGAATTCCAGAAGTGGGGAGTCCTGACTGCCTGTAGAGAGAAAGCTGGGTGGGCTCTGGGGGGGGTGAGGGTTGGGTGTCTCCTGTTGGGGCTGGGGGAGACTCCACCTGTTGGGATGAGGATAAGGATGATGAACCTGCAGTTTCTCTCTGACTCTGTTCTCCGTGGTCAGTCCTTATCTCAGCGTTCTCGCCACAGCGTCGTCTTATCGGTTGTTTTGGGACATCCTGCCTCTTGTTCTTGTCAAGGGCTGCTTGGTTGACGTAGATGATAAAAAATGTTGCTGCTTAGCAACTGTCCTCCTGGCTTGTTCAGACGAGAGCCACCTGCCTTAAAGACATGTCTGCGACCCCAAAAGATGTTGAAATAATAATAATAAAACAATAACAATAAAATTAATCGATTGAGCAGCACATGCAACCTTGAGCCATCTGTTAGCGCCATCAGCCTGCTGAATCTCATCTCCTTGCCGAACCGTTGGTACAGGTCCACTGAAAAACACCTCAGTATTTAAGCATGCAACTGTGCTCATCAGATCAGTGAAGTCTTGCTTTAATACCTCAGATTGTTGCTTCACAACATCAAGGGCTCCTGTGTGTATGATGAGAGCTTTAGCTGTTGGATGCTCCGCAGCAATGCTCCGGATCTTCTTTGAGATATCAGACACCATGTCGTTGGTAAAACAGAGTATTTTTGTGTTTTTGCTGCAGAAGCATTTTATCTCATAGACAGCTCTGTCGCCCACTACCAGCATACGAGGCCCAGTCGTTAGCTCTGCCTGTAGCCCTTTAGCAAGGGATTTAGCTTCATACTTGTCTCTGGACCCGGAAGATGAGCCTTCTCTCAGGGAGTCAGGAGTTTGAGAGAGTGGAGTAAATCTGTTCTCCAGTAGAATCCCTGTGTCTTGGGGCGATTTGCTCTTAGCTTTTGTTGTAGCCTTTTTTCTCTTACTGGGTACTGGGGTTGAAGAGTCATTCCTGTGTGATGGTAGTGCAGGCCGCTCGTTGTCGTCCAGAGTCAGCTGGTGCTGGGTTCTGCCTGATAACCGTCTTCTCAGATCGGAGGGAGGCGCTTTGTTGTCATGGTCACAGTTCATGTTTTTTTTTTGCTATGTTACTGACTCTCCTGTCATCTGGATCCTGCCACCCTCATCAGCCTCATTCCCTTCACCTGTGCTTCCCTGGCCCAGCTCCACACCTGGTTTCCCTCATCAGTTTCCCCTTCATAAACCGGCCCATTTCCTCATACCAGTTGCCAGATTGTTGTGTGCTTTTGCCTCGCTTTCCAGCCTTCCTGATTTCTGTCCTGTTCCTGCCTGCCTGCCTGCCTGCCTGTAACCCTGCATGACTCCCGGTTTTTGATTTTTGCCTACCCCCTTGGACTTGTTTGCCTGATCTGCCTGTCTGCCCGGTTTTGACCCCTGCCTGTCTTGGACCCGAATAAAGCGTCTTGGACTCTGATTCTGCCTGGTGTTGTGCATTTGGGTTCTCTGTCCTGTCTGAGCCGTGACACTTTGTAATGCTTTGGCTTCGCAACAAGAGTTCCAGGGAGGACTTGTTGATTTATTGCCTTTTATATATATTATTGCATCTTGGTGGTGTTAGTTAGCTTTCTGTTAGCCTGCTTCCTTTCACTGTTTTGGGAAATCGTCAGAGTAGATTAATTCCCATATTGTCCATTTATCTCCCCATTCACTTCGAGCCTGTGAATTTTTGTTTTCAGTACTGCTATCTTCTGGAGCAGTTTGTGGTAATCATCCATGGAAAAGAAAAAGGGAGGCATCTTGCTGCTAATTAGCTTCTGCTAGCTGCTGCTAACTGAGTTTCTCAAACCCAGTCACGATAGCGCAGGCTTGTGCTGCTGATAAGCTTCGCTCACAGAGTACTAAAACGGTTTAAAATAAAAGTGGTAGTCTTCGGTAACTATCCAAAATGTATCTCCCGGTGGTAAGGTATCCAGGTCCTGCTTTCCAGAAATTGTTTTGCAGAAAAGAAAAGATTGCATTGGAGAGAAGAAAAACAAAGCGGGGGAGCAAGAGAGCGAAGCATCTGCACTAAGTGAAAGAGCAGAGGGGAAAAAGAAATACAAGAAATAAATACTAAAATAATGGTTTTACTGTTTTTAAAACTAATTAAAAACAATAACTAAGAGAAAAAAACCATAAAAACACTAAAACAAGAGCAGAGTCTCATGCAGGGTTGAAAGCCAAGGAATAAAAATGGGTTTTAAGACGAGTTTTAAAAGTGGACAGTGAGGCTCGTCTAATGTTTAAAGGAAGCTCGTTCCATAATTTTTGAGCGGCAACAGAAAAAGCTCTATCCTGAGGGAGACGAGACGCAACGAAAATGCTGGTAATGTGATGATAACGATAATTAAATATATAATGCAATATCGTAGAGGAATAAAAACCAGACTAAAATGTAGATTACAAAATAAAAACTCTGGTAAAATGTGTCTCCATTTTTGTTGACCAAAACGAGACGAAATGTTCTACCAAAGATCCTTAATGTCCATGTTTTCAGTAGTTTAGTCTTTAGATCTTTGGGATTTCGTCCCAGTTCTTTCAGGATGCAGCTCATCTTTCTGTCTGTCAGTGTAGAACCTTTAATGTTTAAGGTGGATCCCAGGAATGATTTTTAACTTTTTAAGCACAAATCACGTTTGAATACTTAGATTTTTTTATTTAATATTTTTTTACTTTTTTTTTTTTTTTTTTTTATTTATTTTTCCTTTTTTGGACCAAAACGAGAGGAAATGTTCTAGCAAAGATCCTTGATGTCCATGTTTTCAGTAGTTAAACTAAAAACAGTTCCATAGAGGGGGCCGATGGCCGAGGGGGGGTCTGCTATGGGGCTGGAGACGGGGCTTTCAAGGGTCTGCTAGGGACTTAGAGCGCCTTTGGGCGTCTTCCATGGTGTTAAAGGGTCTTTGAGTGCCTTTGGGAGTCTAAAGGGGTCTTTGAGGGTCTTTCTGGGTCTCCGATGGTGTTTGGGGTCTTCAAGGGATTTTGGAGGTCTAAGGGTGTCTTTGGTTGTCTTTGAGGGTCTTTGGGGATCTTGAGGATCTTCCATGTTAAAGGGTCTTTGGGGGTCTTCAAGGGATGTTGGGGGTCTAAGGGGGTCTTTGAGGGCCTTTGGTTGTCTTTGGGGGTCTTGAGGGTCTTCCATGGTGTTAAAGGGTCTTTGGGGATCTTTTAGGGCGTGTGGGGGTCTTTGAGAGTCTTCAAGGGTCTAAGGGGGTCTTTGTAGGTCTTTAAAAGGTCTTTGGGGGTCATTGAGGCTCTCCAAAGGTTTTTGGGGGTCTTTGAGGCTCTCCGAGGACCTTTGGGGGTCTTCAAGGGATTTGGGGGGTCTATGGGGGTCTTTGAGGGTCTTTGGCCGTCATGAGGGTCTTCCGTGGTGTTAAAGGGTCTTTGGGGATCTTTTAGGGTCTTTGAGGGTCTTCAAGGGTCTAAGGGGGTCTTTGTAGGTCTTTAAAAGATCTTTGGGGGTCTTTGAGGCTCTCCGAGGGTCTTTGGGGGTCTTGAGGGTCTTTGACGCTCTCCGAGGGTCTTTGGAGGTCTTTGAGGGCCTTTAGGGGTCTTCGGGGGTCTTTGGAGGTCTTTGGAGGTCTTTGAGGGCCTTTAGGGGTCTTTGGGGGTCTTTGAGGGTCTAAGGGGTTCGTATCTGTTGCTGGGAGAAGAAGAACCATCTTTGGATCCACTTTCCTACATAGACGTGGAAAAGAAAACCCAATGTGTTGTTGAAAAAGATAAAAATCAATATGTTGTAAACTCAAATTAGTCTCCTGTATCTGGAATGAATGTATTCTTTATAGACTAGTCGGGATGTACCCAAAAAGTGAATGTAAGGAGCATTTATGGGTACAAGTCGGGAACCGGCCTACTTTACATATTTCAAGGGTGCTGAATGCGAAAAAAATGGTACCCGAGCAAAACTTTGATTTTTGACCTTCTAATTTGCATATCAAAATGGCCGCCAAACTGCCTGTCTTGCTCAGTCGTTGGACCATTTTCCCAAGTTTTTTTTGTAAGTAGGCATTCAAAGATGATGAATTAAGTGTCTAGATCTATAGTCTAGGGTCAGAGCAAGGATATAGTGGAGGCTCAGTGCCTTTTTATGTATAAATATATATATATATATATATATATATATATATATATATATATATATATATATATATATATATATATATATATATATATATATATAGGTGAAATTAAGCATTATTTGTGTCATTTTTAAGGCCGACATAAATATTCAGTCAATATCACTCTTAATTGTTCCCAGTGTGTATATGATATGTGATGTATTCCATATTACATAATAATTAAGAAAAACACCATTGCAAGTTGTCTGAGAATTCATTTTTTTATGCAAACAAAGCATAATGCTCTTAATTCAAACATCAAAAAATGTAAGTGAATAGGGAAAAAAAAACATGAAGCTTCCCTTGAACAGTTCTACAGATCAGATCTTGTTTCTGTATATTTTCTTTCATGTTTCTAGCTGAATTGCTTTGCTTTCATCTGTCTTCTTCTGTAAGTTCCATAGGTCACTTGTTTTGATAAATTGTTTTTATACCTTTCTAGTTTGCTTGTGTGCCATTTGTCTTTGGAATTTCCTTTTGATTAGTATTTCTTTCTGCAGTCCTTTTCCAAGTTATTTGGTTACCCATTGCCTTGGTATGCTTGAGGACTACAACTCCACATTTAAACAAGGACATTGGTCATCACTATGACATGTACACATTGCAGTGCATAACAGCCCCGATTTTCAGCATTTGGCTATAGGTGGCTGTAGGTGGCTATAGGTGGCTATAGGTGGCTGCAGGTGGCTATAAGTGGCTATAGGTGGCTGCAGGTGGCTATAGGTGGCTATAGGTGGCTATAGGTGGCTATAGGTGGCTGCAGGTGGCTATAAGTGGCTATAGGTGGCTGCAGGTGGCTATAGGTGGCTATGGGTGGTTGCACGTGGCTATAGGTGGTTGCAGGTGGCTATAGGTGGTTGCAGGTGGCTATAAGTGGCTATAGGTGACTGCAGGTGGCTGTAGGTGGCTGCAGGTGGCTGCAGGTGGCTATAGGTGGCTGCAGGTGGCTATGGGTGGTTGCAGGTGGCTATAGGTGGCTGCAGGTGGCTATGGGTGGTTGCAGGTGACTATAGGTGGCTGCAGGTGGCTATAGGTGGCTGCAGGTGGCTATGGGTGGTTGCAGGTGGCTATAGGTGGCTATAGGTGGTTGCAGGTGGCTGTAGGTGGCTATAGGTGGCTATAGGTGGTTGCAGGTGGCTGCAGGTGGCTATAAGTGGCTACAGATGGCTGCAGGTGGCTATAGGTGGCTGCAGGTGGCTATAGGTGGCTGCAGGTGGCTATAGGTGGCTACGGGTGGTTGCAGGTGGCTATAGGTGGCTCTGGTGGTTGCAGGTGGCTATAGGTGGCTGCAGGTGGCTATAGGTGGCTATAGGTGGCTGCAGGTGGCTATAGGTGGTTGCAGGTGGCTATAGGTTGCTGCAGGTGGCTATAGGTGGCTGCAGGTGGCTATAGGTGGCTATAGGTGGCTGCAGGTGGCTATAGGTGGTTGCAGGTGGCTATAGGTTGCTGCAGGTGGCTATAGGTGGCTGCAGGTGGCTGCAGGTGGCTGCAGGTGGCTATAGTTGGCTGCAGGTGGCTGCAGGTGGCTATAGGTGGCTGCAGGTGGCTGCAGGTGGCTATGGGTGGTTGCAGGTGGCTATAGGTACCAAAGCGTGTGAAACTGTTACGATCCTCTTTGCTGTTAATTCACCTCAGGCAAAGGGTCCTCAGCGATGGGACTGACCATGCTATGTACTGATCTAAATATTCAACTTGGTACGTTTCATGGTGGTCTCTTTTTGAATATTTTTCCCTATTTACCTGGGTTTTTAGAGAATTTAGAGAACAAATGCTTAATTTGCAAAAAAAAACAAAAAAAAAAACATGAAATCCCAGACAACTTGCAATGGAATCTTTTCTTTGTTATCATATAATATGGTGTACATCATATGTCATATCAACAGGGAAAATTTCAGAGTAACTTTTATTTAATATTTATGTCGGCCTTAAAAATGACACAAATAATGCTTAATTTCACCTTAAAAGTTGGTATTTTGCATATATATATATACATAAAAAAGGCACTGAGCCTCCACTTTATCCTTGTTTGACCCTTGACTATCAATCTAGAAACTTAATTTCCTCATCTTGATTGCCTACTTACAAAAAAATAGGAGGAAATGGTCCAATAACTGTGCAAGATGGGCAATTTGGCGGCCATTTTAATATGCAAATTAGAAGGTAAAAAACTCAAAATTTCACTCGGGTACCGTTTTTTTTGGACTCAGCACCCTTGAAATATGTAAGGTAGGCCGGTTCCCGACTTGTACCCATAAATGCTCCTTACTTCTTATAAAAGGCCTTTTTTCTGAAATCCGTCTAGACTATTAGTCTATAAGGTAATAACAATATAATAAGAGAACCTTGTTTGAATTGTAAAATGGGTTTGGCTAAATACAATCTTTGACTAAGACTAGATCAAAATGGACAATTTCTGACTAAAATGCTAGGACTTTTAGTCGACTGAAACTTGACACGACTAAAAGGAGAATTAACGTGACTAAAACTAAAATGATAGCTGGACCCAAAGACTAGACTAAAACTGAAACTGACAGACAACACTAGTTGAAGGCGTCGTGGGGTTGGATCCTGTGAGTCGCTCTTCAGGTCTCGTCGTCGTCGTTGTCGTTGTTGCTGTTGGGAGGCTACAGGTGAATCTTTCCTCTCACTATTCCTGAATGTTGCCCTGAGGGGTATTCCAGAAAGCAGGTTCAACAAACTCTGAGTTTAAACCTGAACTCTGAGTTGACTTACCCTGAGAAAGGAAACTCTGAGTTTTCGGTTCCAGAACAGGATATGAGTTAGTTCAATCAACTCTGAATTAGTTAACCTTGTGTTAAGCGCGTGCATGAAGAAAATAAAACATCATAAATGGAGCCCTGATACAGCGATTCACCATGGCAACCGGCGACAACAAAAGATCCACAAACTTCACGCCACTGGAGTTAGAAGTGTTAATATGTGCGTATGGCGAGTATGAGAACATATTTCAGAACAAAAGCAACACAGCTGCAGTAGTAAAGGAGAGACAATTAGCGTGGGAGAAAGTTGCTGCAGTCAATGTGTAAGTTTGAATGCAGTATTCATTTAACATTTAAGCACACTGTCTTATAATATTACAGCTGAACAGTGGTGGAATGGTATTGAATGAAATTTTATTGTCATTTAGATGCAACCCCACAGGCGCAAAGCGCAATTGGCAGCAGTTGAAAATGAAATACAAAAACATAATTCAGACAGCTAAAGCATAATTTGGTTGGGCCTATGATTGTACCTCACTTTAGTTTTAATCACATTTGATATATTCAGCATACATACATATTCAGTGGCCATTTCAATGTATAGTGGCTTTATCCCGATAAACAGTTGAGTTCTGCTCAGCCAACAGAAAGAATTTGCTCTGAACTGAGAGCACGTCCGCGGTTTGTAATGTTGGATATTTATGGCTGAAGAATATCGTTCAGATAAATAATAGTGTGACGAAAAACGGTAACGTTCTGTAGGCTTCTCGTCAGGGAATGAAAGTATATCTAATCTTGGTCTAAACATCCTAATTAATTCGGTTTCGATGTAAGGACACCCCATGTGGGATATATATATATATATATATATATATATATATATATATATAAATATAAATTCGGTCCAAATGATACGGATTGGTCCAGGTCCAGGAAGGGAAAGAACCAATCACATGCCTTAATTTTAAACCACGCCCCCCCGCCCTGTCCCATGCGCGCACTCGCTTCCAGCCCCCCGTGTCCACTTCCCACGGGTCCTCCTGGGCTCACAGTGTCCCAGTGTAACCCCCCTCCCTCGGAGGGGCCACGGAGCCCAGTAGTTATTTCAAGAGCGGCTCGGCCCCGCTGTGTGTGAGAGCGGGGAGCAGAGCCGTTAGACCGGGCTGCTGCTGCAGCGGCTCCTGCTGCTGCTGCTGCTGCTGCAGCAGCTCCTGCTGCAGCAGCAGCCCGCCGGGACACGAAGAGCCGCCGCAGCTCCGGCTCAGAAGCTGTATGGGGGTCCGTGGGGATTTAGGCGTCTCCATCACGGCGAGAGCGGAGAGCGCCGGTGCACGGCACCGCAGCGGCTGGCGGAGCGCTGCGCCAGCCGGGGACGCGGTGGGAGCACACACACACACACGTAGCCACAGCTACGCTGTAGGGTACGCTGTAGCCGTGGCTTAGAGCCTGCTGCGCACCGCAGCGCTGCCGTGCACCGGCGCTCTCCGGGATGGAGACGCCGGGTGGGCAGGATGCACGTTTGGGTGGGCACAGCCCCCACCTGCCCCCCCTAAAACCGGCCTCGCTTACAGGTGAATGAGACATGGGGTAGTTTTGCTGTAAATGTGCTGTCCAAAATGTTTAATAATCGTATGCGCGTTCGTGTTTGTGGGGGCGAAGCTTTGGACGGAGCGCTCGTGGGTGGGGGCGGGGGGGGCAGGGCTTAGAGGAAGCGCCACTTTCAAATCTTTCTAGCTCTAGGAAGTTGCATAGAATAACTTTAACTCCCCAGGCCAAAGCAAATCCCTGTCACCAAGAAGAAAAATAAAAATAGCGGTAAGAAAGAAAAGAGAAGAAAATAAGAGAAGAGATAACAGAAGATGGAGAAACGTAGCGACAATCTGGAGAAAAGTGGGTGGAAGATCGGCAGGTAAACCGGCAACTGAGAAGTTATGATGCAAACTTCAAGATGATGGTTTGAATGAGGCAAAATAACATGCTTTTTCTCTCCAATATATAGTTATAATCATTTGTTTCAGATCTACTGTAATTATTTTCTGTATAAAAATTGAATTTGGTGTTCAAAAAGTATTTTTTTTCAAACTTTTTTTCAAAGTCTTGAAAAAGAGGGGGTCGTCTTATAATCAGGGTCGTCTTATATTCGGGCCGATACAGTACTTTTAAAGTCTCAAAGTAACATTTTATTGAGAAATAAAACTAAGGTCCTTTTTAACAGGATTGTTCATGTCATCATAAACTGGTTTAAAGAAGTTTCTGAAGAAGCTTCTGGATGGTTGGAGGTCCAGCCGCCTCATTTCAGACATTGAGGATTGAACTTTAACCTCTGCATCGGTGCATCTCTGATTCTGCTTTGGTTCCAGTCGCTGGGTCACACGGGTTTGAACTAATCCAAACTTCCTTCCTTCAAATTAACGTTTCTAAAACAAGAGGTTTGCATTGATTTTAGACGTAAATCCCAATTGTAGTATCTTCACAACCAGCCAGTTCAACTAGTGACCAGATACAAATATCTCGGCAGTATAATTGATAATATGCTCAAATTGTGATACGCTTTGCAAAGAAGGTCAACAACGACTCTTTTGTCTGAGGAAGCTCTGTAGCACCCTATAATGTAGTAATTTCCTGAAAATGTAATAACGCCTGGAAATGTAATAAAATTTGCAGTGAAACTCAATCGAAAATGTAATAAAATCCAATAATGTAATAACTTCACCAATAATGTAATAAAATATCCTGACTGATATTGTAATAACATTTTTACCGATAATGTAATACCTTATTACATTATTGGGAATTTATTACATTTTCAGGTGGGTCTTTTTTTTCTTCTTCCAAAACTGATAATGTAATACGAATAATGTAATATATATGTTCATTTTCAGTCCAGAGTTCTACATTTTGTGTTTTAAGTATCTAAGAATGTTATATACGCTGGATTTGAAACACCAGAATGACTATTGGGTTAAATTGCAGACTTTGAGTACTATGTAAAAAATTCCCAATAATGTAATAAGGTATTACATTATCGGTAAAAATGTTATTACAATATCATTCAGTATATTTTATTACATTATTGGGGAAGTTATTACATTATTGGGTTTTATTAAATTTTTTTGATTGAGTTAAGTGCAAATTTTATTACATTTTCAGGCGTTATTACATTTTCAGGAAATTATTACATTATAGGGTGCTAAAAGCTCGCTAAATTCCAGGTAGACAAAACCCTGATCCCAGGTCCCTTCCAGGTTCATCCTCCCAGCTCCCAGCTAGTGATGATTTCTTCATGTTTTGTTACTACAACTCTCCTACGATGAAATCCGACCTGAATCTTCCCTCCAGCTCCGCAGGAGAAACTTGGATCTGTGGAACCTCTGGAACCTCTGACCTGGAGGTTTCCCGACCTCCCGGCCGACGAGGAGCCCGACTTCCCCCCCGACTTCCAGCTGAAGACCCCCACGCCTGCGGAGAGCGTGAGCGTCACCTGTGGGGAGAACCTGGTCCGGGTGGAGGCCAAGAGGGACCTCCTGGGGACGGGGAGGCTGGCGGAGGCTGCAGAGGTCACCCTGGGGGGCTGTCCGGCCTCCAGGGAGGACCCCGAGGACCAGGTCCTGGTCTTCGAGTCGGAGCTGCACGGATGTGGCAGCGAGCTGCAGGTGAGTGGAGCAGTTACACCTGGGCAGGTGCACCTGATCTGAAGTTCATCTGGACCAGGCAACCCGCGGCTCTAGAGCCACATGCGGCTCTTTAGCGCCGCCCTAGTGGCTCCTGGAGCTTTTTCAAAAATGTTTGACCCTTTTTCCTTTTTTTTTTTTCCTTTTTTTTCCTTTTTTCTCCTTTTTTTCTTCCTTTTTTATTATTGTTTTTCCTTTTTTTTCCCTTTTTTTTCCTTTTTTCTTTGTTTTCTTTTTTTCCTTTTTTCTTTTTTTTTCCTTTTTTCTTTTTTTCCTTTTTTCTTTTTTTTTCTTTTTTAAACTTGACATTTTGACTTTTTACTCAATTTTGACTTTTCTCGACATTTCAACTTTTTTCTCGATTGTACTTCAACATTAATCTCGACATTTTGACTTTTTTCTCGACATTTTGACTTTTTTTTCGACATTTCGACTTTTTTTTCGACATTTCGACTTTTTTCTCGAAGTGGCATAATGAACAAAAAAAAGTCTTCCCCCAGTTATAACTAATATAGAAACATGCAGCATGTGTTGTCTTCATTCTAAGGCTTATACACTCACTCATCACTCACTCATCTTCTCCCGCTTCATCTGTTACCGGGTCGCGGGGGCAGCAGCCTCAGCAGGGATGCCCAGACTTCCCTCACCCCAGACACTTCCTCCAGCTCTTCCGGGGGGAGTCCGAGGCGTTCCCAGGCCAGCCGAGAGACATAGTCTCTCCAGCGTGTCCTGGGTCTTCCCCGGGGTCTCCTCCCGGTGGGAGATGCCTGGAACACCTCCCTAGGGAGGCGTCCAGGAGGCATCCGGTACAGATGCCCAAGCCACCTCAGCTGACTCCTCTCAATGTGGAGGAGTAGCGGCTCGACTCCGAGCTCCTCCCGGGTGACCGAACTCCTCACCCTATCTCTAAGGGAGCGTCCAGCCACCCTGTGGAGGAAACTCATCTCGGCCGCTTGTATCCGCGATCTTGTCCTTTCGGTCACTACCCAAAGTTCATGACCATAGGTGAGGGTAGGGGCGTAGATTGACCGGTAAATCGAGAGCTTCACCTTTCGACTCAGCTCCCTCTTCACCACGACGGTCCAGTACATCGACCGCATTACTGCGGACGCTGCACCGATCCGCCTGTCAATCTCACGCTCCATTGTTCCCTCACTCGTGAACAAGATCCCGAGATACTTGAACTCCTCCACCTGAGGCAGGACTTCTCCACCCACCCGGAGAAGGCATGCCACCCTTTTCCGGTCGAGAACCATGGCCTCGGTCTTGGAGGTGCTGATTCTCATCCCTGCCGCGTCGCACTCGGCCGCAAACCGCCCCAGCACATGCTGGAGGTCCCGGTCTGATGAAGCCAACAGGACAACATCATCTGCAAAAAGCAGAGATGAAATCCTGAGGTTCCCAAACCGGATCCCCTCCGGCCCCTGGCTGCACCTAGAAATCCTGTCCATAAAAATTATGAACAGGACCGGTGACAAAGAGCAGCCCTGCCGGAGTCCAACATGCACTGGGAACAAGTCTGACTTACTGCCGGCAATGCGAACCAGACTCCTGCTTCGATCATACAGAGACCGGACAGCCCTTAGTAGAGGGCCCCGGACTCCATACTCACTTAGCACCCCCCACAGAATGGCACGAGGGACACGGTCAAATGCCTTCTCCAGATCCACAAAACACATGTAAACTGGTTGGGCAAATTCCCATGAACCCTCGAGCACCCTGCGGAGGGTGTAGAGCTGGTCCAGTGTTCCACGACCGGTTCACAAAGCCTACCATGGATAAAGTTAAATCAAGGACCGTAACGTCGCCCGGATCGGCGTCACCGGGGCCCCGCCCTGGAGCCAGGCCTGGGGTTGGGGCTCGTAGGCGAGCGCCTGGTGGCCGGGTCTTTGCCCGTGGGACCCGGCCGGGCTCAGCCCGAAACGGCGACGCGGGTCCGCCTTCCCGTAGGCCCACCACCCGCAGGAAGGACCATGGCAGGCCGGTGCATTGTGGACTGGGCAGCAGTCGTGGCGGGGTGCCTCGACGACCCAATCCCTGGCTTATACAAGACTTTTCATTTTTTTACGGCTCCAGACATATTTGTTTTTTGTGTTTTTGGTCCAATATGGCTCTAAAACATTTTGGGTTGCCGATCCCTGACCTGGGCAGGTTCACCTGATCTGAGGTTCACCTGGGCAGGTTCACCTGGGCCAGCTACCTTCTCCAGGGGGGATCTCTTCTGCTTCAGCAGGTCTGAAACGGGGAAATGTCCAGATCAAACACCCATGTGATCATAAACCAGGTCCTCATCACATTCCCTGGTAGATTTGTCTCCAAACATCTCGGGTGTAATAAAGCCAGATCAGAGTGACATCACTTCCTGTGGTCCGTCTGGGGACCAGCTTGAATCTCGGTCTCAGCTTCTTCAGTCTGGTTTCTCCAGAACTCGATCCGGAGACTTTGATGTGGGTCAGAGCTCGGTGGACCTCTACCGGGTCGGTTCTGATGAGACCTGGTTCCACTGGTTTCAGGGGCCTGCTGGTCCAGGTATGCAGGTCTGTGTGGGTAGCTTTCTTATTAAAAAAAAAAAAAAAACTTTTTTTTTAAATAATAAAAAGATTTAAATAAAAAAAAAAAGATAGATTGCTATAGCACTGGCATGGTAGCACCTGTGTCCAACTGGACTCTAAGCAGTCTGACCAGCACTGATCCAGCTGTATCCTCCTGTGATTTGTTGCTTGTGGTGTTCTGAGATGTAAGTCGCTTTGGATAAAAGCGTCTGCTAAATGACAGTAGTAGCAGTATAAGTAGCAGTAGTGGTGGTAGTAGTAGTACTAGTGTAGTCGTACTTTTCCTGGTTGGTTTAAAGGGGACATATTATGGCATTTAATGTATATTTTAAACAGGCCTTGAATGTCTTAAAAACAATCTAAAGCTTGTTTTTTCTACATAAATCAGAAATTCAGCCTGTGGGCCATGTCTCTAGTTTTACCCCTTCTCACCTCATTTTCTGTGCTTCATTTTAGGGGAGGGGAGGCTATGATAATGAGGCTTTGTGCTGATTGGCTCCCTGAATGACGTGTAGCAGGGGAGGAGAATAAGCCTCGCTCCTGCCAGAGCAGCCGGCTGCGTCGTACACAAACTGTGTCCCGTGCGAGAAGCTTCTGCGACAAAATAAAATCCATTGCTTTATTTTTTTTGTATTGGACTGTCCTAACTGGCCGCGAGTTTAACAGTTTCAGTGTGGACAGAGAGCGTCCGATGTCACGCAGCTCGATAGTCGGATGCTCTCATTCAGTTACACCCTGTAAACGGATCGGAGCCTGATTTACGGTTCTGCGTTAAATCGACGCGTACCCTACGCCGTAGGTTCTGCGTTGGTGTAACGCGGAACCATAAATCAGCCTTTAGTCACTGCGCGCTGGCCCCGCAACCCCACGGTGGGCGCCCGGCGCATGGCTCCGGGGCGCATCGCCTGTTACCGGGGATAAAACCGACAGATTTCGCTGAAAATCTTGGAGGGTGAAGCTGATCCAGCCTGGGACGGACCCCAGAAATCCCTGCTCCCAAAGCGGCCGGGAACCTGGACAATTTAGTCGGACGGACCCTGCTTTGGGAACCAGGAAGTAGGCTGGAGCAGCGCGCATCGTCGGTTACCGGTGATCAAACCGACAGATTTCGCTGAAAATCTCGGCGGGTGAAGCTGATCCGACCTGGGACGGACTCCCGAGGAACCAGCTCCCAAACCACCCCGGAACCTGGATGATTTAACCCGGATCCGCGGCGCCGCGTCCGACTGGCTGAAGGAAGGACCGCTCCAGCCGGAGTAGAGAGCTGGTTGTGGGCGTGGTTTCAGCAGGGGAGGCGGAACCTCTGCGCCTAGGGTGACGTCACCCTAGGCGCAGATTTTAATCGGCTCAAAAAAAAACGCGTGACACTGGGGGATTCTGTAAGGCGGGGGTCACAGACCTTGCAGAAATTCATGGTATTTTGTCTCCCCTGTGTTGGCAGGGTGAGGGGAGACCACTTTATGTTAAAACAAGAAAAAACATGTTTTTCATAATATGTCCCCTTTAATGAAGCGGGTTCATTAGAAACGTCGCAGGAAAACCGTTTATCTTTTGTTTTTAATTTTCAGATGTCGGAGGACGCGTTCACCTACATCTTCAAGCTGCTCTACTCTCCCCGTCCTCTGGGGGACACTGGCATCGTCCGGGGGACCGACGTCTCCATCGATGTCCAGTGTCACTACCCGAGGTTGGTCTCACCAGGTGAAGTGACCTGAACCCGGACTGGGTTTTCATGTCCGTGTCTCTTTAGGAAGCAGGAGGTGAGCAGCGGCCTGCTGAAGCCCACCTGGATACCGTTCACCGGCAGCAGGGACTCGGAGGAGAGTCTGCATCTGTCCCTGCAGCTCATGACGGGTGGGTCTCCGCCCGGTCCAGACGGGTCCGGATCCCAGACCCCTTCCAGCATCCGGTCACGGTTCTGTCCATCTTCCAGATGATTGGCAGTTCCCTCTCCCGGCGTCTAACTTCCTGCTGGGGGACATGATGAGGTTTGAGGCGTCGGTGAAGCAGTTCCACCACGTCCCCCTCAGGGTGACGGTGGACAGCTGCGTGGCCACGGTGGCTCCCAACATCGACACCGTCCCCCGATACACCTTCCTGGGCAACAGCGGGTCAGTTTCTCCTGGTTTTACTTTAATATCGCTCCTTGTGAAGACTAAAGTCAGTTCCTTGTTGATTCCACATAACGTTTCAGGTGGAGGCGTGGCCTAAAATGAAGCTCGCTGCTGAGAATTTTAGAGGCTCTTGCATGCCGGCTTTTCTTTGAGGAACTTTTCCTATTCTTTCCTGGTGCCTGTAATACCCCTTTTCCACCAAACTGGTTATGGTTCTGGTCCAGTGCTGAGTTTGCAACCGGGCATTCTGTTTCCACTGACAGAGAACTGGCTCCGGGTCAGAGGAACCGGTTCCAAGGTAGCAGCAACTCTTTGCTGGGCCAGAAGAACCGGTTCCAAGGTAGCCTTCTGTAATAAGACAGGTAGCGGGTCTCTGCTGCAGGTAGCGGGTCTCTGCTGCAGGTAGCGGGTCTCAACGGACCTCTGCTGCAGGTAACGGGGCCTCTGCTGCAGGTAACAGGGCCTCTGCTGCAGGTAACGGGGTCTCTGCTGCAGGTAACGGGGTCTCTGCTGCAGGTAACGGGGTCTCTGCTGCAGGTAACGGGGTCTCTGCTGCAGGTAACGGGGTCTCTGCCGCAGGTAACGGGGTCTCTGCCGCAGGTAACGGGGTCTCTGCCGCAGGTAACGGGGTCTCTGCCGCAGGTAACGGGGTCTCTGCCGCAGGTAACGGGGTCTCTGCCGCAGGTAACGGGCCTCTGCCGCAGGTAACGGGGTCTCTGCCGCAGGTAACGGGCCTCTGCCGCAGGTAACGGGGCCTCTGCCGCAGGTAACGGGGCCTCTGCCGCAGGTAACGGGGCCTCTGCCGCAGGTAACGGGGCCTCTGCCGCAGGTAACGGGGCCTCTGCCGCAGGTAACGGGGCCTCTGCCGCAGGTAACGGGGCCTCTGCCGCAGGTAACGGGGCCTCTGCCGCAGGTAACGGGGCCTCTGCCGCAGGTGACGGGGCCTCTGCCGCAGGTGACGGGGCCTCTGCCGCAGGTGACGGGGCCTCTGCCGCAGGTGACGGGGCCTCTGCCGCAGGTGACGGGGCCTCTGCCGCAGGTGACGGGGCCTCTGCCGCAGGTGACGGGGCCTCTGCCGCAGGTGACGGGGCCTCTGCCGCAGGTGACGGGGCCTCTGCCGCAGGTGACGGGGCCTCTGCCGCAGGTGACGGGGCCTCTGCCGCAGGTGACGGGCATCTGCCGCAGGTGACGGGCCTCTGCCGCAGGTGACGGGCCTCTGCCGCAGGTGACGGGCCTCTGCCGCAGGTGACGGGCCTCTGCCGCAGGTGACGGGCCTCTGCCGCAGGTGACGGGCCTCTGCCGCAGGTGACGGGTCTCAGCGGGTCTCTGCCGCAGGTAACGGGCCTCAGCGGGTCTCTGGCGCAGGTAACGGGCCTCAGCGGGTCTCTGCTCCAGGTAACGGGCCTCTGCCTCTTCTGCAGGTAAGTGGTCTCTGCTGCAGGTAAGTGGTCTCTGCTGCAGATAAGTGGTCTCTGCTGCAGATAAGTGGTCTCTGCTGCAGGTAACGGGTCTCTGCTGCAGGTGACGGGCCTCTGCCGCAGGTGACGGGCCTCTGCCGCAGGTGACGGGCCTCTGCCGCAGGTGACGGGCCTCTGCCGCAGGTGACGGGCCTCTGCCGCAGGTGACGGGCCTCTGCCGCAGGTGACGGGCCTCTGCCGCAGGTGACTGGCCTCTGCCGCAGGTGACGGGCCTCTGCCGCAGGTGACGGGCCTCTGCCGCAGGTGACGGGCCTCTGCCGCAGGTGACGGGCCTCTGCCGCAGGTGACGGGCCTCTGCCGCAGGTGACGGGCCTCTGCCGCAGGTGACGGGCCTCTGCCGCAGGTGACGGGCCTCTGCCGCAGGTGACGGGCCTCTGCCGCAGGTGACGGGCCTCTGCCGCAGGTGACGGGCCTCTGCCGCAGGTGACGGGCCTCTGCCGCAGGTGACGGGCCTCTGCCGCAGGTGACGGGCCTCTGCCGCAGGTGACGGGTGTCAGCGGGTCTCTGCCGCAGGTAACGGGCCTCAGCGGGTCTCTGGTGCAGGTATCGGGTCTCAGCGGGTCTCTGCTCCAGGTAACGGGCCTCTGCCTCTTCTGCAGGTAAGTGGTCTCTGCTGCAGGTAACGGGCCTCTGCTGCAGGTAACGGGCCTCTGCTGCAGGTAACGGGCCTCTGCTGCAGGTAACGGGCCTCTGCTGCAGGTAACGGGTCTCAGCGGGTCTCTGCTCCAGGTAACGGGCCTCTGCCTCTTCTGCAGGTAACTGGTCTCTGCTGCAGGTAACTGGCCTCTGCTGCAGGTAAGGGGCCTCTGCTGCAGGTAAGGGGCCTCTGCTGCAGGTAAGGGGCCTCTGCTGCAGGTAAGGGGCCTCTGCTGCAGGTAAGGGGCCTCTGCTGCAGGTAAGGGGCCTCTGCTGCAGGTAAGGGGCCTCTGCTGCAGGTAACGGGCCTCTGCCTCTTCTGCAGGTAACTGGTCTCTTCTGCGGGTAACTGGTCTCTGCTGCAGGTAACTGGTCTCTGCTGCAGGTAACTGGTCTCTGCTGCAGGTAACTGGTCTCTGCTGCAGGTAACAGGACTCTGCTGCAGGTAACGGGTCTCAGCGAGTCTCTGCTCCAGGTAACGGGCCTCTGCCTCTTCTGCAGGTAACTGGTCTCTGCTGCAGGTAACGGGTCTCTGCCTCTTCTGCAGGTAACTGGTCATTAATCTCGAAATTTCGACTTTTTTCTCGACATTTCGACTTTTTTCTCGAATTGCATAATGAGAAAGAAATCTTCCTCCTCTAAAATATTTTATTTTTCTCCTCCCTGGCCCTAATACTCTTCCGTAGCTTTGGCCTGGGGAGTTAAGTTCAGCATTTAAAGATATCTGTCGCCATTTAGCGTTGTGAATGGGTATAATGTCTAGACCCCGAATGGAAAACAACCCCCACTTTTCAGTCTTATATTTGGGCCAATACGGTAGTAGCAGTCTTATTTCAATGCAGAAAACACGGCCTTATATTCGGGCCAATACGTTAATACCACTCATCTTTATCGATCCCAAGATTGATGTCATTAGTGTTGCCGTCTCAAGCATAGAAGGTTCTGGTTTCTTCGTCTGTAAACCTTTCCATCGACACTCTGCTACCACATAAGTGCTGATAGCCTCATCCTCCCACTCCACCTCTTTCTCTTCTCCAAACTCGCACGGATCAGGATATGGGATGCAGTCCCTCCTCCACCTGAAACCCTTCTGTTATGCCTACTCATCACTGGTGTCATGGAATCCTGACACTACAGACTTCCTCATCAGTTCCGCAAATGTCAGACTGGTGTCACTCAGAACCCGTCTTTATTCTCCTTGTACTTGGCAGAACGAATAAATGTGGAGGATTAATGGACAATTACCGTATTGTCCTGAATATAAGACTGTTTTCTGCATTGAAATAAGACTGAAAAAGTGGGGGTCGTCTTCCATTCGGGGTCTAGACGTTATACCCATTCACAACGCTAGATGGCGCCGGATATCTTTAAATGCTGAACTTAACTCCCCAGGCCAAAGCCAACCCCTGTCACCAAGAAGAAAAATAAAAATAGCGGTAAGAAATAAAAGAGAAGAAAATAAGAGAAGAGAACAGAAAATGGAGAAACGTAGCAACAATCTGGAGAAAAATGGGTGGAAGATCGGAAGGTGTCCTGGTCTCACTCAGGTGTCTTCTGTTTGGTCTAAAACAGCATTAAACAGTTTCGTAACCAAAGGAAAACACAAAGTTGTGGGCTGGAATTGTTTTAACACTTCTGCAGAAGGAGGGAGAACAAGAATGTTTCTCCAAGGCTCCTCCTGCATTTAAGGCTGCAACTAACCACTATTTTAATAGTCGACTAGTCATCGACTATTGAAACGATTAGTCGACTAATCGGATAATTATTCATTTTTTCTTAAATTTAGTAGGCTATGAGGTTGCTTTAATTATGTGGCAAACTATAATAAACACGAGAAAGATGGGTACGTCAATAAAAATAGATATTTTATTCAACTTTGCTGCTGTTCATACAAGAAGTAAATAAAATGTATCTAAAACCAAGGACAGGCACAGTGCTCAGTCAGTATAGACATAAATAAATAAACCTGTCCATTATTTTTCATTTTTTAAGGACAGGCAATTGTGTTATATAAAAAATAAACTATAAATAAAATAAAACGTCTCATATTTTTCTCCATCAAGTGGTTGAAATGGGTTCTGGATGGCAGGACTTACTCTGGGTTGAACTGGTGTATCATTTGAAACCCGTCACCATCAACCATGGAGAGCTGCTCATATCACAGATCAGCATCTATTGATCAGTTATTGATCAGTGAGCGCAGTCGCCTGTTGCTACACGTCTGCTTCTTTTGCAGAAAGGGCTCCATGGTGGCTCTTTTTCGGTCTGCGTGCATTTCATTTAAAATACTTTTGTCAGGCATAACGTTAAAGCTCCCTGTTAAAGCCAAAATAGGCTTAAAGGAGCATGAGGCTCCTTTTAAGAAATGAGACTCTCTAGCGCCACCCTTCACCACGACGGCCGTCGGGGGTACTGCAGCCAACAGCGAAGTCTGCACGGGAGAACGGGGAGAACGCGCATGCGGCGTCATGTGACGTCACATCCACAACCCAGCGCGGGAAATTCGGGACCGAATTGCAGCACATTTTGCAGCACACAGCCTGTTCAAGGCAAAGGAGAGATGCAATAGAGGGCTCATTCTTTTGGGTTTGGAACGCTTCATCTGACATTATTACTAGAAAACTTAAAACGTATACACATTTTTTTCATAAATCCTGCCTCAAGCTCCTTTAATATCTTACCAAGGCGAGTCCGTTTCGTTCAACACTCCGACGTGCTTTCTCTTCAAATGCATCGTGAATTACTGACGTGCTCCCGTGATAATCAAGGTCTGCTTTGCAAACCTTGCAAGTAATCTTTTTATTCACTGTATCGAGGCTAAAATGCTCCCAAACGTTTTAAGTTTTGTTACATGCAGCTGCTACAGGACGCTGTCATTTTTGTTTAACCGCTAACACTCGGCTGAGACGCAGAGATTGTATTTAAGTGAGACGCCTCACTCCGTTGGAAAAACACGTCTGGCGACAATTGTCGACAATGGAATTCATTGTCGACAATTTTGATTATCGAGTTTTGTCGACAACGTCGACGAATCGTTGCAGCCCTACCTGCATTCTGCTTTTAAACTGACAGGAAGCGACCATATAAGGACAGTGAACAGTAGACAACGGGTGGAAGTGATAACGTGTGATTGATTCCTGAAGTTACAGTAGACAGATGTCACCAGAACAGTCTGAGTAGATCAGGAAGTGGCATTGTGACATCTGTTAATAAAGCATGTGACAGTTTTCGTGAGGACAAAAACCAGTTTAAAGGTTAATTAAGCTCCCACTTCTCACCTGCAGGTGTCTGTTCGACAGTCAGCTCACCGGCTCCTCCTCCCGGTTCCTGCCCCGGTCCCAGGATGACAAGCTCCGGTTTGAGGTGGAGGTGTTCCGGTTCGAGCAGGACACCCGGGGCGTGGTGAGTCCTCTCTACCCGCTCTGGTCCCGGGAGGTGTTGGTTCAACTGCTGTTACATTGGGTGATTTGGGATATGCTTCCTATTCCAAATTATTTCAGACGTGCGTCTGTCCTGTTATTGACTATAGCTGGGAGGGAATCTGTCAAAAATCATGCAAATCGTTTTTGATATTTGGCATGGTGTTAGTTATGGACATAAGGTTTTCAAAAACCACCGCATACAAATGGTGACGCCCCCTAGTGGCCGGTTTGCAGGAAATTCAAAATGCCTCCCGTAGGGATGTTAATAATTAATCGATTTTCGATTAATTGCCGTTATGAAATTACCCGATTAAAATTAACGATTACAATTAATCTATTTATTTTATTTTTTTCGTTTAATTTCACCAGCTGGTATTACGCCCGGACCACATTTAATGCGACACAACGCGGTGCGTCGCGCACATAAAGAAGAAAGAGACGGCGGATATGTTTGGTTTTAGTAATATCATGCTCAGGCAATGAGTCTGCAATGGCCCAGACGGGAGACACATGTAGCTCAGTGCTTAACTTTTACTTTTAATCCACTCTATATTCTTCTGGTTGTTCTCCGATATGTTCCCCTAAAGCCTGAAGGTTCCGCCTTAAATCGACGCAGAGCCGCCGCCGTAGCCTACGGCGTAGGCTCTGCGTTGTTGTAACGCGGAACCATAAATCAGCCTTCACCCGGTACATACATAGGTTTCTCTAAACATCTGTCCCTGCTACAGTTTTAACTAAAAGAAAATGTGCTCCAATACAGCAGGTCTCATAATTTTATTTTGAACACTGCCAAAACTCTAACTTAAAACGTAACTAGAACTTAAAATTTGCTTGACACAAATGACACTATTATGGCTGCTACTACTAATAGCCTTGAAGTGCACTTTATATTATATTCCTTGTGGTACAAAAATGTCTTTTTGTTACTTTTGTATCAAATAAATATTTGATTAAGGAATACATTAAAATGTCCTTTGTATTTTATATAAGCAAAAAAAACTAAGATGGGGGGAAAAAACGCCGCTTATCAACTAATCGATGATCGATCGATAAGGTTATCAACTGTCAATGAAATAATCGATAATTTGCATCCCTAGTCTCCCGCCGAAAAGACCAAAGGTCAAATCTCAGCTTCTCTTAGTCCTAGATTGTTGAATATTGTCACTTTCTCTACTTTTTTGGTGCTAATTCAATTCTGAGTTTTTCCTATTTCAAGGTCATGTTGAAGGTAAAATCTAATTTTCAAGGTTATTTTTTGCCCAAAAAACTCTATATAAACTCTATAGCCTATAACTCATACATATCTCTAGAATTAAGTCACATAGATTATTTAGGGTTCTAGACTCATATTTTCACCCCCAAGGAATGCAATTTTCTGTTTATGGACAGGTTACTATCACTTTGTCAATCTCATTGGGTGAGAACAGTGGCTTCATTCATTTGTATTTGCATTTGCTGACTATTTAGAGAAAGCATGGGATAAACGCGGGAAAAGTAACATATGTGAAAATATCCATTCTGGTTTTTGTTGGGGAGAAAGAAAAAAAAAAATGTTTTGGATTTATTTATTTAGTTTTTCCGGTGTACATTGTGCAGCTCCCAATTAAGGGCCCGATTTACTAAAGGTTTGCGTGTGTTAAAACGTGTGCAAACTTGACAGCACCCGCAAACCAATGTGCGAGCTGATCTACTAACAGCGTGCAAAGACGACTGCGTCTCTCAAATGCGCTAAATTGCACACGCAATTCAGTTAGTACTTTTGCCCTGATGAATAATCAATATGGGGCGTACCCGGCAGAAATCCTAAATACTGGGAGGGGAAAATGCAAATATGTCCATTTACCACGCGCAATGAGATTTACCAAGCCTGAAAGTAATTGCGCGTATTGTGATTGCGTCTGTATTTAATACGTTCGAAAGGAAGGTGCTAATCTGCTGCTGCTGTTATTGTGGCAAGGAGGCGACATCCAAAATCAAAGAATACGCAGAGAGAGAGTCTTTATTCTGCTGCATGCTATTTTAAAAATGGTTGCACAAGTTTTATTAAAGGCGACTTTTTCTTTAGTTCTCCGCCTTATATCTTGCCACCTTCTCTTATTGTGCCCCCCTCCACTCGCCCACAAGCAGGCCAAGGCTTTGTGCCAAAACTTTGTATTTTATTGATAACTTATCTTATTGAACGTGAAATCATCCTTCGTAAATTACATTTAATTAAAACCCGTGCTAATTAATCACAAAACACAGGTTAAACATCATGACCAAATCCGCTCCGACCCGCTGTGTCAGGATCAGCGCAGAGACTGCAGCTTCGCCTGAATTATGCTTCTGCGTTAAATCGACGGCGTAGGGTCGCGGTGCGGTGTGCGTCGCGGCGTACCCTACGCCGTCGGTTCTGCGCTGGTGTGACGCGGAACCATAAATCAGCCTTTAGTGTGCGCTCTGCGCGCTGTTCTGAACACTTCTCTTCTCTTCTTGCCATATGATGGTCCCGTCTGTCACACATTTACTGTCAGTGTTTGCTATATAATATATAATATTTGCAATATACTGTGGACATCTGAATAAAAACTTAACTCATAAATAGATGAATCAAAGCGCTCTCCAGCTCTGTGTCTGATGTCTTTTTCTCCTCAGATCATGCCGAGCACCGCCGGGTCACGCAAACACCGACCAATTAAATATTAAAATCAAATTCAGTCCTGTGGCCCGTTTTTCTATTTCGTATTTTTGATCTGTGCCTAAAATTGAAATATGAAAAACCAGACGTTTTTCCGTTTGTGTTACCAACTGCATTTATTCTATTGCAGGTTTTCTCCGATATTGCGTTTCTTTTGGTAATGTTTAAATTTCTTTGCTGTAGTTCATGAATGTGTTTATTTGCCTCTTCCACTAATATCTCTAACTCCAACTCGTCAAATTTCATTTTGCGCTTGTGACTGTGACTGTGCTTTCCATCCAGACTCTCCATGGCGCAGATTGCGCTCGCAAACCTTAAGACACGCAACACCTCATTTAAATACTGCTGTTTGCACCTGTTATCAATTGCGCACGCAATCTTAGTTGATCACCCGCAAAACACACGCAAACAGCACGCGCAAACTTTTTCAGTGCACACGCAATTTAGTACTCTTTATTTAGGATCTTAGTAAATCGGGCCCTAAGTGTGTGTGATATTGTGTATTGATGATTTTCTGTTTCTGGTAATCCTGTAAGGGATGGGTCTTCGGACATGACACAAAAATAAAACTCCCTTCATTCATTCATTCATTCATTCATACACACCTGATTCTCCTCTCAGCTTTACATCACCTGCAACCTGAAGGCCAAAGCAGCCGCTGCACCGGCCGGGGACGCCAACAAGGCCTGCTCCTTCATCAACAGGTGAGCCGAGCTCCAGCAGAGCTTCTCCAGCTCCCTGAGCTAAAAACCTGTCAGACAGGCGGGAACGTCCTCTGAGCTGCGACTACAGCGATGTTCTGATGTGTTGTGATGCAGGTGGACGGAGGCGGGAGGCAGCCACCACGCCTGCTCCTGCTGCGACTCGGACTGTGGGACGGGTGAGGGCGGAGACCCCACCAGGATGGGTAGGTGTGACGGGGTCGTGCACCGCTCTGTTTTATTCCTATTTGAAGCAGGTTTTTTGGGGGGGGTACAGAGTACTCGAGTTGTAAAAAAGAATCAGGGGGGATGGTGGATTTATTATATGGGGACAGATAATTTGTGCTGATTACAAATAATATAATATATTACAAATAATAGCAGTGACCAAAACACCTGCAGAAATACTGCAGGAATGACATAGCAGCAGTTAAATGCAGCCTTCTGTAAGCTTTAAATATCCACTGGGCTTACATCAAATACATCAAAACACAACAATAAAAAACACTTTTCTGAACTTATCAATATGACTCTGTCCTTCACAGGATAAGTAACATGGATCACTGCAAAAACCCAAAATGTTGAAGGTGCTCTTTGGTGTTGGGGAAAAAAACAATATCTAGTCAAAAAAGGGAGTCCAAGGCACTCTTCTTGTGGAAAAATATTAAAAAGCCTTTATTGAAACATGGCAAATAAGTTTAAAAACATGGGAGCAGAGACCCACGCGTTTCGGCGCAAGCCTTCTTCAGGGTACTGCTCAAACAGGAATTCCTAATGATATACACCTGCCCTGCACAGGTAGGAAGTCACATGAACCATTTCCCAGGTAAACATTACATGCAAGGGCCACTAGGTGGCCACGCAGGTGTCAAAAGCCAGTGAATGGTCAGGTAGAGAGAGAAAAAAAAGGGAAAAGTGCTTTTGGGCAAGTCAGCGTTTTCATACCGAGCATCTCATACATGGAACACAGTAGCAAATGTCATACGAGACAAACCCACCCTCACCTTCATTAAACACTTAAAGGGGACCTATTATGAAAAACAGGTTTTTTCTTGCTTTAACATATATAAAGTGGTCTCCCCTCAGCCTGCCAACTCAGAGAAGGAGGAAAGCAACCAAATTCTGCAGTGTCTGTACAGCCGCCCGGATGAGCCGCCCAGTGTGATGTGGATCTACAAAACGTTCAGATTCGGCGCATTTTCGTTACGTAACCAAAATGCAAACCACGCCCACAACTATAAAACCGTGTAACTGCGAGTGTCCAACTATCGCGTGACGTTGGACGCTCTCTGTCCATCTCCCTCCAGCAGCTGCCACTTTATTGAGGTTTTTGTAGTGAAATGAGGAGGAATCATAGAGATAACTTCTCATTTCTACTAACTGGATCAGCCGTTCCTCATCCGTGACCGTTTCCTACAGCGCTTTCAACCGGCTTTCAACGTGAGCGACAGGAAGAAAATAGAAGCAGGGCGCAATGGAATTGATTTTGTCGCTGACGCTCGCATCGCATAAAGGCTGAATTATGGTTCTGCGTCAAATCGACGCAGAGCCTACGGTGCATGACGCCGCATACCCTACGCCGTAGGCTCTGCGTTGGTGTAACACGGAACCATACATGTAAATCAGCCTTAACTCTTTAAGGTTAAATCCATTATTATTATTATTATTATTAACTCCGTAATGTATGTGTGTCTTTTACATCAACCTGCCCCAGGGACTAAAGATGCAAATTAGCCATTGGCTATAATCTAGCATATTTACATGAAAATGTTGTTATTAATATGTACTATCCCTGGTTCTTTTCCTTTAAAAATAAAATACAAATACAAAATACAAATCTGTCCCCCAAAACTGTGGGGGTGGCATGTAGGAGCAGTTATGTCTTTTGAAACCTGAGAAAGGAACCAGGAGGCCTGAGTGACAGCTGAGGCTCCGCCCCCTGTTGGGGGTGTGGCCGGGGAAGGTGTGGCAACAGGTGGGTTTTTTTGCTTCTGTCAAGGTTTAAACCACCGAAGACGCACTAGAGACAAATCCTTCGGCTGGTCTGGAGCTGGCGCTGTGTCCTAGCAGCGCCGGAGGAGGAGGATGGGGAGACGGAGCTCTGGACCCCTCTACCCCCCCCAGCCCCCCCCCCCCCCACAACCTGAACCTGGACCCCTCTACCCCCCGCCCCCCCACAACCTGAACCTGGACAAGAGGGACGGATCCATGGAGTCAGACTTTCAGAAACTATTTAGTTAATTTTGTTCTTGCTGAAAGTTTCTTTGGAAGACATTTGTGAGATCTAACTACAGATGGTTCTGTGTTGCAGGAGCTCTCGTGGAGCGCGACGCCGTCGTTGGGCCAATCACGGTGAAGGAGAGGCCTCTGATCTGAAAATAAACCCATTGATCAAACTCTGGCTCCTGATCTGCCTAAAACCCCAAACCGGTGACGTCCGCTGAGTGTTTCAGGGATTTCTCTTAAACATGTGTAGATATGACGGCTGTGACAAAGTTTTACATCACTATCCCCTACAGACACCAACAATAGTATAAAGATGTCAATTAAATCCCATCTTACAAAGGAAAAATAATCAAATCAAACAAGTCACTTGTTCTGTAAGGTGGTTTTAAACTATCAGAAGTTGTGGTTCTTTGGAGAGTAAAAACTCCAGCCAATTTAGCTCAACTAATTGTTTTAATCATCCAGATCTCCGACGGCAGCTCTTCATTAACTCCTAACACTTTTATTACAACACTATGAATCTTCAGGGTCAAGTGTTGGTTCATCTGAGAGATTTCCCACACGCACCTTTAACCATAGACATATAAACGTAGACGCCCCATGGAGCTGCTGCGATACGTCAACATCTCCACCATATTGGATGTTCAAGACTACACTGGAAACTAATACAAGTATGTTCATTTTACATCTCATTTATTCATTCACACACGTTATATCAGCTATAGAGAACAAGGTAGTGCCGAAAAACAATATATATCCCCCCTCACAAAAATAAGAAAAATAGAGAAACATATTTTCTCTTCAACAAAACATATTTTTAAATTTTCAAGTAACAAAATAACATATTTTAACTATTTTTTTTAGATTTTTTTTCAATTATTTTATTGTCTGAACAATGGTTCAAATGTTTTTATTGTCTAAAAAATGGTTCAAATATGTTATTTTGTTTGAAAAATTTTAAATTTGTTTTGTTCTATTTTTCTATTCTTATTTTTGTGAGGGGGATATATATTGTTTTCCGGCACTACCTTGTTCTCTATAGCTGATATAACATGAATTACTCCTATGTGGGATCAATAAAGTTCTTATTTTTGCCATCTGAGAAAATTAAATATATTATATTTGGTGCCTAACTGTTTCCCAAGTATATTAGTGCGTGTGTGAATGAATAAATGAGACGTAAAACGTACATTTCTTTGTAGAAGGGCGCTTTATGAAAATAAGTCCATTTACTTGTATTAGTTTACAGCGCAGTCTTGAACATCCAATATGGCGGCGACGTTGACGTATCGCAGCAGCGGGCAAGAACACTCGATATAGTGTCTACGTATATATGTCTATGCCTTAACCATCAACTTTCATAAATGTAATCTTAATGGCCAGTAAATTCAATTTAGTTCGGATTTAAGTTGAATATTTGCAACTAGGGCCTCAGGTTTCCATGGTAACTCTCCACGCCGTTCATTAACAGTAAATAAGTTCTGGTGGATTGCTGAATCACAGTAACTTTCACGTATTTTCTTTTTTTTTAGTTTATGGGTGTTTTCTGGGTCCCAGTTGCTTATTTTTCTCTGGAGATCTGGCAACCCTGGTGCAGGTACACATTTCAGGATGTTGCTGATCTCAAGCGTCTTTTATCGTAGCGGATAAATGTTTAAATTCTGTTATCACACTTGTAGGCAGAGAAGATGAAGAGAGGAAATACAATTCAGGTCAAAGTGGTCGGATTCTTCAAAGAAAACTGCATCAAAACACATTTAGTCAAATAAAACTGTCAAGACCGTAGATTAACCTACGATGTAAACTTTATTTCTCTGTGCTGCAGAATTTCCTTTACAAACTGTTTAAGATGAACTTTTGTTTGGAGGTCCAGGGTTTGTTCCTGTCCAGTTTGAGTAAACCAAATCTACGGTGATGATCTTTTAAACTGATAGTTTCTCCCTAAAAGATTGGTTTTGATGTTACAATGATCTGTTTATCAGAATTGTAAGGATGAATTATTTCATAATCATCATGCATCTTTTGTTCTGTCATTTCTGCATCACGACAACTGATGCATGTTGTGACCCACTGTCCTGCAACTGCTTGATTAAATCTGATGTCTGGCTCGTCTCAAGTTCTTTTTTTAATTGAATACGAGGGGGGGGCGGGGTCTGCTACAAGTCTGAAATGAGAGAAACACAGGAAAACACAAACCTTTGGAATATGCAAGAGATAAAATCAACCGGGAACAGGCAGAGACAAACAGCAACCACTCCAGGGGCCTCATGTACTAAGAGTGCGTGGATTTCAACGTGAAACCGTGCGTAGAATTTACAAGGACGCAAAAATTCAGATGTACAAAACTGTGTGTACGCCCAAATCCACGCAGGTTGCTCTGTACATCCCAATCAGCGTGGATTTGAGCATGCATGCGCGGGAGCACAACACCCCGCCCTGTCTCCTCCCTCAAATATATCTTTGAATATGATAATGAAGATAATTATCCATTAAAAACCGCTCATCCTAACAAGAAATTAGCAAAAACAGGTAAAACAAATTAAAAAAAAACAGACTGTGAGCTGGAATAAATAATTTATTTGGAGGCTTTTCTTCCGATCTCAGCTGCATTGCATTATGGGTAATGCTGTTCTTTGCTTTGTGTTCCGTGAAGAGTTTTGGTTTTATGGGTTTGTGAATGTTTATGGGCAGCGTTAGTGCATCATTACACTCTCCTTTTCTTGTTTGTATTTAAGAACCGACACCAGAAATTAAGTTGGTGGATGAAAAACGGCTCCTCGTTACGCTTTATTGTCACGCGTATTATATACTGCCGGATTAAGACCAACACGTTTATTGAGTTTTACACATTGTGGATGTCCGCGATCACCTCTCTCATAAGTACAATATACTATTATATTTAAAACATGAAGAATCACGACCTGATTCCTCTGCTGCAGAAACCTGCTAAACCCTGAACACTTTGGTGCAAATGCAAAGAAAAGAAAGCTCATAGATTTTTGTTTATTACAAGTCAAAAGAGTAATAGCCTTGAAGTGGAAGGATGTTCAGAGTCCTGACTCCACCCAGTGGTTAAGAGAGATGTCTTCACATTAGAAAAAAACAAACATACATTCTAAGAGGTAAAGTTGAAGAATTTAATGACGTGTGGTCACCCTTTTTACATTTTATGGACAATCTGCCCAATGATTCTCATGAACAAAGATTAGATGACAATGAATTTTTTTCTCCCTTTTTTCCCCGAGCACTTACAGTGCGAAGGCCATATTGTATCTGTAGGAATAATATTTTTCCTCGTTTTTTATTTTTTTTCTTGTCTTTATTTTTCCGACGAAAGGAGGGCGTGGCCTAATGGCTCAACAGCGCCCCCTAGAAAACTTTGTGCCTCAAGCCCCACAATACGGTTTGACGTACATGATCAGCAATATTAAAATAATAAAAGGCTTGCAATATTTCAGTTGATTTGTAATGAATCCAGAATGTGTGACATTTTTGCATTACAGAAAATAAAGGACTTTATATCAATATTCTAATTTTCTGAGAGAGTCCTGTATATTAAAGAAGCATATATGTGTACTATTGAGCATTAACATGTGTTTCAGAGAGCAGGAGATATGATGACTAGTTGCCTATAAGTATTGTAATGGTACAAAAAAGTCAAACTTCAGAGGCATGTTATCATTTATCCTAACCTTTATTGGAATGTACATCCAAGTTTAGTTGCAGGAATCTGAGGGAACGGATGTAAGAACAAAACTGGACAAGAACATCTGAAACAACCACAACCAAATTCACTCTATCCGGATGGAGCAATTTAACTGGATAGTTTTTATTTAAAGGCCAAAATGAAATAGAGTAACGAGGCTGTTTTTAAAATGTAAGGAGTAAAAAGTACAGATAATTGCGTGAAAATGTAAGGAGTAAAAGTAAAAAGTCGTCTGAAAAATAATTACTCCAGTGAAGTATAGATAACCAAAATTTCTACTTAAAGGAGCATGAGGCTCCTTTAAAGAAATGAGACTCTCTAGCGTCACCCTTCATCACGACGGCCGTCGGGGGTACTGCAGCCAACAGTGAAGCCGGCACGGGAGAACGGGGAGAACGCACATGCAGCGTCATGTGACGTCACATCCACAGGACAGCGCGGGAAATTCGGGACCGAATTGCAGCACATTTTGCAGCACACAGCCTGTTCAAGGCAACGGAGAGATACACTAGAGGAAACATTCTTTTGGGTTTGGAACGCTTCATCTGACATTACCAGAAAACTTAAAACGTGTACGAATTATTTTCATAAATCCTGCCTCAATCCTGCCTCAAGCTCCTTTAAGTAAGGTAACGAAGTATTTGTACTTCGTTACTTGACACCTCTGATGAATAGTGGTTGCAGTGAACTTTTATACGTATTTCCCCAAAACTCTAATCAGAAACTTAAAGGAGCTTGAGGCTCCTTTTAAGAAATGAGACTCTCTAGCGCCACCTTCACCGCGACGGCCGTCGGGGGTACTGCAGCCAACAGTGAAGCCGGCACGGGAGAACGTGCATGCAGCGTCATGTGACGTCACATCCGCAGGACAGCGCGGGAAATTCGGGACCGAATTGCAGCACATTTTGCAGCACACAGCCTGTTCAAGGCAAAGGAGAGATACACTAGAGGAATCATTCTTTTTGGTTTGGAACGCTTCATCTGACATTATTACTAGAAAACTTAAAACGTATACGGATTTTTTTCATAAATCCTGCCACAATCCGGCCTCAAGCTCCTTTAAATAAGGCAAAACCAGGGAACAGAATGCAGAGTGACTTACTATCCAGGAATTGCTTTGCTCTGGCCAGAACTGAGATGCCTCTAGATACTTTGTTGTGGATGTGTTTAATATGAGATTTCCAGCAAATCTTGTCATCTATAATTACCCCAAGAAATGTAGTTTCATGTACTTTCAATGTTTACACCCTCAATCTGTACCTGTGCTTGAATGTTTTTATTTGTGTTATTTTTGCTTGAACAATGTAGTTGGTGTTGTAGTTTTCCTTTCCTCAGTAGTTTCCAGCAGTTTTCTCCTTGTTCTATTTTGTCCGCTCGTGTTAAACAGAGTTAACACTCCGCCCCCTGGTGGCAGCGGCCGGTACTACACGTACCGGCCGCTCTGAACCAGGAAACGCTCACAAGCAGCTGCTGCGGAGGAGACCGACTCTCGGTCAGAGTGAAAGTAAATCTGCCGAGGTGATCCGAGGACGGAGAACAGCTGCTGATAACCGGATCGATACTTAAAAGTTTATTTCACTCCTGAACGTTGTCTTTTGATTCAGACAGGTGAAGGTAGGAACTTCGAATCACTTCTGATTTACCTGCAAACTTTGATCATTATTATTATATCTGAAGACAAATCTACATGATTGTTAATGACAACATTTTTATTGGTTTTATTATTGATCAGAAACATCGCGATGATCAGCCGATGATTAGTTTTCTTCATCGATCACACACTGTGGTCCAGCAGCCGTTATTCCTATTTACCTGGTAAAATCAGCCGCTCCTTGATTTTCTTGTGCGCTCCTATTTCAGTCTTTACGGCAAATGAATGAATGCGGTTTAGAAACAAAATAATAAATAATAAAATATAAAATAAATAATAATAAATAAATAATAAATAAATAAATAAATAATAATGATAAAAATAAAAATAATAAAAATATATTTATATATTTCTGTTCTGCGTTTGAGATAATGCAGATGTGTTTTTCATATATGTCTTTCATTACCTTGATTACACCCAAACTTCCACCGTAATATTTACACACTCTTACTGTAAAAGTAAAGGATGAAACACTTTTCTTTTTTTTTTACTTCAGGTTCTGTTTTGCAGAGACTATAAAAATGAATTATCTCATAATTTCACACAATACTTCATATACCCCTCTTCATAACTACAATGCCTAAAAGCATGCTGAATTTCAAACAATTTTACTGTACAGATATATAAATATTGAGGTGTAAACTTCAAACACCTTACTTTTCTACAAATGTCAGTCGCCTTTTTTGGTTCAAGTTCTGTGTTGGAGAGACTGTAAAAATGAATTCTCACATAATTTCACCCAATGCCTCAGATACCCCTCTTCACAACTGGAATGACTACAAGCACAGTGAATTTCAAACAATTTTACTGTACAAATATTGAAATATTAACATCTAAACTTCAAACACTTTACTTTTCTGTTCTGAAAAGTAACAGAAGAGTAAATCTCTGCAACAAAGGCGACTGACCTTTGTAGAAAAGTAGTGTTTGAAGTTTACACCTTAATATTTCTACAGTAAAATTGTTTGAAATTAAGCATGTTTGTAGTGATTGTAGTTGTGAAGAGGGCCATATGAGGAATTGGGTGAAATTATGGGAGGATACATTTTTATAGTCTCTGCAAAACAGAACCTGAAGCAAAGAAGGCGATTTACTTTTTTAGAAAAGTAAAGTGTTTGAAGTTTACACCTTTTAATATTTCAATATTTGTACAGTAAAATTGTTTGAAATTCACTGTGCTTGTAGTGATTCTAGTTGTGAAGAGGGGTATATGAGGTATTGGGTGAAATTATAGGAGAATTCATTTTTATAGTCTCTGCAACACAGAACCTTAAGCGAAAAAGGAGACTGACCTTTTTAGAAAAGTAAGGTGTTTGAAGTTTAGATCTTAAAAGAAAGGTGTTTCATCCTTTTCTTTTACAGTAAGAGCGTATAAATATTACTGTGGAAGTATGGGTATATGAAAAAAACACATCTGCATTATCTCAAACTCAGAACTTCATATATTTCTGTTTCTGATCCGCATTCATTCATTTGCCGTAAAGACTGAAATAGGAGCGCACATGAAAATCTAGGAGCGTCTGATTTGACCAGGTAAATACGAATGACGGCTGCTGGACCGCAGTGATCAAACGTTGGTGTTTTTATTTCCTTGAATGAATCTGTCGTCTCCAGCATTAAAGTCAGACTGCTGTTTCCTGAACCAGACTCGCGTAGAGGCCGAGTCTCTTTCTGCTTGTTCAGGATTTTCAACTTCCCGTTTCTGCAGTAAAACTCTGTTAGTCACAGGATTTAATGTTTTAATCTTAGAAACAGAAAATGAGAAAAGGCGCTGAGAGAAAGCTTCAGAGCAGCTTGGATCAGCAGATACGGCTGTATCAGTGACTTCCTCCACCTCCCGCTGGTTTCTGACTGCATTCTAGTGACATTAACACTAAAGAGAGGAGCAAACCAGTGCAGGATCAGATAATCTCTGATGTGTGATGTGTGTTTCCTCTGTGTGTGTGAGCTGATGTGGACGTGAATTCAGCAGAATGGACCAGTGTGAGGACGGAGAGGAGGGAGTCCCTCCCTCTAAAACCTCTCTGTGTGGGGAACATGAGAGTCGGAGCAAAGCTCAGAGGTGAGATGAGAATCTCTAACTGTCCCTGACTCTTCTGCATGTCAGAGCTCAAGACTCACATCACCAAACCTCATTATTACAGGAATCGACCTGGACCTGGACCTGGACCTGGACCTGAACTTGGACCTGAACTTGGACCTGGACCTGGACCTGGTCCTGGACCTGGACCTGGACCTGAACTTGGACCTGGACATGAACCCAGCTGTGTGTCCTCGAAGAGCAACTGGTCAAAGGAAGAAATAATTTACTTCAAAGGAGAGCAACGTTCTGCTGTAAAGAGGTGAGTGTATCCAAACGCTGCCAATGATTTATGTTTAATGCTTTTTAAATAGACTGAATATTTTTATCTGTATAAATTCTTTTTCATATAAATAGAATATTTACATTTTTAACTTTTGTCTTCTATCAGGATCCATCAGAAAGGAGACTCTCTTGAACATGAACCCAGCTGTTTGTCCTTGAAGAGCGGCAAGTCAAATGATAGATTCATTACCTTTAAAGGACACCAACAGTCTTCTTCAGAGAGGTGAGATGTATTTAAACACATTAAATGTATTTAAATCAGTCCTCATGTTAGGAAATGTCCACATGTTTGTTCCTGAGTAGATCCATCTAGTCCTGGACCCCCGTGGTCCTCCGTCACAACACACTACACACAATGGTGTGTAGTGTGTTGTGAATTGATCAAGATACTTACTGAATTTGTCCTGACCATTGTCTGGCTATTACTTCAACAAAACATCATCGGCTGTAAAATAGGGTTGATTTCAAGAGCACAAAATCGTTACGAGAGAATATTGTATTGACAAAGTTAACTCCACAGTAGTGCTGGCAAAAGGTAAATGTTTTGGAACAGAGGGAAGACACAGCTGAAAAAATGAAATTTATGAGTTCATCACTTTCTGAGGAAGTGATATCAAGGACATTGCACTATGTGAGCCTCCAAGAGCTTACCATGGCCTACCTCCAGATCCAGCAATAATACAAGTGGGGGATTGTTGTTTTTTGAAGTCATCCGGTGCTGGCCCATCAAGCATCTACTCAACTTATGGATCAATGAGTCCCCTCAGGATGTCTGCCTATAATCAGCTTGCAGCCAGTTCTCTACTTAACCAACAGTATGCAGCAGCTCTTGGACTTGAGCCTGTACTTCAAGACATGCCTATTAGACAGGCCACTATGGTGAACAAGGCTGTTCAAACCATCCAGATGGAAAAACTTAGGCAGAGAAGAGGTGTGACGGCGTCACAGGAACGGGGTGTAAACAGTCTTTCTAAGCAAGAACTGTTGCAGCAGAATACTGAGAACAGGGCCCCACCCAGAAGAAGGCAAGGAACACGATGGCACAGGAGGCGTGGAATAGGCCAGCTGATTGTGGCAAACGTTCCATCTCACATCCTCAAGTTCGATATGGACTTTGATTTTGATTCCTCCAATGCCCAGTTTATTAAGGAGGAAGTCGAGAGGGAAGTTCACAAAAGAATCAACACAAAGGATGGCAGTTTTGAGCTAGATGGGGAAACTAAGGAGAGGATTCACTCAGCTGCAGGGATGGGCATGTTGGGCCGAAGCGCTACTACGACAGAACTAAGTCCTTCTTTGACAACATTTCCTCCGATAATGGGTTCAGGTTAACATGGGCATAGGAGCAAAAGCACAATGTGGAGACTTTTGGGGTCCCTGGACTGTTCTTTAGGGGCCAGGGCTTCAGAGGTGGATATATTGGACGAAGAGGGTGAGGACAAGAGCAAGGCTCTGCTCAGGCATTGCCTTGGCAAAGGACCTGGGGCCTCATTTATAAAAGAGTGCGTAGGATCCACACTAAAAGTGCACGTAAAGCCAAAAGCCGAAAATGGTGGGCGCAAAACAAAATCCAGATTTATAAAACCGTGTGCACGCACACTTGCACGCAATGTTCTCTTTATAAATCACAGTCCAGCTGGAAGGTTGCGCAGGTGAATTCTCCTCATATCCCGCCCTTTACACGCCCACTTTTTACCATATATGGGCAATGCAAAGTAGTATTTGCATATAAATGAGCCTGCTGAGCATGCGCAGCGGCTTCCTGCAGCCTGTTTGTGCGTCAGGATGAATGAGACGTGTCGAGCCACCGTGCCACTGAATTTCACGGAGACTGAGAACGAGAAGTTGATGATGAGGTGGAGGACAGGAAAACGACATTATTTGGTGGTCACAGTAAAAGTAAAAAAAATATATTAATAGTATAATATAAAGCGAGTGAGTGGCAGCACGCCGTTGCTGCGCTAAACGCTGTGAGTGCCCCGGTGCAACAGGGGGGACATGTCTTTGTTTGAGATGTTTGTTGGTATGATCAACAGCATCTAATGCCACCCACCCTTTTTTCATATGGTGACTAACTCACCCCTGCTAGAACTTTTTGTTTGGACTTGATTTCCTTTTTTTAAATTTTTGATGGGGAATGTTCGCTGCTAAATGTTAAACTCTAAAATGTATTTTTGTTTTGATGTAAATTCTGGCAAGACTTGTGTGTTAATCTTAATTTGTGAACGTAGCCTATATTTAAATTGTTTGTGTTGCTTTATTGGCATGCTGAAGAAACTGATGATTATAAAAAAAATTTGATATTGCTGGAAAAAATAAAAAATAAAACCTCTCTGTGTGGGGAACATGAGAGTCGGAGCAAAGCTCAGAGGTGAGATGAGCATCTCTAACTGTCCCTGACTCTTCTGCATGTCAGAGCTCAAGACTCACATCACATAACATTATTATTACAGGAATCAACCTGGACCTGAACTTGGACCTGAACCTGGACCTGAACCTATCTGTATAACTTCTTTTTTTGATTTTGAACTTTTGTCTTCTATCAGGATCCATCAGAAAAGAGACTCTCTTGAACATGAACCCAGCTGTTTGTCCTTGAAGAGCGACAAGTCAAATGATAGATTCATTACCTTTAAAGGACACCAACAGTCTTCTTCAGAGAGGTGATATGTATTTAAATGCATTAAATATATATTAACCAGTCCTCATGTTAGGACATGTCCACATGTTTCTTCCTGAGTAGATCCATGTAGTCCTGGACCCCTGTGGTCCTCCATCACCTGATGGTGATCTGAGCTTCCTCCTCATAGATCTTCATCTCCTGTCAGGAGCTTTTTCCTCTGGTCGACACATCTGGAGGTCTTACCTTCCAGAGGACTAATCCTGATGATGGTCCAGAGTTCCTCTTACTGATCCTGATGATGATCCAGAGTTCCTCTTACTGATCGTGATGATGGTCCAGAGTTCCTCTTACTGATCCTGATGATGGTCCAGAGTTCCTCTTACTGATCCTGATGATGATCCAGAGTTCCTCTTACTGATCGTGATGATGGTCCAGAGTTCCTCTTACTGATCGTGATGATGGTCCAGAGTTCCTCTTACTGATCCTGATGATGGTCCAGAGTTCCTCTTACTGATCCTGATGATGGTCCAGAGTTCCTCTTAATGATCCTGATGATGGTCCAGAGTTCCTCTTACTGATCCTGATGATGATCCAGAGTTCCTCTTACTGATCCTGATGATGATCCAGAGTTCCTCTTACTGATCCTGGTGATGGTCCAGAGTTCCTCTTACTGATCCTGATGATGGTCCAGAGTTCCTCTTACTGATCCTGATGATGGTCCAGAGTTCCTCTTACTGATCCTGATGATGGTCCAGAGTTCCTCAGCTGCGTCATGTCTCCATAAGTTGTCCATGTTCCTGACATGTTCCAACAGGACTTCATGGACCTTCAGCTGGTGTTTGTCTCTGTGAGGACAGACATGATGTGAGCTAATTCTTCCTGGTTCCTCCACAGAGTGGACCAGCAGAGCTCAGAGCCTCCCAGTGGTCCGTCTGTCCAGCAGCATCAGACCCAGCTGGACTCCATATTTCTGGTCTGTACATGAACAACAACTGCTTCTCCTTCTGTCCTGTTGATGTTTGTCTCCATGCTGGTCTCTGGAGACCAATGGACTGTCAGTCTGTCCATCATGGGTCTGATGTTTGTCTCCATGCTGGTCTCTGGAGACCAGTGGACTGTCAGTCTGTCCAACATGGACCTGATGTTTGTCTCCATGCTGGTCTCTGGAGACCAGTGGACTGTCAGTCTGTCCAACATGGACCTGATGTTTGTCTCCATGCTGGTCTCTGGAGACCAGTGGACTGTCAGTCTGTCCATCATGGACCTGATGTTTGTCTCCATGCTGGTCTCTGGAGACCAGAGGACTGTCAGTTTGTCCATCATGGACCTGATGTTTGTCTCCATGCTGGTCTCTGGAGACCAGTGGACTGTCAGTCTGTCCATCATGGACCTGATGTTTGTCTCCATGCTGGTCTCTGGAGACCAGAGGACTGTCAGTCTGTCCAACATGGGTCTGATGTTTGTCTCCATGATTTCAGTCTGATTGTGTCCTTCATGTGGTCTTCTGTTCCAGCTGCTGGAGGACAACATTGTCGTGTTTGTGAAGGACGAGCTGAAGAAGATCCAGAGGTGTCTGAGTCCAGATTACCCAGAATCCCTAGAGCATGTGTTGGAGGGTCAGGATGAAGAGCAGTGGAGGAGGAGCAGAGAGGCCTTTGTGAAGATCACAGTGAACTTCCTGAGGAGAATGAAGCAGGAGGAGCTGGCTGGGCGTCTGCAGAGAAGTAAGAGGATTTCTCTGAACATTTAAAGAGCATATTGCAGGTTAGAATTTTTTCAAAAATGATACCTGACCTTATGTGAAAATTACTATGTGAGAAGTTAATGTAGGATTTAATATGTTTTACAAGATATAAGGGCACTTATTCAGAGGAAAAAGTGGCTGATTTTAGCCAAGTTCCTACAAACGCTTTTTTTTTCGACCACTGCGTCATATGACGTAGCACTGGGGAGACGTCTCCACAGCTCTGCCCCATCTGACTGCCCAGACCCGTACACACGTAGCCGGGTATCTGCTAAACCGAAGATATTTTCCTACGTTTTGGACCTGTCATCCACATGAAAACGCAAATAAACGAATGTTTAAAAAAACTCCAGGCAAAGGGAAGATTTTTGAAAACTCTGTTTATGTAGATGCGTGTAGACCTGGTGTAAACAGAGACAACCGGAGTTTTGCGTTTTTCGAACGTCACATTATGCTCCAAAACAACAACAAATCTGCTCTGAGTCTGACGTCTAACGTGCGATCCAGAACTGCAGATGATCCACCGTCTGTCCTCCAAGCTTTACCATTAAATAAATGGTCTCTGCTCTTGACACCGTTACACCGACGCGGAGCCTACGCCGTAGGGTACGCGGCGACGCGCAGCAGGGCTGCAGCAGGGCTGCAGCAGGGCTGCGTCGATTAACGCGGCAGCTCCGCGGCGGACATGGGGAAACTCCAGCTCGTTATCCGAGGAGGAAGCGCGGATCCCGGGGAAGCGGCGCAACAGAGGCGGCCCGGAGGCTGGAAGAACAGATGATCTACAGGTTTGGAATGCTTATGAAAGTGGTCGAAAACGCAGATCTTGGGTTCTGTGTGGAAGGTTTTTTTTTTTAACAACGATGTAATGTGGATAAACGAAGGGGGGGAAGTATTCGGTTTTAAAAATACCCGGCTATTTCGGATGCTTTAATCAGAAAAAAGAGAAGATAATAAGCCTGTTTTCTGTTTAGAAAGTACAAACGTAGACAGATTACAAGTACTCACCCATCTTTTAGGAGTTATTTTTTGAGTTTTCTTTCAGGAGCACGGGCTGCAGTGAATAAAGGCGGATTTATGGTTCCGCGTAAAATCGACGGCGTAGCCTACGGTGTAGGGTACGCGGCGCACGCAGCGTTCTGTGCGTCGCTGCGTAACCTACGCCGTAGGGTCTGCGTTGGTGTAACGCGGAACCATAAATCAGCCTTTTAAAAAGCGAGTTTCAGCTGTCAATCAAAATAACGTGGGGGGACTAACGGGTAACGTAATTATAAGGCTGTGGCCCGTCATATTGGTGTGAATACACATTCACAACCTCTTCAGTGTCACAACTAACATTAAGATCCATTATTTTTCCTATTGTTGAATTCACCGCGCTCCCCAATGCGACGTCACTTCCGGTTCAGCTTTTTCAGATGCGGAAGTGAAATACTCTCACAAAAACAACTCCAGAGGTCACTGTAGTATATATTTATGCGTATTTCAATGAAAATTCAGTTCCTACATTATTTTCCTACACATTGATTCACAGGGGTCTCCAACCTGCAATATGCTCTTTAAGCTGCTGGATAAATTACCCAGAATGCCTCAGGAGATGAACAACATTCACAGATCAGCCACAACATTAAAACCATTGAAAGATGAAGGGAGGAACTCTTGTTCCAACAATGTTGTGCTGGAATCAGACCTGCATTCTTGATCCACATGAAGGTTATTTTGACCGTTTACACCCAGCTAAGCATTTCTGCAGACCAGTCACCCCCACATGGTACCAGCATCCCCATACATGTAATAATTGCTCGGGGGTCATGTTCTGGGTCTCTGGAAAGCGTCTAGAGACAACATGTGTTGTATTAGACGCTGTATGAATAAAATTGAATTGAAAATTGAATACAGTAGCACCCTCCCTGTACAGGACAGCAGTGGAGCTCAATAAACATGTTTAACCTACCAACACCACAAGATAACTGGAAGATTTTAGTCCTGGTTTTCCTCTTCCAGGAATACTGCGGAACTCCAGATTGTCTTGATGGTTCTGTAGATTATTGGATCAGATCATCTTCTGGTGTTTTCAAATCCTAAACCTGGAAAATCCACTTCACAGACACCACAACAATAATAACAACAACACAACAACCCACAAACCCCCAACCCATCAGGGCTGTACTGCCAACATCCTGGTACTAGAAACTCCAGGACCCCGGCATGTTGTCACTTCCTTGTCCTGAATGTTCAGAAGTGTATTTGTGGTGAAAGTGATTCTACTCAATATTGTACAGCTCATCGTAACGTTAGAGTCAATCAGTGTCGAGTCACATCCTGATTCTTTAGGAGAATTAAGTTGGACTTTATAAAACACTAATTGGTTTCTTTTTTCCAATTTTATCAAGGTTATTTTGCTGCAGTTTGTAAAAAGCGACTGAAGTCTAAGCTGAAGGAGAAGTCCCAGTGTGTGTTTGAGGGGATTGTTAAAGCAGGAAACCCAACCCTTCTGAAGCAGATCTACACAGAGCTCTACATCACAGAGGGAGGGACTGGAGACGTCAACAATGAACATGAAGTCAGACAGATTGAAGCAGCATCCAGGAAACCAAACAGAGCAGAAACAACCATCAGACAGGAAGACATCTTTAAACTCCCACCTGGAAGAGATGAACCAATCAGAACAGTGATGACGAAGGGAGTGGCCGGCATCGGGAAAACAGTCCTAACACAGAAGTTCACTCTGGACTGGACTGAAGGAGCCAACCAGGACATCCAGTTCCTGCTTCCATTCACTTTCAGAGAGCTGAATGTGCTGAAACAGAGAAGGTTCAGCTTGGTGGAACTTGTTCATCACTTCTTCAGTGAAACCAGAGAAATCTGCAGCTTTGAAGATTTCCAGGTCGTGTTCATCTTTGACGGTCTGGATGAGTGTCGACTTCTTCTGGACTTCCACAACAATGAAGACCTGACAGATGTTACAGAGTTCACCTCGGTGGATGTGCTGCTGACAAACCTTGTCAGGGGGAACCTGCTTCCTTCTGCTCATCTTTGGATCACCACACGACCTGCAGCAGCTAATCAGATCCCTCCTGAGTGTGTCTCCATGGTGACAGAGGTCAGGGGGTTCACTGACCCACAGAAGGAGGAATACTTCAGGAAGACGATCAAAGATAAGAAGCAGACCAGCAGGATCATCTCCCACATCAAGACTTCCCGGAGCCTCCACATCATGTGCCACATCCCAGTCTTCTGCTGGATCACTGCTACGGTCCTGGAGAACGTCCTGGAGAAAGTCCTGGAAACCAGAGAGGGAGGGGAGCTGCCCAAGACCCTGACTGAGATGTACATCCACTTCCTGGTGGTCCAGGCCAAACTGAAGAAGGTCAAGTATGACGGAGGAGCTGGGACGGATCCACACTAGAGTCCAGAGAGCAGGAAGATGGTTGAGTCTCTGGGAAAACTGGCTTTTGAGCAGCTGCAGAAAAGAAACCTGATATTCTATGAAGCAGACCTGAGAGAGTGTGGTATCGATGTCAGAGAGGCTTCAGTTTACTCAGGAGTGTTCACCCAGATCTTTAGAGAGGAGAGCAGCCTGTACCAGGACAAGGTCTTCTGCTTCATCCATCTGAGTGTTCAGGAGTTTCTGGCTGCTCTTCATGTCCATCACACCTTCATCAAGTCTGGAGTCAACCTGCTGGAGAAACAAAGAAATCTGTCCTGGTGGTTTAAAACAAGAGCAGAGAATGACCTCTATCAGAGTGCTGTGGACAAGGCCTTACAGAATCCAAACGGACACCTGGACTTGTTCCTCCGCTTCCTCCTGGGTCTTTCACTGGAGACCAATCAGAACCTCCTACGAGGTCTGTTGGAACCAAAACAAAGAAGATCACAGAACAATCAGGAAACAGTTGAATACATCAAGAAGAAGATCAGTAAGGATCTGTCTGCAGAGAGAAGCATCAACCTGTTCCACTGTCTGAATGAACTGAACGATGGATCTCTGGTGGAACAGGTCCAACGGTCCCTGAGGTCAGGACTTCTCTCCACAGATGAACTGTCTCCTGCTCAGTGGTCGGCTCTGGTCTTCATCTTACTGTCATCAGAAGATCTGGAGGTGTTTGACCTGAAGAAATACTCAGCTTCAGAGAAGGTTCTACGGAGGCTGCTGCCGGTGGTCAAAGCCTCCAAGAAAGCTGTGTAAGGACGAACACGGACACATCTGTTTTAGTTACAATCACATGTTGTGTTCTTGGAGGAAACCAGTTAAAATCACTGTTCAACTAAGTTCAAGTTCATGTGAGACCAGTTCTCCTCAATGATTCATCTCAGGAAACTTTACATGCAGAGAAGAGAAATGCAGCTCAAGACTGTAGTGCAGCAACACTTATTGATAATAGTTGAATTGATCAGTATTCATTTAAATTCTATGATTCATTCATTTGTTGAATTAAATACGCAATGTTTAAATTACTTGATTATTTCTCTTCTATCTCCTCTGCAGGTTGAGTGGTTGTAACCTCTCAGAGGACATCTGTGCAGATCTGTCCTCAGTTCTCAGCTATCAGTCCTCCAGTCTGACAGAACTGGATCTGAGTAACAACCACCTGCAGGATTCAGGACTGAAGAAGCTGTGTCCTGGACTGAAGAGTCCACACTGTCACCTGGAGTCTCTCAGGTCTGAATCCACCAAGTGTTCAACTGTGGAACGTTAGAACTGTGGTTGATATTGAAGGATTGTTTTTGGGAGTTTTAATAACTGTAACTGGGTCCAGATCGGGTTGAAGTGCTACACACAGTCGGTCAGAACTGTGTGAGGATGATGATCGAGGAGAATGGCTCCACCAAGTCCACATAAACGTCTGGTTGGAGTTTAGTCAGTTTCAGGTTATTTCAGTGATCAGGGGTGTTTTTTTCTTCCTTTAATTGAAGAGTATCAACAAGTTTCTCCACATGTGAACATCTCTAAGCTCCCCTCTCTAATATGGTTTCTTCTTTATCAATTAAAGTTCTCAAATAAGACGTTTATGTCAGACTTTGAAATGTTTCCTATTTAATAATGATTTAGTTTCCATAAAATGATCAAACTAGAGAACCAATACCTGTCCAATGGTGACGACCTCAGCAGCAGAAGTGTCTGTTCTTCTAACCTCGACCCAACCTGTGTCTGGATGTCCACAAGGTGCTGGACTGATCAATATTCTGTCATTGATCCATTTCTGACCATCTTACCTTGAATAAAAACCAGCAGATTTTTTCTGGAGACTTCAGAACATTTCAGACTAAACAACTTCCCTGAAAAGATTCATAAAGTCAAATGTTTATTCAGCTCAAATGAAGCTCATTAAAGTGATCTTTAAACACAGCTGACTTATCTGGTTGTGTTGAGGACAGACACGTCAGTCATGGAGTATGATGTCACATGATGCTCTTCACACGTCTCTCTCCACATCTGGATGCTGTCGGCCTCAGCAGCAGTTGGACTCTTTGGATGTTCATGTTCATCCACAAGTTTAGTTCAGGCTGAAACGTCTCAGCAACATTTGTTGGATTCAGGGTGAATTCCAGTGTTTCTGCTGATCCTCTGACTTCTCCTTCAGCGACATCATCAGGTGAACACGAGGACAGAGTCGGCTTTAGTCTCAGAGCAGTTCTCTCAGAGTCTCTGCATGTGTGTTGTGTTGTGTGTCTGCAGGCTGTCAGGCTGTCTGATCTCAGAGGAAGGAAGTTCTTCTCTGGTCTCAGCTCTGAGCTCCAACCCCTCCCACCTGAGAGAACTGGACCTGAGCTACAACCATCCAGGAGAGTCAGCAGGGAAGCTTCTGTCTGGACTGGAGGATCCCTGCTGGAGACTGGACTCTCTCAGGTAGGAAGATAGAAGGACATCAGTGCGCTGGACTCTTACTGGTGTTGTGGACATCATCTTTGTGGCTCTCTGGCTTTGAACAGAGATCTTTGAGCAGATGGAGCTGCTGCAGCTCATCTGGTGCTGTAGCAGAGCTGATAGATGCAGTTCACAACTCTGAGCCGTTCTTGACCCAGTAAACATGGTAGAACCACAGCAGGGTGGTTTTCAGGCCCGTCACTGCACAATAACAGCTGCACCTTCACTCATCCATGACATGGTCTCCTCCTGCTGCTGATTCAGCAGAGATGAAACCAGATGCAAAGAATGTGTTGAAACTGTGCTGGAAGGTGACGACTACAGGACAGGACTTCAGAGATGCTGCATTCAAGTGCATCTGTCCAAGTGTCGGACTGTTCCTTCATCAGTGTGTGAGAGCCATGTAATGCCCATGTTTGCTGAGAGAGACTGAGCTGGTCTGACGCCCCTCCTCCTTTCAGGGTGGAGCCTGCTGGACAACGATGGTTGACACCAGGTCTGAGGAAGTGTAAGTGTGTTTTTATTTCATTCACACATTCAACCATCTTCACACTGACACATCACTCATTCATGAGTCCATCAATGATCAATGACAGATCAATAATAACTGCAGCTGGGTTGTTTGTTGTCTCCATCAGATTCCTGTCAACTTACCATCGACACAAACACAGTCAACAAACGCATCAAACTGTCTGACAACAACAGGAAGATGATGTGTGTGACGGAGGATCAGTCTTATCCTGGTCATCCAGACAGGTTTGACTACAAGCCTCAGCTGCTGTGTAGAGAAGTTCTGACGGGTCGCTGTTACTGGGAGGTTCAGAGGAGAGGATATGTTTCTGTATCAGTGAGTTACAGAAGAATCAGTAGGAAAGGAGACTCTGTTGACTGTGTGTTTGGAAGTAACGATCATTCCTGGAGTCTGCACTGTTCTGGTGACGGTCGGTACCGTGTCTGGCACAATAACAGAGGAACACCTTCCTCCTCCTCTTCCTCAGTCTCTGACAGAGTAGCAGTGTACGTGGACGTTCCTGCTGGAACTCTGTCCTTCTACAGCATCTCCTCTGACAGATTGATCCACCTCCACACCTTCAACACCACATTCACTGAACCTCTCTGTCCTGGGTTCAGGTTCTGGCCCGGTTCCGGTTCTTCAGTGTCTCTGTGTTGAGTTCAGTCTCACGAGTTTCCTCCTGTCAGAGAAACTGTCTCTGCTGGACAGATAGATTAGTCTGTACATGTCTGTCTCTGTTTCCACCAGAACACCTGAATCACACGTTGCTGAAACTGTTCTGAATGATTCCTTGGAAACTTCTTCCTCTTCCGGTCCTTTAAAGGTGGAAGCTGCCGTTATTCCAGGATCCACATGTTGTTCTTCTGTCTGTTTCCAGTCAGAGCTTCACAGCAAACAGCAGCATGTTGTTTCTCTGCAGCTCAGTTCAGCTCAGATCATTCACTTCATGTCAGCTGCAGGTAGTCTGCTGCACATGTGACCAACTGTGATGTCAGAGAGGAATCACTGGGCTGCAATCAGCCCAGATGAAGTTACAACCTGCTGTCAGATGTGAGCACAAGGTTGCTGTGCAGCCAGGGTTCATCTTGGTCTTTATTCTCACCCACTTCCTGTTCCAGCCATGACGTCACTACTGGACTGTGAGGTATCTGTCATGGTAAAGTGTTTGTTTATATGTTATAGTTATAGTTTTATTTGTATCCCCATTAGCTGCAGCAAAACTGCAGCTATTCTTCCTGGGGTCCGACACATAATACACATTACAGGACAAAAAATTTAAAGCAAATCTAAAGAGATAGTAAAGAAAAAGAAAAAAAATAGAAAAGAACAAAGTAAAAAAGGAAATTCTACTACAAAATATACATTAGATTTCTGTCAAATAAGACCAGTGCTCCTTTTGACACTCACATTAAGGTTACAGTCATTCCGTTAAACATTTAGATATAATACATTACAATACAAGATTTGATTTGATTTGATTTATTTTATTTTTGTACATGTACATTTTTTTTGTACATTTATTTTTGTACAAAAAAAGAAACAACACTTCATGAGAAGTTTAAGAAAACAACAACAAAACAAAGAATGTGTTAGGAGTCCTCCTCCTCTGGCTGGGAGAGCCAGCAGCACAGGTGCTGCTGATCTGCCATCAGCCCCAGCTGCCACTAATCGCCAGCCCAGGCTTAAAAGAAGACCTGGACCTTCACTCAGTGCTTGATTGTACTGAACCCATGCGGTAACTAAATCAGGCCCTTCGTGAAACTTCCTCTAGCTTTTTCAGCCCTCGAGTTTGAACCTTTGTCGTGCTTACTTTAATCCCTTTGTTTTTTGTCCCAAGGCTTTTTGTTCCTGTGTCTTCGTTGCCTCCCTGGAACCCTCCTCGACGCCTCTGTTTCCCTCGCAGCCATTCTCGTGGATCTCTGTGACCCCCCCCCCGCTGCCAACTCACGACTGACCCTGGTCTCCTGGACCCCCAACCATCGCTCCCCCGTTTCCTCTGCTTTCCACTCCGGATCAACACCTGAGTCAGTTTTTTCCCCCTTCAACTTAATAAACAGCCATCTGGCTCTTTATTTCAATCATCTGGTCTCCTGCCTGTTTGTGGTTGGCTACTCGGGTTCACCTCAGGTTTTGGGGTTGGACCCTACAGAACAATCAAGCCAAATATGGACCCTAGCCAACCCAGACAGGCGGGTGCCCCACCTGCCACTATGCCCAAGCTCCCTGACCCCGAGACCCTCCAAACCAGAGTCGGCGAGCATGATGCCCAGCTAGCAGGCCTTAACAACCACCTCACCCAGGCTTTCACACTGGTCACAGGGGAGATTTCCACCCTCCAGACCACCTCCCAGACTAACGCGGCTGCCCTGGCTACCGTTGGCGCTCAGCTCGCTTCCCTGACCGAGGTCGTCTCCCGGCTTAGCGGCCCTTCTGCAGCTCCTCAGCCCAGCCCCCTGGTCTCATCTGGTCATTATCTCCCTGAACCTAGCACCGAGCCCAAACTCCCATGTCCCAAGAGTTTTTCTGGAAATTTTGCCCAGTGCAAGGGGTTTCTTGGTCAGTGCCAACTCCTGTTTACCCACCAGCCCTCACGTTATGGGTCCGACGAGGCCCGGATCGCCCTGATCATATCCCTCCTCTCGGACAAAGCCCTCAGCTGGGCCATTGCAGCCGTTGGCCAGGATGGGTCCCTCTCCAAGGACTATGAGAGATTCCTTGCTGAGTTCAGACTGGTGTTTGATCACCCGGCTGACGGGGCGGATGCAGCCAGCCGGCTACACACCCTCCAGCAGGGGACTCGCTCTGTAGCCGACTACACCCTGGACTTTCGGGTGATTGCCGCAGACAGTGGGTGGGGCGACCTGGCTCTCCGGAGCGCGTACCGGAGAGGTCTGAGTGACGCTATAAAGGATCTGATCGTCGGAAGAGACCCACCAGCTACCCTCAACGCTCTGGTCACCCTTGCTCTGCAGATGGATGCACGCCTGAGAGAGAGACGCCAGGAACGTGCTCAACGCCCAGGGGCTTCACCCAGAGCATACACGGCCCGTTCCCCTGTTAACTCCGATGGTGGTGGAAGTTACCCATCGGGCCCCAAATTCCCTCTCTCACCTAGACCATCATCTGGAGGAGACTCTGAACCCCTGAAGGTGGCCAGGTCACGCCTCCTGCCCGAGGAACGAGAAGAGCGTATGCGGGGTCGTCTCTGTCTCTATTGTGGGAAGGAGGGGCACTTCATCAGAGCCTGCTCTGCCTGCCCAAAGAGACCTGGCTCACTAGCTAAGGGGATCCTGGTGAGCAAGACCACACTACCCCAACCCAAGAACCATCTTTTCCCTGCCACGCTTTCTTGGGGCACTGATTCTCTCTCGGTTAGCGCACTGGTGGATTCAGGGGCGGACGAGTGTTTGATAGACATCACCCTAGCCCGTCAAGCTGGTATCCCACTCGTTCCCCTTGACTCCACCTGCACCGTCCAAGCCTTAGATGGCCACTCACTAGGTAAGGTTACGCACTGCACTGCTCCTCTCACATTGACGCTTTCAGGGAATCACGTGGAGACTGCACGTTTTTTGGTGTTACACGCTCCCACTGCTCCCCTGGTGTTAGGTAGGCCCTGGTTGGAGAGACATGATCCCCACACAACTCGTGGTCAGCTGGATGGATTTTGGGCTGGAGCGTTGCTTGCCACGCCAACTGCCTTCGCTCTGCCCGCTCTCCGTCCAGTGGCCCTCGGCGATCGGTCTCTCCTCCAGACCTTTCTGGTGTCCCCTCTGTCTATCACGATCTAGCTTCCGTTTTTAGTAAACATCAGGCCCTTTCACTCCCCCCTCACCGCCCTTATGATTGCTCCATAGATCTCCTTCCTGGGGCAGCTCTTCCGGTTGGTCGGCTGTATAACCTCTCTGTCCCTGAGAAGGAGACTATGCGCAATTATATCACCGAGTCCCTCGCCTCAGGCATCATAAGGCCATCGTCCTCCGCGGTAGGCGCAGGCTTTTTCTTTGTGGGGAAGAAGGATGGCAGCCTGAGGCCCTGCATAGATTATCGGCAGCTAAACACCATCACAGTTAAGAACAGGTATCCACTCCCCCTCTTGAGTTCCATGTTTGAACCCCTGACCCACGCCTCGGTTTTCACAAAGTTGGACCTCCGCAACGCCTACCACCTAGTGCGCATTCGGGAAGGAGACGAGTGGAAGACGGCCTTCAATACCCACCTGGGCCACTTCGAATATCTCGTCATGCCTTTCGGCCTGACGAATGCCCCAGGCGTCTTCCAGGCATTGGTGAACGACATCCTCCGGGATATGTTGAACATTTTTGTGGTGGTCTACCTGGATGACATCCTGGTGTTCTCCAAGACTGAGGAGGAGCACCAACAACATGTCCGCCTCGTTCTCCAAAGGCTGTTGGAGAATCGCCTATTTGTTAAGGCTGAGAAGTGTGTGTTCCACTCCGCCTCAGTGGAATTTCTGGGCCATGTTGTGGAGAAGGGTCACGTTCGTGCTGACCCCAAGAAGGTCCGGGCAGTGGAGGACTGGCCAACCCCTACTGACAAGACCCAACTCCGGCGCTTCTTGGGGTTTGCTAATTTTTATAGACGGTTTGTCCCAGGGTTCAGTCGGGTCGCTGCCCCTCTCACTGCGCTCACCTCCACCCTTCGTCCTTTTTGCTGGACCCCTGAGGCAGAGTCAGCATTTGGGACCCTGAAGGGCCTATTTACTAAGGCGCCTGTGCTCTCCCATCCTGACCCTTCACGCCAGTTTATTGTGGAGGTGGATGCGTCAGACACAGGGATTGGAGCCGTTCTCTCCCAGCGGTCGGAGGAGGATCAGAAGATCCACCCATGCGCATACCTCTCCCGGCGATTCTCCCCAGCAGAGAGGAACTATGACGTGGGTAATCGGGAGCTTCTAGCAGTTCATGCTGCACTGGAGGAATGGCGGCATTGGCTGGAGGGGGCAAAGGAACCTTTTATTGTATGGTCTGACCACAAGAACCTAACATACGTGAGGACCGCCAAGAGACTTAACCCCCGACAAGCCCGCTGGGCGCTCTTCTTCAGCCGCTTCAATTTCACCCTCACCTTTCGCCCAGGCTCCAAGAATGTGAGGGCTGACGCCCTCTCCCGCCTGGAATCCGCAGAATCCACCAAGGCCCTTGCTACCCCGGACACCATTCTCCCCCCAGCCCGGGTTGTGGGTGCCGTCACCTGGGGAATCGAGACGGTGGTGAGAACGGCTCAACGCACCCAACCTGACCCTGGCAATGGACCCCGTAATCGCTTATTTGTACCGAATGCTGTCCGGCCCCAAGTACTTCAGTGGGGTCATGCCAGTCGGTTCGTCTGCCACCCCGGTGCTCGTCGTACGGCGGCTTTTATCCGCAGGCGCTTCTGGTGGCCTTCCCTTGAGGCTGACACAAGGGAGTTTGTAGCTGCCTGCGATGTCTGCTCCCGCAGTAAGGCCTCTCATCAGCCCCCAGCAGGTCTCCTACGCCCCCTCCCAGTCCCCAGTCGGCCATGGTCTCATGTGGGGGTGGATTTTGTGACGCGGCTCCCCTCATCCCAAGGTAACAATACCATCCTCACCATTGAAAAAGGGTCATTGAATTATATTTATCATCTTAGTTTTTCATTATAACACACATAACGGACAGGCAGCAGGGAATTAGTGCGTTAGTTGGCAGTGCTGCGTGTGAAAATGCGCTGATTGTGATCAGTGATCGATTAGCCTGGCATCGATTATTTGGTTTCAGAACCGGACAGCTCCTCCAAAGAGCTTCTGAAAGAGCGAAACTAAAGGACGGTGTTAAGAAGTCTTCTGGCAAACACCCGTATCTTAGGGTTCTCTCTTAGTTGAAACCTTCTTTGAACCTCTCTTAAATCCTTAAGAGAGGTTGGATCTGGGAAACCCGGCCAATATCGGCGATCCACTTGTAAATGTGCGCATCGCGAAGTTAAATGTGAGAGTGAAAATAAAGTGCAACATTTGATTCAATATTTTACACCTAATACATCCCTCAAGTCAGTCGGTCTTGTAAAGATTTGAACAAACAATTACCCCAAAATATGATAATTCAAGTGTGTTTTTGTCCTACCCTTAATGTAAAAGGGAGGAAGGCTTGAAAATGTAGTCACTAATCTATGAATCTGGGTTCATTTCTCCCATATTTAAGGTTTGTGAACCCGAGAGAGGAGGAAGAAGTGGGAACTTGCCCTAAGAAGGGCTGGTTTTGTCTCTGACAGGACGAGCTCTTCAGGAATGAGGACCTTGACAGGACGGGCCAGACTGTCTGCTTTAAACATGCTGTTGTTACAAACCATTTTCAACCTTTCATCTCATCTTCAACGTCCTTTTCTAAGGGTTTTAGCCCAAGGGATGTTTTTGGGTTGTTGTTTTTTGTTCCTTTCTTTTCATGTAGTTTCACAAGAGCGTGTACTTTTATTACTTAGGTGTAGTTGGTGTTGGTCTGAAGTTCTCTCCCACTCTGTGATGCCCTGTTGTATAGTGAAGTCTAACTGTATATTAATGTAACTCGGAGGCCTTTTCAGTGACTTCTTTAATTCCACTGTTTCACTGACATCTTTGTTTCATCTCTGTCCTCCATGTGTTTATCTCCACAATATCTGGTTCTGGTTATGTCCAAGATGTTGCAGACATTGAAGACATAAAGGAGAATAATAATAAAGTAATCATATAAAAATTACTAATATAATAACATAATTTGAATGATTACATGTTTAAACTACCACTCACGTGGGTAATGACAGTGATACCTGGAGAGGCGTGATTGGGAGGAACGGCCTCCCCGATCTGAACCCGAGCGGTGTTTCGTTGTTGGACTTCTGTGCGAGTCACAGTTTGTCCATCATGAACACCATGTTTAAGCATAAGGGTGTCCATCAGTGCACGTGGCACCAGGACACCCTAGGCCGGAGGTCAATGATCGACTTTGTTGTCGTTTCATCTGACCTTCGGCCGCATGTCTTGGACACTCGGGTGAAGAGAGGGGCTGAGCTGTCAACTGATCACCACCTGGTGGTGAGTTGGATGCGCTGGAGGAGGAGGAAGTTGGACAGACCGGGCAGACCCAGACGGATTGTGAGGGTCTGTTGGGAACGTCTGGCCGAGCCCTCTGTCAGGGACATCTTCAACTCCCACCTCCGGGAGAGCTTCTCTCGGATCCCGGGGGAGGCGGGGGACATCGAGTCCGAGTGGACCATGTTCTCTGCCTCCATTGTCAACGCGGCGGCTCGAAGCTGTGGACGCAAGGTCTCCGGTGCCTGTCGTGGCGGCAATCCTAGAACCCGGTGGTGGACACCGGAAGTACAGGATGCCGTCAGACTGAAGAAGGAGTCCTACCGGGCTATGTTGGCCGGTGGGACTCCTGACGCAGTAGATAGGTACCGGCAGGCCAAGCGGGCCGCGGCTCGGGCAGTCTTGGAGGCAAAAACTCGGGTCTGGGAGGAGTTCGGGGAGGCCATGGAGGAGGACTTTCGGTCGGCCTCGAGGAAATTCTGGAGGACCGTTCGGCGCCTCAGAAGGGGGAAGCAGTACTCTGCCGGCACCGTTTACGGTGTGGGTGGGAAGCTGTTGACCTCGACTGGGGACATTGTCGGACGGTGGAAGGAATACTTCGAGGATCTCCTTAACCCGACTGACATGCCTTCCACTGAGGAAGCAGAGAGTGTGGACTCGGAGACGTGCTCATCCATCACCCAAGCCGAGGTCACTGAGGTAGTTCGTAAGCTCCTCAGTGGCCGGGCACCGGGGGTGGATGAGATTCGCCCTGAGTACCTCAAGTCTCTGGATGTTGTAAGGCTGTCTTGGTTGACACGCCTCTGCGACATTGCATGGAGAAGGGGACAGTACCGCTGGGGTGGCAAACTGGGGTGGTGGTCCCTCTGTTTAAAAAGGGGGACCGGAGAGTGTGTTCCAACTACAGGGGGATCACACTTCTCAGCCTCCCGGGGAAAGTCTACGCCAGGGTACTGGAGAGGAGATTACGGCCGATAGTCGAACCTCGGATTCAGGAGGAACAATGCGGTTTTCGTCCCGGTCGTGGAACACTGGACCAGCTCTATACCCTCCGCAGGGTGCTCGAGGGTTCATGGGAATTTGCCCAACCAGTCTACATGTGCTTTGTGGATCTGGACAAGGCATTTGACCGTGTCCCGCGTGCCATTCTGTGGGGGGTGCTGAGTGAGTATGGAGTCCGGGGCCCTCTACTAAGGGCTGTCCGGTCTCTGTATGATCGAAGCAGGAGTCTGGTTCGCATTGCCGGCAGTAAGTCAGACTTGTTCCCAGTGCATGTTGGACTCCGGCAGGGCTGCCCTTTGTCACCGGTCCTGTTCATAATTTTTATGGACAGGATTTCTAGGCGCAGCCAGGGGCCGGAGGGGATCCGGTTTGGGAACCTCAGGATTTCATCTCTGCTTTTTGCAGATGATGTTGTCCTGTTGGCTTCATCAGACCGGGACCTCCAGCATGTGCTGGGGCGGTTTGCGGCCGAGTGCGACGCGGCAGGGATGAGAATCAGCACCTCCAAGACCGAGGCCATGGTTCTCGACCGGAAAAGGGTGGCATGCCTTCTCCGGGTGGGTGGAGAAGTCCTGCCTCAGGTGGAGGAGTTCAAGTATCTCGGGATCTTGTTCACGAGTGAGGGAACAATGGAGCGTGAGATTGACAGACGGATCAGTGCAGCGTCCGCAGTAATGCGGTCGATGTACTGGACCGTCGTGGTGAAGAGGGAGCTGAGTCGAAAGGCGAAGCTCTCGATTTACCGGTCAATCTACGCCCCTACCCTCACCTATGGTCATGAACTTTGGGTAGTGACCGAAAGGACAAGATCGCGGATACAAGCGGCCGAGATGAGTTTCCTCCGCAGGGTGGCTGGACGCTCCCTTAGAGATAGGGTGAGGAGTTCGGTCACCCGGGAGGAGCTCGGAGTCGAGCCGCTGCTCCTTCACGTTGAGAGGAGTCAGCTGAGGTGGCTTGGGCATCTGTACCGGATGCCTCCTGGACGCCTCCCTAGGGAGGTGTTCCAGGCATGTCCCACCGGGAGGAGACCCCGGGGAAGACCCAGGACACGCTGGAGAGACTATGTCTCTCGGCTGGCCTGGGAACGCCTTGGACTCCCCCCGGAAGAGCTGGAGGAAGTGTCTGGGGTGAGGGAAGTCTGGGCATCCCGGCTGAGGCTGCTGCCCCCGCGACCCGGTAACGGAAAAGCGGGAGAAGATGAGTGAGAGTGAGTGAGTGATATAATGAGTTTTACGCGCGCGTGAAACCTTTAGGTGCGGGTGTTTAAGCCTAAATTAGGGTCCCGCGTTAAAACGACGCAGAGCCTACGGCGTAGGGTACGCGGTGACGCACACCTATGCCGTAGGCTCTGCGTTGGTGACGCAGAACCATAAACCTTCCCTGAGCAGCTCTGAGGGGAGACGGGAGGGGAGGAGGGGGAGCGGGGGGTGAAGTGGGGCTGCCGGGCCTTCGCACAGGGTGTGATTTGCAGTTAATGGCTGATCCTACAGTTAGTTTTTAAACTATAAAAAGTGGGGGGGACAAAAACATGATTTTGAAAAGACGGGGGGACATGCCCCCCCTGTTGCGCCGGGGCACTCACGGCGTTCCGCGCAGCAACGGCGTGCTGCCACTCACTCGCTGTATTTTATACTATTTATTTTTCTACTTTTACTGTGACCACAAAATAATGTCGTTTTCCTGTCCTCCACCTCATCCACAACATCTCGATCTCAGATCTCAGTGAAATTCAGTGGCACGGTGGCTCGACACATCTCATTCATTTTGAAGCCAAACAGGCTGCAGGAAGCCACTGCGCATGCTCAGCAGGCTCATTCATATGCAAAAACATACCATTCATGGTATGAAGTGGGCGTGTAGAGGGCGGGATATGAGGTGGATTCAGCTGCACAACCTTCCAGCTGGACTGTGATTTATAAAGAGAACATTGCGTGCAAGTCGCACGCGGTTTTATAGATCCGGATTTTTTTTTGCGCCTGCCATTTTCGGCTTTTGGGTGTACGTGCACTTTTAGTATGAATTCTACGCACTCCATTTTAAATGAGGCCCCAGCTCTTTGAAAACGCCCGGTTCTCCAAATCCTCCAACAGTGCAAGATAAGCCATGGTACTTGTATTTTCTTTTCAGGTCGTCCTGCCACAGCTGTCTTTAATAGTTTGTCACACCAATTATTCAAAATGTCTGCTAAATTACTAATGGAGAATTTTTATTAATTGGAGGAAACAGGGAACATGTGTGAAGTTTGAGATCGCTGAACACTGTGACTCTTTTACTGGGTTCTATTTGTAGTTTCACTGTTCTACCACTAGGTTTTGTGTGTACGCATGGTCGGAGTTGTGCTTACATTTACACACGTTCCTATGCACAAGTACATGTTGATAAATTCCATACTTTGCGTGTGAATGTTCTTACGCACACATTACGCACATATCTGTGCGTACGCACGGTTGATAAATGAGGCCCCAGGAATTTTGGGAAGATACCCTTTGCCTGATTTCAAGATTAACAGAGTGTACAATTCCTGTTGAACCTAGATTATGTCTATTACATAGAAACCCTGAAGACTTTGGTGCAAATGCAAAGAAAAGAAAGCTCATAGATTTTTGTTTGTTACAAGTCAAAAGTGTGATAGCCTTGAAGTGGAAGGATGTCCAGAGTCCTAATTCCACCCAGTGGTTAAAAGAGATGTCTTCACACCTAGTATTAGAAAAACCATCATACATTTTCAGAGGTAAAGTTGAAGAATTTAATGACATGTGGTCACCCTTCTTACATTTTATGGACAATCTGCCCAATGATTCTCATGTACAAAGATTAGATGACAATTAATTTTTTTATTATTTTTCCCTTTGAGTTAAGTCCTTTTATTTTCCTTTATTCTTTACTTTTGATTATTACTAGTTATTTTATGTATTCACATATTTTCTGTCGAGTACTTTTGATGAGGACTTTGGGGTGGTGTTGGGCTTGTTATGGTTATTAGAGTGAAAATCAATAAACAATTTGGAAAAAAAAGTGTATTTACTTTACTTTTCTCCTCTCATCTCTCTTACACCAGTCATAAAGCCCCTGAGCCATTTTGAGTTACTGACACACACACACACACACACACACACACACACACACACATACCCACACACACGCATACCCACACACACACATACCCACACACACACATACAGACCCACACACCACATAATCTGAAGTTTGTGTTTACGTTAGTCAGTGTTTTGTGTAGTTTAGCCATCACACTTTATCCGAGGTGTTTATCATCTTCTTGACACTTGTGTAAATAAATTCTGATTAATTTAATTGAGAGAAGTTGTTTGTGCTTATTGTATGCATATTTTTCACAACTGCTGGTTGACAAAGGCCTGTGTTCAAACTCCTCCCTTCATTATTATTCTGAAGAATAATCTACCTTGAGACTGATTTCTGCTGTTTAGTTATTATTTTTCCTGATTACATCAGGTGGTGCCCCGTTTTGATTAAGTCATTTTGATAATTCAATTTGCTAAATAATCTATTTTATTAATTATGAAGTCATTAATAACTCTTGATAACTGAACCAGCACGCCCCCTGTTGCACAACAGAGCGTACCTTTGACTTTCATGTAACTTGGTACAGTTGTAGTCAAGGAGTTGCTGAATCCAGGCAGTGGTATCTTTATGCATACATGCATTGTTATCATGGTGTTTTCCACTGTGCAAACTAAAAAAAGGATAAAAATGTCATTTTCTTTCTTTGGTTTATCACAATTTGCTCAGGTATGTCAACATTCACAATTTTTCTGACGCTGGAAATGCATGCTGTGAGGTCTTAGCTATCCATTGAGACCAAGATTATGCATATTGTCCTTATAATAAGATATAGTTGATTTAATTTGGATAGGCCTGTTTAGACGAAATTCACCTTGAAAAATCCCTACGGATTAACAGGTTACTTAGGGCACTTAGGATCGATCAAGTTTTGTATTCAATGTTGTATTTTGTTATAAATAAAAGAGCAACACACCCAACCTCTCTAAATGTTTTAATCAAATTTTAACAAGATAATCCAAACTGAATATTCATTGGAATTTTCATCAGTTTCTGCTGAGCATCTGCACTCAAGACGTGTGGACTGTTGACCTCCGTTGGACCTTCATGTGATAAGGTTTGGGAGTTAAAGTGGCACCAAAGACTGGAGTAAAGTCTGGTTCTCCTGCATCTTCAGGCCAGATGAAGTTAAACCTCCTCAGCAGAGTCACCATGATGAGGAAGAGCTCCATACGAGCCAGACTTTCTCCGAGACATATTCGAGGACCTGAGGCATATAAAGACATCAAAGTAAACAACATTTGATTCCAGTACTTGAGTTGTAAAATAAAATCAGGGGGGACGGTGGATTTTAACATATGGGGACAGATAATTTGTGCTGATTACAAATAATATAATATATTACAAATAATAGCAGTGACCAAAACACCTGCAGAAATAGTGCAGGAATGACATAGCAGCAGTTAAATGCAGCCTTCTGTAAGCTTTAAATATCCACTGGGCTTACATCAAATACATCAAAACACAACAATAAAACACACTTTTCTGAACTTATCAATATGATTCTTTCCTTCACAGGATAAGTAAAATGGATCACTGCAAAAACTCAAAATCTTAACAAGAATATTTGTCTTATTTCTAGTTAAAATGTCTCATTTTAGTAAAAAAATCTCATTACACTTAAAGCTGCACAACGTAACTTTCAGCTTTTCTGAGTTTGGCGGCATCTTTTGGACAAAAGCGGTAGTGCTTTACCAGAAAGAACACTACGTTTCCCATGAGCACCAGCGCGTACTGCCGGAAAACTCCTGTCCCGTCGCGTGCATTTGTTTTGAGAGAAGACGGGACGCTTTTCTGTTTCACCAAGTGAACAGACGGAACGCAAAAAAAAAAGATGCTAAATAAACTGCTGGAAAGGAACTGGAATTTACCGGGATACCTTAAACAAGGAAGCCAGGGAGCGGTATATGGAGAAAATAATGATTATTAACGGTCTGGATCCATATGAAATCCCTACTAAAGAGTGGCGCTCCTCGTCGGAGCTCCACTCTTTATAAGGGATTTACTGCTGCAGTTCTGCAGAACCACCGTCTCCGGCTACCTTGTTTAGGAGTGTTTGGCAGCTGCTTTGGTAAATGTTTGACTCGCCATGTGTTTCAATAAATTAGTATAATAGTACAACAAACAGTACATGTTTTGTATTACTCTTACTTTTCTTTTCTTTTTTTTTGACTGCTTTGAAGAGGCTCCGAGGCGTGAGCAATATTTTTGTTTCCTCGTGAGATTATTTTTTTCCTCTGCAGCTACAAATCAAATAGTTAATATTTTTTCCTCAACAAAATTAATCGCACCGCAGAGAGCTGGCCAACAACTGCGTTTAGCTGGAGAAGTGGAGAATAAAACCCGTTTGAATGATCCGACCCCGTTCTGTGAGTGTTTGTTTGTGGTTTAATAAACCCGTGTTTTGATCCGACGCCCGTCTGGGTGCGTGTTTGTTTGTTTACTGAGGAACGTTATGTTTGGTCGGACTCGTTACAGTCGCGATCCAACCGAGCCGACGACTCTTTTACTTTTTTAATTTGTTATCTCAGATACTTGGCCTCCGTGGTTCTGCCTCCGAGCAGGAAAGCGGTGAAAAGTTAAACCATTAGGATCTTTTCCCCACGTCTGTTGTGTGGAGCTGCTGCAGCCACAACGCAGCAACGGGTTACCAGCTTCTGCGGAGCTGCGCTCCACGCCCCGCCCATTTTCGTCTCGACTACGAATCGGGAAGGAGGGGGAAGTGACGTATGTGCCGTAAAGCAGTCAAAGTCGTAAAAATGTGTAGTTTTTTAGTGTGGCAGGGTTCCTACCATGCTCCTCAAAGTTACATAGTGCCAGTGAAGGCGATACAGACCCCTCAGACCATGACAGAGGTTCATTAAACCTGTTGGAAGTTGATGTACCATCACAATGACTCTGGAAATATGATATTAAGGTGGAAAAGTTACATAGTGCCGCTTTAAAACAAGACTCATCACTGGAAAAAACAACAATTTTCACCTGTTTCAAGTAGATTTTCACTTAAAATAAGTAGAAAAATGTACCAGTGGAACAACATTTTTTTGTTTGTAATGAGAAGATAAATCTTGTCCCACTGGCAGATTTTTCTACTTATTTCAAGTGAAAATTTACTTGAAACAGGTGAAAATTGTCAAATAAGTTATTTTTCTGGTGATGACTCTAAATGTTGAAATAGCAGTAAAACCACATTAATTGATGAAATGAAATAAGGGATGGAAAGGAGGGATGGTAGTTTTACAGGGGGGATGATTTGGACCGTTTTTATTTCAGGGGGGGATGATTTGGACCGTTTTTATTTCAGGGGGGGATGATTTGGACCATTTTTATTTCAGGGGGGGAATATTTGGACCGTTTTTATTTCAGGGGGGGATGCCATCTTCACTCATCCCCCCTCAACTCCAGTACTGCATCTATCTGTGTATGCTACCACAGATGCAACATCATTTTTATGTACCAGCAGAGAAAGGCATAAAGGCTTCTGGTTTGAAGAACTCTCCCTTCTCATTGAGAAAGTTTTCTGGGTTAAATTCCTCAGGATATTTCCACTGTCCTTCCTCCCTCAGCACAGAGCTCAGATTCGGAATGACCGTTGTACCCTGAAGAGAAACCAAAAGGACAAAAGTCATGAAGTATTGGGCTCCGATACCCAAATCTTTTAACCAGGTGCCTCTTACCTTGGGAATAGAATATCCCATGAGCTCCGTGTCCTTAGTTGTGCAGTGAACGACACTGAGAGGAACAGTGTTGGCAATCCTCTGCAATTCATTGGATCACAGCCTGGATAAAGAGAGATATATTACTTATACTTGTGAGAGATATATTACTTATGCTTACTTAACGATGAAAAAGAACAAAACAGGGGGCAAAATTGCAAACTATTCAAACTTTAGTCTGGATTACTTCCAGCAAAATGTCGACAGCTAGCAATAAGGTATGTTTATGGAATGGAAGATATCGCCAAAAATGGATAGATCTAGAAACCATTAAATTTGATATTTCAGCTTGTGTAATGCTGAACAGAAAACTAGACCCAGGTGCTGACTTGATGAAAAAAGTGAGGACATACGGGACCTCGCGCGTGCAATTTGCACCAATTATGGTCAAGGACTCAAAACTAAGTCCGATGACACCACCCATGACTCTTTATATCAAACCATTCAAAAGTTATGGCAGAAAGTAGGAACTATCAAATATCGACCAATCAGAAGAAGGGGCTAATTCACACCAATTATGGTCAAGGGTTTAAAAACCATGTCCAATGACACCACCCACAAGTCTTTATGTCAAACTATTCAAAAGTTATGGCAGAGAAAAGTATTCTAGGGGGCGCTGTTGAGCTGTTAGGCAACGCCCATTAATGCAAACCATGAAGTATCAAATTTATCACCAGGCCTGGCTTGGTGCAAAATTTGGTGACTTTTGGGGAACTATCAAATATGGACCAATCAGATGAAGGGGAGGCACGCTTTTTGGCGTCTAGCGTCGCCACGGTAACGCTTTTGAAAGATAAAAGTAATGCGCGTAGTCGCAGGATGGAGACGCACATTTTGATGTATAACACACCTGGGTGCACGTTACGGTTCGGGCCACATTAACTGCCGAAGAAATAGCATAAATTGCGCCAAAATTAATTCAATTCAATTAAATTTTATTTATATAGCGTCTAATACAACAGATGTTGTCTCTAGACGCTTTCAGGAGGGCCCCCCCTTACGAGCCTGGTCCTGCTCAAGGTTTCTTCCCTCCTAAAGGGGAGTTTTCCTTGCCACTGTTTGGCTTAAGGTTTTTCTCCCACTAGGGGAGTTTTTACCTGCCATTGTTTATGTAATAACTGCTCGGGGGTCATGTTCTGGGTATGGGTCTCTGGAAAGCGTCTAGAGACAACTCTGTTGTATTAGACGCTATATAAATAAAATTGAATTGAATTGAATTGAATTTCCAGAGATCCAGAACATGAACATAAACATAAACATTTACACAATTAATTGAAAATGGCCGACTTCCTGTTTGGTTTCGGCCATGGTGCCAAGAGACTTTTCTTTAAGTTGTGCCATGATACAGGTGTGTACCGATTTTCGTGCATGTACGTCAAACCGTATTGTGGGGCTTGAGGCACAAAGTTTTCTAGGGGGCGCTGTTGAGCCATTTTGCCACGCCCTTTAATGCAAACCATTAAATATCAAATTTATCACCAGGCCTGTCTTGCGAGCAAAATTTGGGGGGCAAAAAAGGCCCTCCTTTCGTCAGAAGAATAATAAAGAAAAATTCCTACAGATACAATAGGGCCTTCGCACTGTAAGTGCTCGGGCCCTAAATATGTGTGATGAAGTAAAAGAGAGTACTGTACCTGCATGTACGGCATCTTGTGTCTGTCCTCAAAACTGACCCGATCCTTCCCCTCCGCTACCTGGTCTATCTCCTGCTGACATTGTTCTGCAAAAGCAAATGGAATCACACTGAGTGCGTTTACATGGAAAGTTTAATTCCTCTTTCATTTTAATTCTAAATGAAAGAGGAATTAAACTTCACATGTAAACGCACTCAGTGTGATTTAGAGTTTGTGATCGTAGAGTTTGTGATCGTGTCTTCCCTGCGATATATGATGTTCCTTTTTTTTTTGTCCTGTGATTAAATTTCTTGCTCCAGCATAGTGTTCTCTGCAGCTTTCATCTCTTTGATTGGTCGAGCTGACTCTCTGGGCCCTAATACAGATGTTGATGCATTACTGTCTCACTTTAACTTAAACTGTCAAAGCATTTTGGGTTGTTGTTTCATGTTGGATGAAAGTGTGCCACCACTGAATAAGAGGAAAACAAATCTAGACCTGAGCACCTGGATGCACGCGGTGAGACAGGAGTGCAGAAAGCTAAATGGAAGGACAAGCAACACTTTTTCCAACTTATCTTTTCTTAGAGTTTACTTAGAGTTCAATTTTGAAAAATGCAATTTCTGAACTTCGGAGAGAAAAGAAAGGTAAAATCGTTTTCAGTTAATTATTTTATCTACACAGGTATACCTTGTATGTGTGGGTAGTTCATCAGGTACAGAAAAGCAGTGAGCAGAGTGCTCGACGTGGTGTCAGTCCCAGCTAGGTAAAGATCAAACGTGCTTCTCAAGAGTTGCTCCTCTGAAAAGGTTGAATCATCACTTCTCTGAAAAGCAGTAAGTAATTATTCTAAGAAAAACACAGAATTGGGAAAAAAGCAAAATAACCACAGGCGATCCAGAAAGAAACACTGTAAGAGATGAAAAGTGTCCACAAGTATCCATCCATCCATTTTCAACCATTTATCTGTGGTCAAGTTGAGGGGGCAGTAGGCTAAAGGCTGAATTATGGTTCCCTCTCGGTCTGTGTTGGGTCTGCGTCGCCTCGACGCGTAGTTAAATTTTTTGGGAGGTGCAGGTCAGTGACGGCGTAGGCTACGGAGAGACTCCCGTGTAGCCCAAACCCTACGGCGTGGGTTTAACGCAGAACCATAATTCAGGTTTAAGCAGGGAAGCCCATACTTCCCTCTCTTTGACCAGTTCATGAACATCTGCACCTCAGAGTTGGATCATGAAACAGACTTTTGTGCTGCCGTTGCTGGTCGAATAAAATGAACAAGAAGCCGTCAGAGTCTCTTTCTCTGATTTCCTCCTCCTGACTCAGACGTCTGACTCCAACCCCCCGACCAATTGGTGGCCTGTAGTGTGATGACGTCAGATACAGCCGACTCAGCAGCTTAAAACCTCGGCGGAATAGTTACAGAAAAAGTGTCTACTCGGCACGTTAGACACCTAGTGGAAAAGAACCAAACCGAGGCGACTCGAGTCGAGCTGAGTAGGTGCTGGTGGAAAAGCGCCATTTGAGAACCAGTTTTTTGATTCTCATCTGAGGACCACTCCTCAGACCACTGGTACCAAGGACCAGGCTTTAACACTGGATTTACAGGGACTGGACATCCCGTATAAGGGATTCCAGTAACTCCCAGAATGACCCCCACAGGAGTCTCTGAAGAAGACTGTCAGATGCCTTATCCAAGTCCAAAAAAGCACATGTAGACTGTTGGGGCAAACTCCTATCATCCCTCCAGGACCCTACTGAGGGTGTAGCGCAAGTTCACTTTTCCAAGGACAGAAAACCACTGCTGGAATCCAAGGTTCCACTATGCAACGGACCCACCTCTCCTCTACCCCTGAAAAGACCTTACCAGGGAGGCTGAAATGTGTTCTTCTTCTGTAGGTGGAGCACACCCTCTAGTCCCCCTTTTCCCCCAAGTATGTACATTCAACATTCATCTATGAGCAGAATAACAGTGGAAAGTGAATGCTTATTTTGCTACACACCTTATCCAGTTCATCCAGATAGCAGTCAACAAAATCTCGTGGCTCGCCCGGTTCTCTGGTCTTTTTGTGTTCAGTCATAATATGGTGAACAATACCTAAATAAGTCTGAAAAACAAAAACAAAAGGAAAAGGTTAGTGAAGTCTAGTGAAAGTGCTGCATTTACTACAAACTTGCAGAAGCGTGTATGATCTCAATAGTATATAGTACTGTGGCAGGGTGCAGGATTGGGGCGTGGTCTGCAGGGGAGAGAGGGAGTGCGGGGGAGTGGCGCACAGGTGACGCGGCTGGAACAGCTGACGATACACAGAGAATGATAAGATTCACCTGTGTACCGTCAGCTGTTCCAGCCGCGTCACCTGTGCGCCACTCCCCCGCACTCCCTCTCTCCCCTGCAGACCACGCCCCAATCCTGCACCCTGCCACAAGTACATAAAGAAAGAAATTCTAGCACTGGCATGGCAGCACCTGTGTCCAACTGGACTCACAGCCGTCTGACCAGCACGGATCCAGCTGGACCTTCCCATGGGATTTCTTGATTGTGTTCTTTCAGATGTAAGTCGCTTTGGATAAAAGCGTTACAGTAATAATAGTGGTAGTAGTAGTAGTATATCAATGATTTATCCTTATACACCTACTAAGATGTACTGTGATGTACACAACTGAGTTTTTCTAGGAACTACTAGTTTTAAGGAATATGATACAGTTAAGTGCGCAGAAGTCAGAAAAGGGCGGGGTGCCCTCTCCGAGTCAGGATTCAGAAAATGCCCCAAGTGGCGGAGTTCAAATATTTTGGGGTCTTAAAAAAAAACAGAATAACAGGAGCGCTGCTGGTGTCCCCACAACCAACGGTGCTCTTGCAATGTGTGCAACAGTGAACTCAAAAGAAAAAAATGCAGGCACTCTGGTGGATTGAAAAAAGTTTAAAAAAAAACTTTATTTAGACTGGGTTACATCTAAAAAACACCAACGCGTGTTGGCTTGCGCCTTCCTCAGGGTGTATGGAGACAAGAGACAAAAAACAAACGTAATTGTAGGGGATTGGGTTCAGCTGTGGCTCCTCAGGTCTATGCAGTTCTCCTCCAGGCCTGAAGGAGGCACCGGCAGGAGCACCCACATATTCTGCTTCCTGAACAATCAAACAAAATAAATTGACCGGTAATAAGTTACACAGTGTAGCAGTATAATGTAAATCATGGGTGCCTAAATGAAAACCATACAAAGAATAATAAACTAAATATATAAAGAAAATATCCCCTCCCTTAAACAAAACATGACAGTAAATCACAAAATGGGCTAAAAAGTAATGCCAAAACAGAAGAGCAACGTGAATATAAATGCAAACAAAGAAACCCAACAGAAGAAGACTGACATTTCCTACGTTGACTAAATCATAGAAAAGATGAAAGGTCAAAATCGTCATTGAGGCCAGGGAAGCTGGTGGCCCTCAGGACATGAATCCAATATATATATATATATATATATATATATATATTACCAACGAGCATTAAACACACTTTCATCATCCAGCAATATTAGCGGGATCCAATTTAAAAACGCCTAATGTTTCTTGGCTGAACTTGGGATCCCCCCTGATGAGCTGGACGAAATGAGGGGGAAGTATGGCTTTCCCTGCTTAGGCTACTGCCCCGCGACCCGATGTCTGACAAGTGGAAGAAAATAGATAGATGCATAGATAGATGCACAGCAAAAATCCTTTTACTACTTACTTATTCATATACTTGTGGAAAGTTGCGTATTATCAATCAATTAGAAGGATTTAACATGATTAACACAGTTTTTTACTCTCAAAATCATACATCAGACACAATTACAGTTTATTTTGGGTTCAGGGTTCTAGTGAAAGGTTTGTCCTTTTCTCAGATTTTCATAGATTTTGTGTTTGTTTAAATGGATTTCCACCATTACCTCAACATTCTCAAAGGCCTTTCTGAAGGGCAGTGGCAGGGAACGCACCATCGGAACACTGTTGTACAGCTGAAAATAACATTAAGAAATCATCATTAGTTCATACAAATTTGAACCAAAATAATAATTCCGCTTCTAGAGATAAAGTATTGAGAACAACCTGTCCTATCTCCAAATATTGTCTTACTAGGCAGTTTCACAAGTGCTTAAAAGACAGGAATTGAAAGTCTTTCTCAGGCAAACCCCTAAGAGCTCATCTTGTATAATTTCAGATTTTTGTGAAATACATCCAGATTCTATACATATTATCCACAATATCTCATTGTAAATTGTGTGATAGGCATATTGTTTGCTATGAGGAAAAAAATCTGTTTCAGGATTTGTAAAAGCATTTTTGCAGATTGTTGATTCAATTCAATTCAATTTTACTTGTATAGCGTCTAATACAACAGATGTTGTCTCTAGGCGCTTTCCAGAGACCCAGAACATAAACCCTCGAGCAATTATTGCATAAACAATGGCAGGTAAAAACTCCCCTAGTGGGAGAAAAGCCTTAAGCCAAACAGTGGCAAGGAAAACTCCCCTTTAGGAGGGAAGAAACCTGGACCAGGACCTGGATCATAAGGGGGGTAGAAACCTGGACCAGGACCTGGATCATAAGACTGGGGGGTCGGGGACGTCAGCAGCACACAGCAGTCATGTGGAAGCAGCAGCGGGATGACCAGAGGGGCGGGGGGAACCGCAGGCAGGTGGAAGCAGCAACGGGATGACCGGGGGGGGGGGGGGGGGGGTTAATTTTTACAAGATTATTTGGGTTAACGCCTCCATAACGCCGCACCTGGGGAACTGCAACCACTTCTATTTTGCTAGGCACCTGGTTAGAGTCGCCAATTACATAATGCAATCCTACAGTTTTAGAGTCCCCAATTACATAATGCAATCCTACAGTTTTGTTGGCAGGCGTTGGTCCTCGGGAAGCAGCAGAGAAACGTGTTAAACTGCAGCTCTGCATCCTGGCCTGGACCCTGCATTGTCAGGGGGAGTGTCTAATAAAACTTGACAAATTACTAGAGACAAGAGCTGCACCACCCCGGGTGGGATGAATGCCGTCTTTTCTAATCAGACCGGGCTTTCCCCAGAACGTCTCCCAATTGTCAATGAAGTCCACGTCGTTTTCTGAACACCACGAGACAACCAGTGGCGCAGCGAGAGCATGCGGCTAAACATGTTATCGCTGGTCAGATTGGGGAGGGGACCAGAGAAACTTACGGAGTCCGACATACTTTTGGCGTAGTTACACACCGAGACAATATTCATTTTAGTGACTTCCGACTGGTGAAGACGGGAGTCACTAGCTCCATTTATTTTATTTTATGACATTTATGATAACTTTACCAAATTTAAGATTACTCCTCACCAGCAGCTTCAAATTTGCTTCAATGTCGCCCGCTCTGGCCCCTGGAATGCACCTAACTATCGTTGCTGGAGTCAGCCTCATGACTGACTATGGAGTCTCCAATCACCAGGGTTGGCTTCTCAACAGATGTGTGGCTGAGTGGGGAAAATTGGTACAAATGAAGCGGGTGGTGGTGTTCCGTGCGCCCTTTAGGACTAGGCTTCCTCCGAACCGTCACCAGCCGCCCTGACTGGCCGGCTGCTCGGGAGCTGCAGGGGAGCAGCTAGCAGCTGCTGCTACAGGCTGGTCCGCCACTAACTTAGCCTGGTTAGCTGACGAGTCTATCGGACTATGGTCAAGTTGGCGGAACAGGACCTCTAACTGACTAAGCCTCGCCTCCAGTCCTGCAAATAAACTACACTTCAAGCACTTACCGTCTTCGCTAAAGGAGGCAGAGGAATAGCTAAACATTTCAGACACTGAGCAGCAAAGAGGTGAAACGGTGGGAGACGGAGAGGCCATGCTAAGAGGCTAACAGAGGCTAACAGACAGAAAATGTATTGGTGATTGGGGACAATGAAAGTTGCGGAAGAGAAAAATGTGCAAGTGTTGAAATAAAGACAGAAATTTACCAGATATGGTATTATTTTACCAGAAAACAATCTAAGTTTAGACCTAAAAGTCTGTAGAGATCAGAACCTGCAACGCCGTGCAACGGCAACAGACCAGGAAGTGACGCGATGCTTTCTAAAATGATTTCTAAAAGATGAATAGGACGTAGAATTGATTAATTGGCTTTTTATTAATTGGGATCATTTGGAAGGAGCTGAATTATATTGTTGAAGTGCCTTGAGACGACATTTGTTTTGATTTGACGCTATATAAATACAGCTGAACTGGAAATTTAATAGAACTGTCACAGAACTGCTAAGTAAACAAAAAAGTTTATTTTTAGCACTGCTCAATTTTCCACACTTTCTTGCCTATATCATTTTTAAGATATTTAAGACACTTTTTTTTAAGACATTCAAAATGTGCAAATATTTTTAATGAAGACATGTTCATTACCTTAGAAACATACATTAACTCACCATAGCCCACGGTCCATTGGATATTTTAGCAATTTCTGCGAAGCATCGAACAATCACTTTGATTGTCTCGTCTTCATGCTCATAGCGTGTACCAAACAGAACCCGGCAGATGATGTTAGAGGCCGTATTATGAAACAAAACCTGAGGACTCATGGTTTTACCTGGGAAGGAAAATATTTTAAAAACGATTTTAAAAAATTGTCAATATTTAAAATCATATGTAACAAAACTGTAAACAAATCCAGAATAATATTGAAAAAGGGAGACCACAGCACAACTTTTGAATTCTTGGGAGAGTAGACCCAAAGATGGCGTACCAATGCTCTTTTCCAGTATGTCAATAGTATATTGAAGCTCGTCATAAATTCTTGCCTCCATTGATGTTTTCCCCAGACCGAAGTTCCTCAAGGTCATCAGAGCAAAGCGACGATGTTCCCTCCATCTCAAACCATAATCTACGAAGAGCAATCCTACAAAAACACAGCACCCAAAACAGCAACTAGCTCTTAAAACCATTATTGTTTTGTTTTTCTTCTATTGTAATGCGCTTGAATAAGAGCTCTACAGTACGTGCGAATGTTACCTCTATATTTACATATTTTACTTTTGTGCTGTTATTTGCAAAGTCTTGCCCTTATTACCAGCTGCATCTACTTTACAATTTTGTACATATCACCTCTGTGGCATATCTAAGTCCCATTTGAATGATTTTCTGAAAAAGGATGTTTTTCCGTCCAAACTTTGTCTGAAACACCTTAGCGTGAGACTTGCCAATAAATCAACTGTTTGCATTTTTTTGACAGAATCATTTTCAGAGAATTAGTAATAGTATATTAAGTGGTTTGGAAAACGGCCTTCCTATAAATCATTTTACTTTTGACATCCTCACTCAATACTAAAGACAGTGGCCACGGTTACATGATGTTTCTTAATTCGGAATTAAATAATTCAGAATTAAACTATTTTCCTTCGAGTTTACATGGAAATAGTAATTCCGAATTGAGGTTTACATGGAAAACACGTTTCATCAGCTTTGTCCAATTCCTCTACAGGTCTGGGGGTTGGGAAGGTTCTGATTGGATATGGGGGCGGACCGGAAGTTAAACTACCAGAAGAAAAACTAACTTAGCCCCTACAACTTTGAAAAGCTCACAATTGTTATGTTTCCTGTTTCCATCTGTTCTTTTAATTATTTCTATTTATTAAATAAATAGTCTCTGCTCTTGACCAGCGTTTACTGCGTGCTGCATCTTGAAACTTTGTTTGGAAAACCAGCCCAGCGTGGAATATAAGCGTCATGGAGACAGACGGGCGAGGGAACGAGCAGAAAGAAAGACTGGAATTAATTTAAAGAGGAATGAGTGTAAACATGATCCCTGAATTATTCTATTCGGATTTAAAATCGTAATAAACCTGCCACTTACTTCGGAATTAAGTTTAATTCGGAATGGCCATTTTCATTCGGAATTAGGTGTTTACATGGTCATTTTTACTCATTTTAGATCCGGTTTAATTTCAATTCTGAATTAAAGAGGAATTAAACTTCCCATGTAAACGCAGTCTGCTCATTACAGGCAAGAGGCATTGATGCAACAGTATTCCATCAAAGATTTTTGTGAAAAAACATAGTTCTTTCCCATCCCAGTAAACTTCCACCCCTGGTTTTTCCATTTCATATGGAGTTGCATCTGCTTCTTGTGCATTTATTAGGGCCCGAACACTTACAGTGCGAAGGCCCTATTGTAACCGTAGGAATTTTTTATTTATTTATTTTTCCGACGAAAGGAAGGCCTTTTTTCCCCCTAAACGTGCCCCAAAAGTCACCAAATTTTGCACGCAAGCCAGGCCTGGTGAAAAATTTGATATTTAATGGTTTGCATTAATGGGCGTGGCCTAATGGCTCAACAGCGCCCCCTAGAAAACTTTGTGCCTCAAGCCCCACAATACGGTTTGATGTACATGCATGAAAATCACTACACACCTGTATCATGTTGCAACCATGATACAGCGCCATGTCCGAAACCCAACAGGAAGTCGGCCATTTTGAATGAATCGTGTAATTTTGGCGAAATTTATGCCATTCCTTCGGCAGTTAATACGGCCCGAACCGTAACGTGCACCCAGGTGTGTTATACATCAAAATATGCATCTCTATCCTGCGACGACGCGCATTACTTTTCTCTTTCAAAAGCGTTACCGTGGCGACGATAGACGCCAAAAAGCGCGTCCCCCCTTCATCTGATTGATCCATATTTTATAGTTCCTACTTTCTACCATAACTTTTGAATGGTTTGGTATAGAGAGTTGTGGGTGGTTTCATCCTCTAAATGTCCAGGCCTGAAGAATCTACATCAAGTCATACAAGCTTCCACTGCAGCCTGAACGTGCACAAGGGTGCGAGGGCCTGTTCATTGCTGCTTGCAGCTTTAATTCTACCTTTTCTCTGGAAGACGTCACAAAGCAGCAGATCTTGGGGTCGTCCAGCAAAATCTGTGGCCTTGATCACCATCGCCTCCTTTAGGGCCTTCAGCCCATTGATGACAACAGCTGGTTTTGTACCGAAGTACAGACTATAGACGTCTCCATAAGGCTTCCTCACCTAGAAGGAAGGAAGATGGATGTGTCATATCTTACATTTACTGTAGATAAAAGGAATTTAAAAAAAAATCTGTGTTTTTATGGAACAGAGAAGTATGGTACAAACAGCAGAGCAGGATCAATAGGGACAGGATTAAAGATTTAACCCTTACTGTCTTTGGGTCAAAATGACCTAATTCTCCTGTTCCTTCTTTCCTCCTGCTCTCTCCTTCCTTCTCCCTTCCTCTTTTCTCCCTTCCTTCCTTCTTTCCTCCCTTCCTTCTTTTTTCCCTTCTTTCCTTCCTTCCTTCCTTCCTTCCTTCCTTCCTTCCTTCCTTCCTTCCTTCCTTCCTTCCTTCCTTCCTTCCTTCCTTCCTTCCTTCCTTCCTTCCTTCCTTTCTCCTTTCCTTCCTTCTTTCCTCCCTTCCTTCCTTCTTTCCTCCCTTCCCTTCCTTCTTTCCTCCCTTCCTTTCTCCTTTCCTCCCTTCCTTTCTCCTTTCCTCCCTTCCTTCCTTCTTTCCTCCTTTCCTCCCTTCCTTCCTCCTTTCCTCCCTTCCTTCTTTCCTCCCTTCCTTCCTTCTTTTCTCCCGTCCTTCCTCCTTTCCTCACTTCCTTCTTTCCTCCCTTCCTTCCTCCTTTCCTCCCTTCCTTCTTTCCTCCCTTCCTTCCTCCTTTCCTCCCTTCCTTCTTTCCTCCCTTCCTTCCTTCTTTTCTCCCTTCCTCCTTTCCTTCTTTTCATTATTCCTTCCTTCCTTCTTTCCTCCCTTCTTCTCATCCTCCTTCCTTGACCCAAAGACAGCACAAGGGTTAAAAATGATGAGCAATCCTATAAAAATACTGAAAAGTGTGAAAGCTTTCTAAAATTAAACCAAGCCCTTATTCTGAAATTTGCTGTAACATTTGAATCTTTATTCAACAATTCAAGTATAATTTTCCCTCACTCACTTAATTGCATTTACAGTGAAAGATTAGATGTGGATATGTACACAAGTTAATTATGCATCAAAGTATTTATCCTTATGGTGAAATAAATTAAATTCAGAGTACCTAATCTTAAAATTCTTGACTATTTAAAGGAGCCGTCTGTAAGAAATGTCCAAAACTGGTACTGCAGTCACTTTCAAAATATTGTTGAGCGGCGTGTACCCTCCCCCTCCTCCCCCCGACCAGAGGTTGCCAGGTAGGCTGCAGAATGCAGCAGGAACGTAGGCTGCCATGGCTGCCATAATTAGAGCCGAGCTGGCAACCCGGATGCCGAAACACTATTGACTTGGTGATTGGGAGATAGGTGGAGGGTGGAGCTTCAGAAACAATACTGACTTGGTGATTGGGAGATAGGTGGAGGGTGGAGCTTCAGAAACAATACTGACTTGGTGATTGGGAGATAGGTGGAGGGTGGAGCTTCAGAAACAATACTGACTTGGTGAATGGGAGATAGGTGGAGGGTGGAGCTTCAGAAACAATACTGACTTGGTGATTGGGAGATAGGTGGAGGGTGGAGCTTCAGAAACAATACTGACTTGGTGATTGGGAGATAGGTGGAGGGTGGAGCTTCAGAAACAATACTGACTTGGTGATTGGGAGATAGGTGGAGGGTGGAGCTTCAGAAACAATACTGACTTGGTGATTGGGAGATAGGTGGAGGGTGGAGCTTCAGAAACAATACTGACTTGGTGATTGGGAGATAGGTGGAGGGTGGAGCTTCAGGCCAAAACAAAAAATGACAACATAAACATCAGTTGAGGGCTGCAACTCCTCTTTTTAAACTGGAATATCCTGGTTTGAGTGCTGTTGTCAGTGACATAAGTATTTGAAATGAACATGATTTTTAAATGTCTGTTGACATATCGGGGTCATTTTATGATTCATTTTATTATTGCTCTTACATACAGCTCCTTTAAAGTACATTTTAAATACATATTGACTGGATGGTTGCATTATTCTCTTACTACACTCCCCAGGCATACATCCACTATTTAGAAGACAAACAACTTTAATCTCATATGTCACAGATTTGCAACTCCAAAATAAAGGGAATAATAACAGAACGAGCCAAAAATCAGAGAGTAGAGAAAAACATCAGTGAGGCTTAACGCAGTGTTAAAATATTACATTCTTTTGAATAACCTGTAAGAGTAAATCCTCTTGAACTCGTTATTTAGGCAGCATATTCTTATTCCTGGCGAGCCCTGTATTTATTTTAACTCACGGTTTCGTACATATGTCAAACATAAAAGAAAATGTATCCAGTTAATTCACTTTAACCTGTTTATTGTTTATTAGGTGGTTATATTGTTTCAGAACCAAATCAGTAAAAACTAAATCTGTTATAAAACACAGATTTAAAAAAAAAAGGAAAACAAAGCTCCGTTAAGAACATTTTGGGAAAAACTCCTTTCACAATGAGGATGTCTGTTTTCATGCTGTCATGACTGAGCATCTTTAAGAGCCATTTGTCTGAAACTCAGAACAAACTTTCCAACTAGATTTGGCTTGATTTCAGTTTTCTACTGCAGTTCCATACTGGGACAAAAGTATTTAAAGTATGTCAAAGGCAAAATATTTCCAAATGTGGTGTTACCTGAACCCCTTGTGCACACTCAGATAACTGTTCAGTTTTTTTGTTATTAAACTTTTTATTAGAGAAATAAAGTCAGTTATACAAGTTGCACATCATTACAGTATCAATCGAGTATTTATTTTTCATAAAAAAGGAGAAAAAAAGAAAAAAGAGGTGGAGGAGAAAATAAAAAATCCATCAATCAATGAATAAATAAAACAAATCATCAACCAAAATCCGATGTACAGTCAATCCAAAACTAATACCAAACAAATAAATAAATCAAGAAGAAATCAAAAAGAAGAAGCATTTGTAAGGAGATAGCAAAAAAGGGATTTTCACTTTCGTCCCTCGAACATTCTGAGAAGTCACCTTAAAATACTAAATTCCACCTTCCAGAAAAAATTTATGAATAAAATAAAATAAATGAATAAATAAATAAAATAATAAAATAAAATAACTTAAAAAAAAATTATTTGGTACACCATCAGCACAAGTTATCGGTCGACAATAATAGTTATAGAACCAATATACACATTTACCTCATGTAAACTCTTTGACCTTCATATCTGTAAACAAAACCTAGAAACAAAAATAATAATCTTAAACAACGTCCATTAAACGCCAAAATCTGTGTATATATCACGACAACGACAACCAATTGACTTTGCATAGGTACAATATCCGTGGTGCTCACACGGAATTTCACCACTTTCCGTGCTAGTGCCACGGAAAATATTGGTAAGAAGTCGTGGGCATTTCACGGATTTTTGTGAGATCAGGCTGAGGTGCTTTATCATTACTATTATCATAATCATTATTATTATTATTATTATTATTAAGAAATACGAGGATTTAAATCATTCAAAGGGCTAACAGCATTAACTTCAGCATTTCTTACCCTCTCCAATCCTTTCAAGAGGTCCCCTTGAGTCAGGGTTAAAAGGTTCCCCAGAACCGGCAGTGCTGGAGGTCCCGGGGGGAAGTTCTTGGGCCTCCGGGATTTCAGTTGAAGGATGATGAAGAAAACACAGAGGAACATCCAGACTGTTGACACCAACATGGTAACTGGAGTGAGTGAAGAGGCCAGCTGGTTGACTGGTAAAATGTTGGTCTGACTGTGAAGTCGGTTCCTCTATTTAAAGCATAAGAGAAACCTTGCAGAGACAGGGAATGGGTTGTTAATGTGTAATCGGTACACAGCAACTGCTTTATTGTGTACAGGACTGTCTCAGAAAATTAGAATATTGTGATTTTCTGTAATACAATTACAAAAACAAAAAAATGTCATACATTCTGGATTCATTACAAATCAATTGAAATATTGCAAGCCTTTTATTATTTTAATATTGCTGATCATGGCTTACAGTTTAAGAAAACTCAAATATCCTATCTCAAAAAATTTGAATATTCTGGGAATCTTAATCTTGAACTGTAAACCATGATCAGCAATATTAAAATAATAAAAGGCTTGCAATATTTCAGTTGATTTGTAATAAATCCAGAATGTATGACATTTTTGTTTTTTTAATTGCATTACAGAAAATAAAGAACTTTATCACAATATTTTAATTTTCTGAGACAGTCCTGTAAATATGGACTTAAAAGTTTAACACTCAACACAAGAAACTTGTTGGTTTCAACTATTTCACAGGTGTGTTTATTAACTATACAATAGTTATCCTCATATAAACACTGACAAATGTAAACGCAAAAATTACCCAAAAGTTTGTGAGGTTTTTTTAATTTTTTGACAGACTTTAAAAAAAAAAAAAAACAACAACAAACAGTGTTTTACTTCAAATTGCATACACCATGTATTGATAAGTGGGACAATATTTTTAATACATCTAAGTGAATCATTAAATGGTGCTTAGGAACAAGGTTTTCTTTTAGGGAACAAGGTTTTCTTTCAGGGAACAAGGAACGTGCTGTGCTGGTCAAAGATTAGATGCTCTAAGTAAAGTACCATGCCATCGGAGACAACACTGTCAATAATTTGTAATGAAAGGAACATAAAGTTCCTGTCACAACACCAAGCGGCCAGAGGACGCAGATGCAGGGATAGGAGGAACAAAAAACCTTACTGTGAATGCCACAATAGGAAGACACTTCAAGAAAAGGAAACAGAAAAAATAGGCTACAAAAACTACCCACACTTCTTCCAACTGGGAAGTTTAGTTTAGTTTTTAGTTTAAGTGTATTTCAGTCATATATACCTTTCAAGGGTAAGAAACAAATTTTACAATCTGCAAACATGCACAAAAGAGAAAAAAGGGGGCCAGCACGAGAAACTACAGGAACGATGGAGATTCGTCAGTCCTTTTTTTCTCTCTCTTATTGTTGCGTAGAACCGTTTATACTGTATACACGTATTTCCATGCTTTACACGAATGGCCCTGCCCCTTCTCAACCTTTCCCCGACCCTGTACCCCAACCTGGGACTTGCTGATTGGGCCGGAGCTTCGGGAGCTGCGTGCTGGCCTGCGGTCCCCACCCCCGGTCATCCCGCTGCTGCTTCCACCTGCCTGCTGTGCTGTTGCCGTCCCTGACCCACCAGTCTGGCCTTCGGCAGGAGGGTCCCCCCTTACGATCCAGGTCCTGCTCAAGGTTTCTTCCCTCCTAAAGGGGAGTTTTTCTTGCCACTGTTTGGCTTAAGGTTTTCCTCCCACTAGGGGAGTTTTTTCCTGCCATTGTTTATGTAATAATTGCTCGGGGGTCATGTTCTGTGTATGGGTCTCTAGAAATATATATATATATATATATATAAATAAAATTGAATTGAATTGAACTGAATGTAAAAATCATGAAACTTAGTATTTCATGAATCATTAATAAAACAAAAATATCATTGAAAAGCGCTCTCTCTCTTTCTCTCTCTCTCTCTCTCTCTCTCTCTCTCTCTCTCTCTCTCTCTCTCTCTCTCTCTCTCTCTCTCTCGCACAACTCTTTTTTTTTTATTAATATTTTTATCCCCGATTTTTTCCTCATTTTATCACCCAGTGCTCCTACCTAACAGTCCTGGGCATTGCCATCCTCTACCAACCCCGGGAGTTCCTGCACTGAGCTCAGGTCTCCTCCTTAACCTGAGGAGTGAGCAGCAGCAGCAGCTTCTTTTCACCAGACAGGGTGGGGATTCTCCGGCCGGATGTAGCGTGTGGAAGGATCACGTTATTCCGGCCGGATCCTCCCCACCCCATCTGTTCCCCGGTTGGCCAGAGGGGGCAGTAGAGCCCAGGACTGCTGCATGTTTTTATGAGGGTAGCTCACATTAGCTACTCAAGGGAACACGGGGAGAACATGCAATATGCAAATATATGAACCAGTGTATATATAGCAAATCTACTCTTATAGTTATTCAAGTATATTGTTATACCATTGCTGTCTATCGTTCTCTATTATATTGTATTATAGTAAAGTAATGATAATGTAATACTATGCATTATAATTACTTCTATTATTACATACATACATAGTAGAACAACTAAATGCTGGACGTTTGTTTTGTCTTCTTTTGTTTGCTTTGATTTGTTTTGATTTTGACTATATTTATATATACATATAATTGAGTATTATATCACTGTATTGAACAGTTATTGAAACTCGTGTTATTATATGTAAGAATGTATGTAGATTCAGGGGTAGGACTCGATAAGTGGTTACTTCATTCCATTTTGAGCATGTTGGGGATCCGTGAACTATTATTATATGAAGTGCTGTACATATATACATATATATATTTGTATTCAGTTTTTTCACTTTTTTGTATGCTTTTTTATGCATGTTCGAAATAAAATCTTCAAATCAAATCAAATCAAATCTGGACGTCAGTGCAGTGTCCCATTGAAACCCACGTGTAATACCCAAGTCGTCCACAAGAGGGAGACATAGCTCCACAACTGTAGCAGCGACACCTCTTAGTGAACCAGGACAAATGTCAACTGAAGTTGCAGATCAAGCTAAAATTATTGTAGGCTACTACGGCAGTGATATGTGTAAACTTTACTTGAAATCCAAAAGATGTTTGCAACTTTTCTAATTTTTATGTGTATCACACAACGTTACTGTTAATCAAAGTGCACTTTTGAGTTTGAGTTGTATGTTTTTGTCTGCTTTTTGGTACTTTGTGGAGTCACAGGAATTCACATATTAAAGAGATGACAGAACGTCAGGTTTTACTGTCGGACGCCTCTGGGATGATTTGGAAGACGGTGTGTCCGGATTGGTTTGGGACCCTGTGGCAGCCGTCCCAGATCTATGAAGACGCTGTCAGGATTCACACCAAAACCCAGAACAGATTCATCCGGAGGTCTAGAATATATCAGGCTCTTTCCGTGTGGAACAAGTTGCCAATTATGATTATTGAAGCACCGACTGAGGCAAGTTTTAAAAAACACATTAATTTGAATCCAAATGTTATCTAAATTCGAGGGAACTAGATGGGATATACTGTAGTTGAATGTATTGTGATGTTTAGTTTTAGTGTACTTTAGTTTGTTTTAATTTGAAGACTATACCGTTAGTTTTTATGTTTTGTTTTTATGTCTTGCATTGTTTTTGTATGTTTGCTTTACTTGTTTTTATAGTTTTTATGTTTTGTCAGACATGATATCTGTTGTGTGTCATGTGATGTTTTGTTGATGTCTTATTGTGTTTATGGGTTGTTTTGTTGATTTATTGTGTCTTATGTGATGTTTTGTTGTGTGTGGACCCCAGGAAGATTAGCTGCCACTCGGGTGCCAGTCTAATGGCGCTTTTACACTAGTACTAGTAGCTTCTTCTTCATTTTATTCTACCAAAAATTGCAGCGCAAAAGTCTGTTCTGGTCCAACTCTGAGGTGCAGATGTTCATAAACCTGGTGGCTGAGGAGAGAATTAAAAAGGGATCTAGATGGAGATAAGGATCGACAAAATCCACCAGGATAAATACAATTTATTTTTCCTTTGTAAGCAAAGGTGGTGGCCCAATGAGTTTATTAAATTAAGTAGGAACTCTACAGTGGAGTTGGAAAGAAGAATCATCTTCATTAACAGCCTGATGCAAACAGATGTAAACAATCAAAGCAGCACATTGGAGGATATTTAAGAGATATTTATATTTAAATCAGAAGGCCGTGCCACTTTGCCACCGGCTGACGGACGGAGCGCAGCATCAAGGTCCAGTGCTCGTCTTCTGAGCTGCTCTCCTTCGCCACGCTTAACTGTCCAATCAAACGTTTGCTTGATTTCTTGGGTGTGCGAGTCTCGTACAAAGAGACTAATATTTTACACTGCTCCAAAGGAAACTCCGGCAGGGAGAACATGAGGACCTCGTTGAAGACGGTCACCAGGCAGCGCGGCACTGCAGAAGTCTTCTGATACCTCAGTTTACTCTGGTTGCACTGGATGCTGATCCGGGCATACATGGCTGCAAGACAAGGAAGCACAGGAGCTGCGTTTAGATTTGTTGATTCAAATCAATACTATTCATTTGTTAGTTTCATTTTTATGGATTACCAGTACCTGAGTCCGTCTCAGAGACGGCCAGTCGGACCTTCAGCAGACCGACCTCCAGCCTCTGAGAGGTGGGAAGAAACCTTAATGACAGGAGCACCTCTCCTACAAGATCCTGGGCAAAGAGAGAATTACTCCATCAACATTATGTACATGTGTATGTAAAAATGAGATGGCAATACTGTTAGCCCTTGTAGCACCCTATAATGTAATCGTTTCCTATAATGTAATCATTTCCTATAATGTAATAATTTCCTATAATGTAATAATTTCCTATAATATAATAATTTCCTGAAAATGTAATAACGCCTGAAAATGTAATAAAATTTGCACTTAACTCAATCGAAAATGTAATAAAATCCAATAATGTAATAACTTCATCAATAGTGTAATAAAATATCCTGACTGATATTGTAATAACATTTTTTACAGATAACCTTACATTATTGGGAATTTATTGCATTTTTAGGTGGGCCTTTTTTTTCAAAATTGATAATGTAATATAATGTAATATATAGACTATGTTCATTGTTCAAAAGTGAAAAAACAGAATACAAATATATATATATATATATATATATATATATATATATATATATATATATATATATATATATATATATATATATATATATATATATAGATATATAGATATATAAATATGTAGAGCACTTCATATAATAACAGTTCACGGATCCACCAACATGCTCGAAACAGAGTCCTACCCCTGAATCTTACATACATTCTTACGTATAACTAGACGAGTTTCAATATATGTTCAATACAGTGATATAATACTCAATTATATGTATATATAAATATAGTCAAAATCAAAACAAATCAAAGCAAACAAAAGAAAATAAAACAAACGCCCAGCATTTAGTTGTGCTACTATGTATTTATGTACTAATAGAAGTAATTATAATGCATAGTATTACATTATCATTACTTTACTATAGTACTACAATATAATAGAGAATACCATAGGTGAGGGTAGGTGCGTAGATTGACCGGTAAATCGAGAGCTTTCGCCTTTCGACTCAGCTCCTTCTTCACCACGACGGTCCAGTACATCGACCGCATAACTGTGGACGCTGCACCGATCCGTCTGTCAATCTCCCGCTCCATCGTTCCCTCACTCGTGAACAAGACCCCGAGATACTTGAACTCCTCCACCTGAGGCAGGACTTGCACGAGGGACACGGTCAAATGCCTTCTCCAGATCCACAAAACACATGTAGACTGGTTGGGCAAATTCCCATGAATCCTCGAGCACCCTGCGGAGGGTATAGAGCTGGTCCAGTGTTCCACGACCGGGACGAAAACCGCATTGTTCCTCCTGAATCCGAGGTTCGACTATCGGCCGTAATCTCCTCTCCAGATGATTTGGTGATTTGGATTGTAGAAATAATTGATTAGTGTGATCCTGGTAACCTTGAGAGAATAAAAGATGGCTAACAACGCGTCACTGGTATGGAGACAAGAAAAGAAAGTACACTGCAAAAACTCAAAATCTTAACAAGAATATTTGTCTTATTTCTAGTTAAAATGTCTAATTTTTAGTAAAAAAAAATCTCATTACACTTAAAGAAGACTCATCACTGGAAAAAACTATTTTCACCTGTTTCAAGTAAATTTTCACTTGAAATAAGTAGAAAAATCTGCCAGTGGAACAAGATTTTTTTGCTTGTAATAAGAAGATAAATCTTGTCCCACTGGCAGATTTTTCTACTTATTTCAAGTGAAAATGTACTTGAAACAGGTGAAAATTGTCAAATAACAAGTTATTTTTCTGGCAATGACTCTTGTGTGATGAGATTTTTTGACTGAAAATGAGACATTTTAACTAGAAATAAGACAAATATTCATGGTAAGATTTTGAGTTTTTGCAGTGTATTTCTTAAAATCTTTCTGCTCTTGTGCTCTGTATTCTGTTCTTTACAGCTTTACTGAGATCACACAGATAAAAAGAATCATTCCTATAGCGACTATCCTGCCAAACAATTAGCCACTCGGCTGGGTGCGGGACGGGACTTCTTTTTTGACACGCCCAGCTGGATGAGTGAATGAATGAAAAGTACACAGCAACGTCCACTGTCGGGTGAGGTTCCCATTTATTATCGTTACTGTATATTTCAAAGCATGTTTGTATTATGGAAAAACTGTTTATGGAGTGATCTGGATTAATTGTGATGGTTCTGGCTGGTAGTAAAGCTGTCTTTAAAGAGCGGTAAAAAACCGTGCGGCCTCCCCGTCACCCATGCATTAATTGGCCGCCCAGAACACCTGCACCTAAATACCAATTGCACCGGTAGTGACGTGGACCCAAATCACCATCTAACCTGCCACCAATTGACAACTTCAGGTAAATAAACAAAAAGACTGAAATAAGCAGACAAATAATGGCTCCTACAAGTCCTTTATTATTCCCACAATAAGGAAATCCTCGCTATAGCAGAAAAAGATATTTAATTTGGAAAATATTGATTTTAATTAAAAAATGAATATAAACAAATGAAGAATATCAACAAAGCCACAGCACTGTTCATTATGTTGCCCATTTAACGGGAATATTCAACATTAAGAATCTCTTGCATGTGGGAGTATATGTTCTTGTGTGTGTGTGTGTGTGTGTGTGTGTGTGTGTGTGTGTGTGTGTGTGTGTGTGTGTGTGTGTGTGTGTGTGTGTGTGTGTATGTTTGTGTGTGCGTGTGTGTGTGTGTGTGCGTGTGTGTGTGTGTATGTTTGTGTGTGCGTGTGTGTGTGTGTGTGTGTGTGTGTGTGTGTGCGCGTGCGTGTGTGTGCGTGTGTGTGTGTATGTTTGTGTGTGCGTGTGCGTGTGTGTGTGTATGTTTGTGTGTGCGCGTGCGTGCGTGTGTGAGCGTGTGTGCGCGTGCGTGCGTGTGTGCATGTGTGGGTGTGCGTGTGCGTGTGTGTGTGTGCGCGTGTGCGTGTGTGTGCGTGCGTGCGTGCGTTCGTGTGTGTGTGTGTGCGTGCCTGCGTGTGTGCGTGTGTGCGTGTGTGCGTGCGTGCGTGCGTGCGTGCGTGCGTGCGTGCGTGCGTGCGTGTGTGTGTGTGTGTGTACCTTCTGGGGTATCTGTAGATCTTCCTGCAGCTCCAGGGGGTAGGAGATGTTGAGGTTTCCCAGGGGAATCCTCACCTCACCCAACACGGTGTGTCTGGAGAATTTATCAAAGTCCCTCACCTGAGACGACACAGTCAAAACACAGGCAGTTTTAATGTGTGATTAAACACATTCAAATATCTTCATTTTTCCTCATAAACCTTTTATAATTTAAAATGTATTTGTTTGTTTATTTCAGGCCTGCAAAAAAAAAATAAAAAAAAATGGGACAATCCAGCTTATTATCTGTTTTCACAACTTTTGCATTGGCCACGGTTACATGATGTTTTTTTAATTCGGAATTAATTATTCCGAATTAAATAATTCAGCATTAAACTATTTTACTTTGAGTTTACATGGAAATAGTCATTCTGAATTGAGGTTTACATGGAAAACACGTTTGATCGGTTTTATCCAATTCTTCTACAGGTCTGGGGGTTGGGAAGGTTCTGATTGGATAGGGGGCGGACCGGAAGTTACGTCTAGCCCAGGAGTCGGCAACCCGCGGCTCATTACACTTACTCTAGAACCTCATGCGGCTCTTTAGCGCCGCCCTAGTGGCTCCTGGAGCTTTTTCAAAAATGTTTGACCTTTTTTTTCCTTTTTTCTTCTTTTTTTCCTTTTTTTCCTTTTTTCTTCTTTTTTGCTTTTTTCCTTTTTTTCTCTTTTTTTCCTTTTTTCTCTTTTTTTCTTCCTTTTTTCCTTCTTTTTCCTTGCCTTTTTAATCTCAACATTTCGACTTTTTTCTCGAAATTTTCACTTTTTTCTCGTTCATTTCGACTTTTTTCTCGACATTTCGACTTTTTTCTCGAGGTGCATAATAAAAAAAAAGATCTTCCCCCAGTTCTAACTAATATAGATAAATGCAGCATGTGTTGCCTTCATTCTAAGGTTCATACAAGACTTTTCATTTTTTGCGGCTCCAGACATTTGTTTTTTGTATTTTTGGTCCAATATGGCTCTAAAACATTTTGGGTTGCCGACCCCTGATGTAGCCGCTACAACTTTGAAAAGCTCACAATTTTGACGTTTCCTGTTTCCATCTGTTCTTTTAATTATTTCTATTTATTAAATAAATGGTCTCTGCTCTTGACCAGCGTTTACTGCGTGCTGCATCTTGAAACTTTGTTTGGAAAACCAGCCCAGTGGAATATAAGCGTCATGGAGACAGACGGGCGAGGGAACGAGCAGAAAGAAAGACCGGAATTAATTTAAAGAGGAATGAGTGTATACATGATCACGGAATTATTCTATTTGGATTTAAAATCAGAATAAACCAGCCACTTACTTCGGAATTAAGTTTAATTCGGAATGGCCATTCTAATTCTGAATTAGGTGTTTACATTGTAATTTTCACTCATTTTAAATCGGATTTAACTTTAATTCTGAATTAAAGAGGAATTAAACTTCCCATGTAAACGCACTCATCTGCCATGAAGGCAACCTAGTGATTAAACATTTAAGTTGGTATTTTCTACCATTTCTCTGCCAACATATCTTAAGGTGTAACAGTATGCACCCATTATTGTTATTTTTTTTTTTTATTTAAATGATCAGCAATATTAAAATAATAAAAGGCTTGCAATATTTCAGTTGATTTGTAATGAATCCAGTATGTATGACATTTTTGTTTTTGTAATTGCATTACAGAAAATCACAATATTCTAATTTTCTGAGACAGTCCTGTATATGATGAAAAGAGTATTGCGAGTGCAGGTAAAATGATCGGAGTGACGTGTGTTGGTGTAGTGCAGCACCTCCATCCTGAGGTCGATGTGGGAAAGGGTGTCCTTGTCTTCCGGCAGAATGCAGCTAAACTGATCACCAAATAACGGGTTACAGCTGCCTTTCACGATGCGAGTGTGCCACTCCTCTAGCACTGTACACAGGACGAGCGGCGTCGCCTCGGCCTAGGAGATCACAGCCGTCAGTATTTAGATTTGAATATGATACAGAAAGGTGCAAAATGTCAAACGTCAAAATGTCACTGCCAACGTTAAACAACGATGCATCTCAGTGACAGGAGCTAATCTGTGGAACAGCTTATATACAGAAATGAAAATGTGTAGCACGTTATTACAATTCAAAAGCACCTATAAATACAAAATGATTAATACATATAAAACAAAGATATATGTATATGTATAGGTATGTATATTTTTTTTCTCTTTTTTTTTCTTTCTCTTTTGTTCATGGTGCAGCATCAACTGCTGGTGGTGAAGAGCATCTCTGAATGCACAACACCGGAACCTGCAGCGTGGGCGTGAGAGGGGCAGGGTAACGGCCCAGTCTGGCGGGGGAGAGATTTGTCCGTCAAGACTCCTCTCCCTGGCCCTGCCCCTTCTCAACCTTTCCCGGCCCCTGCACCCCAACCTGGGGCTTGCTGATTGGGCTGGAGCTTCGGGAGCTGCGTGCTGGCCTGCGGTCCCCACCCCTTGTCACCCCGTTGCTGCTTCCACCTGCCTGCGGTCCCCACCCCCGGTCATCCCACTGCTGCTTCCACCTGCCTGCTGTGCTGTTGACGTACCCGACCCCCAGTCTGGCCCTCGGCAGGAGGGTCCTCCCTTATGATCCAGGTCCTGGTCCAGGTTTCTACTCCCCTTATGATCCAGGTCCTGGTCCAGGTTTGTTCCCTCCTAAAGGGGAGTTTTTCTTGCCACTGTGGGAGTTTTTACCTGCCATTGTTTATGTAATAATTGCTCGGGGGTTCATGTTCTGGTCTCTGGAAAGCGTCTAGAGACAACTTTTGTTGTATTAGACGCTATATAAATAAAATTGAATTGAATTGAATGTGTATGTATATTTTTCATCATATATTTTTTTGTGAAAAGGATAGCCGTCATAAGTTTAGCTTCAGTCTACACCTTTTGGTCTTTGGTTTTTAGTTAAAATTGTATAAAATTGTATAGCAAAATATATTTTTTTGTATAACACTGACGATTTACACATGTACTTTGGGTTATTTGTGTTGTGTTGTATTGTGTTGTTGGAAATTAAAAGGACCAATAAACTAAACTAAGCTAAAAAAAACCCTGAAAAATGTTTTATATTTTTGCATAAGTAGCACGTGCAGAAAAAAGTGGATGCAATTTAAAGGTAGGGTAAACTGATCTCTCTGATTTCTAAGCCAAAACACTGTCACATTCAGTTAATCTCCTCACCAATTGACCAAAGCCCTTGACCCAAAAAGCCTGTTAACGCTGTTATGAGCTTAGTCTTTTTCCTTAAACTATACTGTAGTTTTTGGGGGCATGGTGGTGCAGCTGGTAGTGGTGCCATCTCACAGCAAGAAAGTTCTGGGTTCGACGCTGTGGGCGCTGAAGTGCATGTTAAGTTCCCCCATTACTTCAGTGCCCACACCCTGGGTGGGGTTGGAGAAAGGGCCTTTCTTTCAGTGTGCATGTTCTCCCCGTGTTCCCTTGGGTAGCTAATGTGAGCTTGCAACAGTCCTGGGCTGTACTGCCCCCTCTGGCCAACCGGGGAACAGATGGGGTGGGGAGGATCTGGCCGGAATAACGTGATCCTTCCACGCGCTACGTCCGACCAGAGAAGCCCCACCCTGTCTGGTGAAAAGATGCGGCCTGCTCACTCCTCAGGTTAAGGAGGAGACCTGAGCTCAGTGCAGGAACTCCCAGGGTTGGTAGAGGATGGCAATGCCCAGGACTGACTAAGGTAGGAGCATTGGGTGATATAATTGGAAAAAATCGGGGATAAAAAAAAACTATACGGTAGTCTTAAGGTCATAGGGAAAGCTTGTATTTCTGTTACTACCTGGCCTTGCCTTAAGCTCTCCACTTCTGCTGCCTCTGATCCAGCCCACAAGAGTCGGACCTTAACAAATGGCTGCAGGCTTGTGGCCCGGCTGTGGTCCTGCAGGCTCGTGGCCCGGCTGTGGTCCTGCAGGCTTGTGGCCCGGCTGTGATCCTGGAGCCCCTCCACCTGCAACACGCACACCACCAGACGGGACTGCACCCGGTCAAAGTAGACGGAGAACCGCAGCGAGCCGTGAACCTGGGACAAGATCAAAGCAAAACGATGTTGAAGCCGGATGAAACAGAACCGTTAGCTAAACTTCAGGCATGTCTTAGGGACATTAAGGACTGGGTGTCCAGAAATTTCTTGCTTCTAAATTCAGATAAAACAGAGGTTATCATTCTTGGTCCAGAGCATCTTAGGAAGGGATTAGATGGTGTTGCGATGGCTTCCAGTGCAACTGTGAGAAACCTTGGTGTTGTTTTCGATCAGGATTTGTCGTTTAAACCATATGTTAATCAGGTTTGTAAAATAGCAGTTTTCCATCTCCATAATATCGCAAGGATTAGGAAAATCCTTTCGCAGAGTGATGCAGAAAAACTAGTTCATGCATTTGTATCTTCTAGATTAGATTACTGTAATGTGTTGTTAGCAAGATGTCCAAGTTATTTGCTGAATATCCTCCAGCTGATCCAAAATGCAGCAGCACGAGTGCTGACAGGAATCAGCAGGAGAGACCAATTCAATTCAATTCAATTCAATTTTATTTATATAGCGTCTAATACAACAGATGTTGTCTCTAGACGCTTTCCAGAGATCCAGAACATGAACATAAACATAAACATAAACATCAACCCCTGAGCAATTATTACATAAACAATGGCAGGTAAAAACTCCCATAGTGGGAGAAAAGCCTTAAGCCAAACAGTGGCAAGGAAAAACTCCCCTTTAGGAGGGAAGAAACCTTGAGCAGGACCAGGCTCATAAGGGGGGACCCTCCTGCCGAAGGGCAGACTGGGGGAGTCGGGGACGTCAGAGAGACCACGTCTCTCCAGTGTTAGCGTCGCTCCATTGGCTACTCGTAAAATTCAGAATCCAATTCAAAATTTTATTACTTGAGTATAAAGCCCAAAACGGCTTAGCTCCGCATTATTTGCAAGACCTGATAGTGCCTTATGTTCCTGGCAGAGCTCTCCGTTCTTGGAGTGCAGGTTTACTCGTAGTTCCTACAGTATCCAAATGTAGATTTGGAGGGCGGGCGTTCTGCTATCAGGCACCATTACTTTGGAACCAACTTCCAATCTGGGTTAAGGAGGCTGACACCACCTCCACCTACGCCGTAGCCTACGGCGTAGGGTACGCGGCGACACGCACCATTCTGCGTTGGTGTAATGTGGAACCATAAATCAGCCTTCAGTGTGCGCTCTGTGTGCTGTTCTGAACTTCTCTGTTGTGCTCATTTCGCTGGGACTTCAGGTCTACTTTTGCGGTATGCGTTCATTGTTGTGTCTAAAAATGATGCGTAGAGCCCACCCAATCAGAAACGGTACAGATATTCTGTGATATTTTTTTATATTTATAAAAAAATAAAATTATAAAAAAATAAGGGATCCCCATAACTTTGATTTGGTGGGCAGGATGCACATTTGGGTGGGAACAGCCCACCCCTGCCCCCCCTAAAACCGGCCTCGCTTACAGGTGAATGAGATATGGGGTAATTTTGTTGAAAATGTGCTGTCCAAAATGTCCTGGGAAACTCGACTCCTGCAAATGCGCGTTCCCCAAAGTTTGTGGGGGCGTGGCTTTGGACGGAGCGCTGACGGGAGGGGGGGAGGGTGCGGGGCTTAGAGGAGAGGCGGAGCTTAGAGGAGGGGGCGGGTCTTAGAGGAGGTGCCACTTTCAAATCTTGCTAGCTCTCCAACATTACACACTATACCTTTAACTGTTCCTTTGGCTAAAATCCAGATGTAATTAGAATTTAGCAGATTTGTACTATAGGGGCTTCAATTAAAAACAATAAAACCTAACATATGAGAGCAGCAGTTTCCAGTGTCTGTTACCTTTTTAATGGAGTCCTGCGGCCTTGTGTCTATGTCTGCTTGTACAGACTCGGAGGAGGAGAACGAGTTCTGGAGCAGACAGCGACTCATTCTGTTGGATTCAATGTTTACATCCTCCACCTGCAGTACAAACACACTCATTTCTTCTACTTCTATTTTTTTTTTTTTTAAGGTAGCACCTTTACTTAGTATTTGTTGTCTGACTTTGTCCCTTTGTTTAAACAAATGTCCTCGAGACTCTTTATTTACACAGATAACTTACTACTGTACAGGGTCAGAGTAAACTGGCATTACAATAAAACAAGTGGTAGTTATAACTTGCTGTGTCACACTGAACTCTTGCGACAAATAAGCCCTAAGAACATTTTTAACTTCATATTTTGAAAGCGGATGCGTTTCAACTCAGCAGGAACTTCACTGTCACTTCAGTCACGAGATCTAAAGGAAAGAATTGACTATCCAAATAAAGTCAGCGCTCTCAAACACATCTCCCATGTAACAGCATTAAAACACCATTACTGCACCACTGATTTCCGGTTCCGGTTCGTGAAGCAGTAGTGAACCTTCAGCGCTCTTTTCTTCGTGTGTGTGTGATTTTTTTTTTCGGGTTGTTTTGGTTTTTTGCATAATAGTTGTCCTTATGTCTTTGATTCACTGTGACTGGAAAAGCCGGAAGCTAAACAAAGTATCAACTAGTGCTCTGGGGGGGTACTGCACCGTGGAGAAATGGAGGGACGGAGAAGTCCGAGGGTTCACGACAGTGTCACGGCAACGGCGTAGGTTCTGCGTTGGTTTAACGCAGAACCTTTTTTCGAGAAGTAGCAGAAGTAGAAGCTTCTTTTGCCCAGATGCTCCACAGCGAGATTTAGGAGGTCCTTTGTTCCTGCAGCAACCAGACATTTTAACTTGGACTGCTGATGTCATGTCTTGCTGCTATATTATATTAACGCTTGTACTGCACATTGCACTTTAAACTGCAGCCACTCTTTTAGACTGTCATAACTTGCTGCCATATTCTCTTGTACAGTGCAATTTTAATTGCAGCTATATTTTTAGCTGTTTAATTTGCTGCTATACTTGTCTTGCACATTGCACTTTTAAATGGATTTGTATTCTTTTTCTTTTATCTCCCTTTTTTGGGGGGTCATTTTCTGTTTAATTTTTTGTTGTATTGATCCACTGCTGTCCCTAGGTGGAGACATGTTAATGTGTATTGTTGATTGTTTCATGTTGTATTGTTGTGGCCATGGTGGCAATGACGTTTCCCCTTTGGGGATTATTAAAGTTGAATCATGTCCTATTCTATCCTATCCTATCCTATCGTATCCTATCCTATCCTATCCTAACCTTAAATCAGCCTTAAGACACCATATATTCAAAATCCAGCTCGACTCTGGTTTTCACTTGACTTTTAAATTTTCCATCCATCCATTGTCCACCGCATTATCCGAGTCCGGGTCGCGGGGGCAGCAGTCGGAGCAGGGATCCCCAGACTTCCCTCTCCCCAGACACTTCCTCCAGCTCTTCCGGGGGGACTCCAAGGCGTTCCCAGGCCAGCCGAGTGACGTAGTCACTCCAGCGTGTCCTGGGTCTTCCTCGGGGCCTCCTCCCGGTGGGACATGCCCGGAACACCTCACGAGGGAGGCGTCCAGGGGGCATCCTATACAGGTGCCCGAGCCACCTCAGCTGGCTCCTCTCGATGTGGAGGAGCAGCGGCTCTACTCCGAGCTCCTCCCGGGTGACAGAGCTCCTCACCCTATCTCTAAGGGAGCGCCCGCCACCCTGCGGAGGAAACTCATTTCGGCCGCTTGTATCCGGGATCCCGTTCTTTCGGTCATGACCCAGGTGAGGGTGGGAACGTAGATCGACCGGTAAACCGAGAGCTTTGCCTTTCGGCACAGCTCCCTCTTCACCACGACGGACCGATGCAATGACCGCATTACTGCGGCCGCCGCACCGATCCGCCTGTCGATCTCGCGCTCCGTTCTCCCCTCACTCGTGAACAAGACCCCAAGATACTTAAACTCCTCCATCTGAGGCAGGAACTCTCCCCCGACCTGGAGGGTGCAAGCCACCTTTTTCCGGTCGAGAACCATGGCCTCAGACTTAGAGGTGCTGATTCTCATCCCAGCTACTTCACACTCGGCTGCAAACCGCCCCAGTGCATGCTGAAGGTCCTGGCTCGAGGGAGCCAACAAGACCACATCATCTGCAAAAAGCAGAGATGAAATCAAGTGGCTCCCGAACCGTACCCCCTCCGGCACTTGGCTGCGCCTAGAAATTCTGTCCATAAAAATAATGAACAGAACCGGTGACAAAGGGCAGCCCTGCGGAGTCCAACACGCACCGGGAACAGGTCTGACTTACTGCCGGCAATGCGAACCAAGCTCCTGCTCCGGTCATACAGGGACCGTACAGCCCTCAGCAGAGGGCCTCCGACCCCATACTCTCGGAGCACCCCCCACAGGATGCCACGTGGGACATGGTCGAAAGCCGTCTCCAAGTCCACAAAACACATGTTGACTGGTTGGGCAAACTCCCATGCGCCCTCGAGCACCCTGCGGAGGGTGTAGAGCTGGTCCAGCGTTCCACGGCCAGGGCGAAAACCGCATTGTTCCTCTTCAATCCGAGGTTCGACTATCGGCCGAATTCTCCTCTCCAGCACCCTGGAATAGACTTTCCCCGGGAGGCTGAGGAGTGTGATTCCCCGGTAGTTGGAACACACCCTCCGGTCCCCCTTTTTGAAGAGAGGGACCACCACCCCGGTCTGCCAGTCCAGAGGCACTGTCCCCGACTGCCACGCGATGCTGCAGAGGCGTGTCAGCCACGACAGCCCCGCAACATCCAGAGACTTGAGGTACTCAGGGCGGATCTCATCCACCCCGGTGCCTTGCCACTGAGGAGCTTCCGAACTACCTCAGTGACTTCAGCTTGGGTAATGAATGAATCAACCTCTGAATCCTCAGCCTCTGCTTCCTCTACGGAAGGCGTGTCAGCGGGATTGAGGAGATCCTCGAAGTATTCCTTCCACCACCCGACGATGTCCCCAGTCGAGGTCAACAGCTCCCCTCCTCCACTGTAAACAGTGTTGGCGGAGCACTGCTTCCCCCTCCTGAGGCGCCGGATGGTTTGCCAGAATTTCCCCGAGGCCGACCGGTAGTCCTCCTCCATGGCCTCCCCGAACTTTTCCCAGACCTGAGTTTTTGCTTCCGCGACCGCCCGGGCTGCAGTCCGCTTGGCCTGCCGGTACCCGTCGGCTGCCTCGGGAGTCCGCCGAGCTAGCCAGGCTCGGTAGGACTCCTTCTTCAGCTTGACGGCATCCCTTACTTCCGGTGTCCACCACCGGGTTCGGGGATTGCCGCCGCGACAGGCGCCGGAGACCTTACGGCCGCAGCTCCGGACGGCCGCGTCAACAATGGAAGTGGAGAACATGGTCCATTCGGACTCAATGTCTCCGGCCTCCCTCGGAATCCGGTCAAAGCTCTCCCGGAGGTGGGAGTTGAAGACCCCCCTGACAGGGGAATCTGCCAGACGTTCCCAGCAGACCCTCACGATACGCTTGGGTCTTCCAGGTCTGACCAGCTTCCTCCCCTGCCAGCGGATCCAACTCACCACCAGGTGGTGATCAGTTGACAGCTCAGCCCCTCTCTTCACCCGAGTGTCCAAGACATACGGCCGGAGGTCAGATGAAACGACAACAAAGTCGATCATTGACCTCCGGCCTAGGGTGTCCTGGTGCCACGTGCACTGATGGACACCCTTATGCTCGAACATGGTGTTCGTTATGGACAGACTGTGGCTAGCACAGAAGTCCAATAACAGAACACCGCTCGGGTTCAGATCGGGGAGGCCGTTCCTCCCAATCACACCTCTCCAGGTAACACTGTCGCTGCCCACGTGAGCGTTGAAGTCCCCCAACAGAACGATGGAGTCCCCAGTTGGGGCACTTTCCAGCACCCCTCCCAGGGCCTCCAGGAAGGCCGGGTACTCTGCACTGCCGTTCGGCCCGTAGGCCGAAACGACAGTGAGAGACCTATCCCCGACCCGAAGGCGCAGGGAAGCGACCCTCTCGTTAAGTGGGGAGAACTCCAACACATGGCGGCTGAGCTGGGGAGCTATGAGCAAGCCCACACCAGCTCGCCGCCTCTCACCATGGGCAACTCCAGAGTGGAAGAGAGTCCAACCTCTCTCAAGGGGTTGGGTTCCAGAGCCCAGGCTGTGCGTGGAGGTGAGCCCGACTATCTCTAGTCGATACCTCTCAGCCTCCCGCACAAGCTCAGGCTCCTTCCCCCCAAGCGAGGTGACATTCCATGTCCCTAAAGCCAGAGTCGTCGTCCGGGGATTGGGTCGCCGGGGCCCCCGCCCACGGCTGCCACCCAAATCACACGGCACCTTCCCCTTATGAACCCTCCCGCGGGTGGTGGGCCTACGGGAGGGCCCACGTCGCTCGTTCGGGCTGCGCCCGGCTGGGTCCCGTGAGCCAAGACCCGGCCACCAGACGCTCGCCCGCGAGCCCCGACCCCAGGACTGGCTCCAGGGTGGGGCCCCGGTAACGCCAGTCCGGGCGACGTAAACTTCCTTGCTCTTTTCTTCTTCATAAGGGGCTTTGAACCGCTCTTTGTCTGACCCGTCACCTAGGACCTGTTTGCCTTGGGAGACCCTACCAGGGGCATTAAGCCCCAGACAACATAGCTCCTAGGATCATTCGGGTGCTCAAACCCCTCCACCACGGTAAGGTGGTGGTTCAAGGAGGAGCTTTTTAATTTTCATTAAGGAAATGTGGTTGCAGCTAATATTATTGATTGTGAGTATTCTTTTCTTATCACATGTTCTTACCTTAAGACTTGGGGGTCCTGAGTAGTTTCCTGATGTTGCTGGCTTATCATGTGAGTACAGCAGATCACCGTCCACTGGATCACAAGTTGAACACATTTAGAACAAACACGTGTCAGCCAGCCTTGTCAATATTCGCTGCATTTTTCTGACAGTAATACAACCTGCACTCACCTACGTCTTGCTGGTTACACGTAGTGTGTGTTTGTGAGAAGCACCTGAAGATCTGCCAGGCCAGAATGGCCAGCGCCAGCAGGAGGAGCAGGACAGAAACGCCCAGGATGGAGAACTTTACTGCGTCTGAGAACGGCATCGTCAGCTCTCCGGCCTGTGACAGCAGCCCCGCGGGCGGTGGATAGGTAACCATGGTAACCATGATGCTCTGCTTCCATGTGGTCACTAGATGTTCTGAAATACAGGATTCATTCATTCATTCATTCATTCATTCATTCATTCATTCATTCATTCATTCATTCATTCATTCATTCATTCATTCACAGGAACACAGGCCATGTAGCGGTCAGACGGACACACTCACGGTGGCTCAAACACCAGAAAAGGAACACAAAAAAACTCATATCTGATTTCATTCTAATTTTTTAACCCTTGTACTGTCTTTGGGTCAAAATGACCTAATTCTCCTGTTCCTTCTTTCCTCCTGCTCTCTCCTTCCTTCCTTCCTTCCTTCCTTCCTTCCTTCCTTCCTTCCTTCCTTCCTTCCTTCCTTCCTTCCTTCCTTCCTTCCTTCCTTCCTTCTTTCCTTCCTTCCTTCCTTCTTTTCTCCCCTCGTACATTCTTTCCTTGTTTTCTCCTTTCCTTCCTTCCTTCCTTCCTTCCTTCCTTCCTTCCTTCCTTCCTTCCTTCCTTCCTTCCTTCCTTCCTTCCTTCCTTCCTTCCTTCCTTCCTTCCTTCCTTCCTTCCTTCCTTCCTTCCTTCCTTCCTTCCTTCCTTCCTTCCTTCCTTCCTTCCTTCCTTCCTTCCTTGACAGTACAAGGGTTAAGTCATTGCAGTGTTTGATTCCTGCATAACCCAAATTGTTACTTGATTGTTATTTGCCACTAAATACAGGTTTTCGCCATCAAATTATTTGCTTTTCTGTTTTACTTACAGTTGTTTTTAGTTAAACAATTAATGCAAAATTCACAGCTGAGGACTGGGAATATTTTAGATTTATATTTTTTTTTAATTTGTAAATTGAGCTACTTTTTTTTAGTTCCTCATCCAGGCGGTTCCACAGTTTACTACTACTTTCTACTCATTAGGGTGGAAGGATGGAGTTTCGGACGCAGCCCTGGGATACTGACGTGTCTGATATTTCATTGTCAATGTGACGCTCAACCTCTGTAAAGCTTAAAGAAAGCCTTCCCCTTTGCAGACGGAGTTAAGCAGCATATGTGTGTAGATTTGTATTGTAGTGCTTGACAAAGTTTCCAAACCCTTTGTGAGTTGCCTATCAACTTCGTAACGGCTAAACTTAGATCTGTATGTGTTAAACTACATGTCCTGGAAAAGTTGTCCCCTCATTATTTTACCCGGAATGTGCAAAAAGGTTTGTATCAGGACCCGTATCCATTTATTGTTACAATCTTCTTTGAATTTTTTTACAAAGAAAAACATATATTTATCCCAGACCAACAACATTTATATTTGGTGTAAAGTTGCACAAAAAGGTCAGATATACTTTACAGGCAGCAGAACTAAAATACAACCACCACTCGGTCGTAAAGACAGATCAGATATGCTGTAGCCAAATGACACTAGACCGACTCACTCACTATGTAAATAATAATGAACGTTGAAGTAATATCATCTAGTAGTAACGAGAAGTCTTTTAAAACAGAGGAAGCACCTGCTTTTTTAACACTACGGACATGAAAGCCTTTTCTAAAACACTCATTAACCATTGTGCTGTCTCCGGGTCAAGGAAGGAGGGAGGGAAGAAGGGAGGAAGGGAGGTAGGAAGGATGGAGGGAAGAAAGAAAAGAAGGAAGGGAGAAAAGAAGGAAGGAAGGACAGAAGGATGGAAGGAAGGAAGGAAGGAAGGAAGGAAGGAAGGAAGGAAGGAAGGAAGGAAGGAAGGAAGGAAGGAAAGGAGAAAACAAGGAAAGAATGTACGAGGGGAGAAAAGAAGGAAGGAATGGAGGAAAGAAAGAAGGAAGGGAGAAAAGAAGAGAGGAAGGGAGGAAAGAAGGAAGGAAGGAAAGAAGGGAGGAAAGAAGGAAGGGAGGAAAGAAGGAAGGAATGGAGAAAAGAAGGAAGGAAGGGAAGAAAGAAGGAAGAAAATGAAAGAAGGAAGGGAGGGAGAAAATAAGGAAGGAAGGAAAGAGGGGAGGAAAGAAGGAAGGAAATACGGAAGGAAGGAAGGAAGGAAGGAAGGAAGGAAGGAAGGAAGGAAGGAAGGAAGGAAGGAAGGAAGGAAGGAAGGAAGGAAGGAAGGAAGGAAGGAAGGAAGGAAGGAAGGGAAAAAATAAGGAAGGAAAGAAGGAAGGAAGCGAGGAAAGAAGGAAGGAAGGGAAAAAAGAAGGAAGGAAGGAACGGAGAAAACAAGGAAAGAATGTACGAGGGGAGAAAATAAGGAAGGAATGGAGGAAATAAGGAAGGAAGGGAGGAAAGAAAGAAGGAAAGGAGTAAAGAAGGAAGGAATGGAGGAAATAAGGAAGGAAGGGAGGAAAGAAGGACGGAAGGGAGGAAAGAAGGAACAGGAGAATGAGGTGATTTTGACCCAAAGACAGTACCAGGTTAAAGGCGTAGACAGACTCAGATCAGTCTCTTTTCATTTGTATCGAGACTAAAGCAGTAAAAGCAGAAGATGACAGACTTTTACCTCCAACAAAAAACGAAAGCTCAGCTCTTCTTTTTCTTCAGAGAAACAAGCATCCTTCTGCTCTACGGGTCCACACCGTGAGCTGTTCGCTCTCATTCCAAACAAAAGAGCTCGTCTGTGGGAGAAATTCAAACTATCTTACTCTCTTATCACATAACCGTTCTTCCTGCTTTGCACACTCGTCCTCCTCCTCCCTCTCTCCCTCTCTCCCTCTCTCCTCACACTCTCAACGCGTGACCTCCTGCACAGCAATCTGGAAAAACAGGTTCATTAGATTTGAGCAGCAAAAATTGTACTCAAGTAAAAGTACTGTTCAGAATAATAGGACTCAAGTAGAAGTAAAAAGTAGTCATCCAAATAATTACTTGAGTAAAAGTAAAAAAGTACTTGGTGAAAAAACTACTCAAGTACTGAGTAACTGTTGAGTAACGTCTGATTTATTTTTTTAACACAACCATTCAAACAGACAAAAGTACAAAATAATCATCTTCAGGCAAATTAAATCAATAAAATAATAAAATAAATTAAAATTAATAAAAAATAGCTTAAATTAAAATAATCTAAAAGTAAATTCAAGTGCTCTAATAAATAATAAAATAAATTAATTAATAACAGAATAAAAACATAAATTAAGCACAAGTAGCACAAAATGTCCAGCTTTTGTACTTTTCTTTTTTAACCAGCAGAACTAGAACAAACATGAACTCATAGAAACTCTGTGTGTGTTTGAGTCTGTGTAAATGTGACAAAACATGCAAAAACTAACATTTTCCCCAAAGAATCACCCAGTGATGTCATGAGATTGACGCGTACGTGGATAAAAGGGATAAAAGAAAAGTAACAGCTCAACGTAGCCTAATGTAGCGGAGTAAGAGAAACAGTTTCTTCTTCACAAATCTACTCAAGTAAAAGTAAAAAGTATAGTGATTCAAAACTACTCCTAAAAGTACAACATTTCCCAAAACTTACTCAAGTAAATGTAACGGAGTAAATGTAACTCGTTACTACCCACCTCTCTCCTCAGGAGACTCAACGCGTGACCTCCTACACAGCAATCTGGGAAAACAGGTTTTATTAGATTTGAGAGATATTTCAGGAAGCCCACCTGGCTCAGGTAACAAATAAAAAAATTAAAAACGAAACACGTTTAACTGTCGCAGCCGCAGGTGACGAGAACCATCTGTGAAAAATCTGTTTTCAGAAGTTATTTCTCCTACGAAAAACTATTTTGTTCACAAATTCTAATTAGTCAGCTGGGCAAAGGATCCGAAGCACTCAATTTATTAATTTATTTGAAGATTTTATTTTTGAAGATGCATGATAAAAAAAGAGTACAAAAAAGTAAAAATACAGAATACAAATATATGTATATATATATATATATATATATATATATATATATATATATATATACAAATTATTTGTATATATATATATATACAAATAAATACACAAATACTGTACGTATATATATGTAATATAACAATAACAATATATCCATATACATACCTACATATAACATATCTATAACCATAATATACACCTATATATCTACATATATTAACAAATGTACATATTTACATGTTTATTCGCATCTTTATTTTGAATAGAATGTTTCTTTGTATCTTTTTTTAAATGGTGACATGTTTTGACTTGGTTTTAGCTCCAAGTTCAGGCTGTTCCACAGTTTCACTCCGCAGGTCGACTCAGTATGATCATTTTCTACAACATATGTTAAATCTCAGCTGAGTTTTATCAAATGTGCACAAACCAACTGCGTGTTGCGTAACGACTGGAGCGTCCCTAACGTCAGTAACGAGTGTCCACATTCTTGTCGTCTGCTGGCATTAAAGCTTGATAACGAGGAAGTAACTCCTCAACAATGAAATGTCTTCACGCCCTGATGAAAGAGAGGAGTTGCTGTTCCAGGAATGAGGAAAAAAGACAAAAATAAATTTTTGAAATGAACTTCTCAGCTTTCTTGTTTGACACTCTCAGATGAACAGCCTCTTTTATGAGGCCCGTGTAGACCTGACTGGACTCACAGGTCCATGCTGATGGAAAAAGTACTCCCGTTTAAAATGACATCTAAGGCTCGTGCACTTCCTGGGCGATATGACCACACAAGAAAGTCCCAGGGACCCCAACACAACTCCCCACAAACATTTGCACCATTAGCATTAGCAACACCAGCACCCTGAAAATCTAGTATTTGTACATGAATACTGCAGTATTTGGTTATCGTTTTTTTTTTCAGTCTTTGACTGCATCAAACATTAAAATGCATCAGAAAAAACACTATAAATAATAATAATAATAATAATAATAATACAGGTTGCAAGCGTTCAGGCGTGCTGCAGTGGAAGCTTGTATGACTTGCATGTAGATTCTTCAGGCCTGGACATTTAGTGGATGAAACCACCCACGACTCTCTATATCAAACCATTCAAAAGTTATGGCAGAAAGTAGGAACTATCAAATATGGACCAATCAGATAAAGGGGGGGCGCGCTTTTTGGCGTCTATCGTCGCCACGGTAACGCTTTTGACTAGTAATGGGCGTTATCGCAGGATGGAGACGCACATTTTGATGTATAAAACAACTGGGTGCACGTTACGGTTCGGGCAAAGAAGCGGCCGAAGAAATGGCATAAATTCTGCCAAAATTACACGATTAATTCAAAATGGCCGACTTCCTGTTGGGTTTGGGCCATGGTGCCAAGAGACTTTTCTTTAAGTTGCGACATGATACAGGTGTGTACCGATTTTCGTGCATGTACGTCAAACCGTATTGTGGGGCTTGAGGCACAAAGTTTTCTAGGGGGCGCTGTTGAGCCGTTAGGCCACGCCCATTAATGCAAACCATGAAATATCACATTTTTTACCAGGCCTGGCTTGGTGAAAAATTTGGTGACTTTTGGGGCACGTTTAGGGGGAAAAAAAGGCCCTCCTTTCATCGGAAGAAGGAAAAAAAAAAAAGAGAAAAAAAAAGAGAAAAACAAGAAAAATTCTTACAGATACAATAGGGCCCTCGCGCTGTCAGTGCTCGGGCCCTAAATAAAGTCCTGTAATGATGGCTTTTAGTTTTGGTTCCACCCCAAGAATTTAAGTGGCCCCATCTGGCCCCCCTAGGAAACACTTTTGGAGGCGCCCCTGCCCGTAGAGATGTCAGTATTTGTGGAGTTTCTGTCCTTCTTCCATCCGTTTACCAGGTCTGAAGTCTGAAGAAAACCTTCATCTTCATGAGGTAAGAGCTTCAACAAATGGTCAAAAGTACTTTTTATCTCTTGATTCACAGCTTTTTTACACACTTGAAACACTTATTAACCTTTAACAGGGATGAATAACCAGAAGAAAAAACTAGACAACGTTTAGGGTCCTGTGTTTAGTCTTTTTATTTCATTATTAAATCACATAGCATCCTTCAACAGTCTACTTGACGTAACTACTTCAATAATCTGAAAGTATTGATCTTCAGAAGTGTCCTTCTTTTTGCCTGGATGAGAGAAATAGCATAGCCTGACACGTTCATTGTCTCATACTTTAAAGATATTCACATAATATTCAAATTCTGACTTATTACTGGGACGATCAACAGGTCACCATGGTAACTGCTCCCCTGTAAAGTTGAGAAATGATCCGTGGTCCTTTTCCGTCAGCCCTCCGATCACAGATAAGAGGGAGGAGACGCTCTCCTCAGGACTCAGCGGAGCCTCAAAGGAAACAGAGAAGAAAGTCAAATACTGACTGGACACCGTTGTTCGGGTGAATGAACAAACACCAAAAATGTTTGGGTGAGCGCACTGGCGAGTGGGGATTACAACACAACTATAAACTCGACTCCAACATACATTTTTTTGTTATTTTTTTATTACATATCACTACATATACTACATATACATATACATGTAGCATATTTTACATAAACATATTTTTAAATTTTCAAGTAACAAAATAACATATTTGAACCATTTTTCATTGTTATTATATAGCGATATTGACAGATATTGTCTGAAAAATGGTTCAAATACATTATTTTGTTATTTGAAAATTTGAAAATTTGTTTTGTTGATGAGAAAATATGTCTCTATATTTCTTATTTTTGTGAGGGGGGATATATATTGTTTTTCGGCACTACCTTGTTCTCTATAACTGATATAACATGAATTACTCCTATGTGGGATCAATAAAGTTCTTATTTTTGCCATCTGAGAAAATTAAATATATTATATTTGGTGCCTAAAGGCTGAATTATGCTTCTGCGTCAAAATGACGCCGTGTCTACGGCGTGTGGTTTGGATCGACGCAGAGGACACGCCGTCACCTGCGCCGTCTCTGACGTGCACCTCCCGAAAATTGTAACTACGCGTCGAGGAGACGCCGTCCACTCGCAGACGGAGAGGGCTGTGATTGGTTCGTTTGAAAGCGAAGCATTTCCGGTTTCCGGTTTGAATCAGTAGTGAACTTCCAGGGCTCTTTTCTTCGTTTATATGTGATTTTTTTTTGTTTTTGTTTTTTGCACAATAGTTGTCCTTATCTCTTTGATTTACTGTGACCGGAAAAAGTCGGATAAACCCTTCAGAAAAAGATCGCTAACTAGTGGCCGCGGGGGGTACTGCACCGCGACCAAATGAAGAGACGGAGAAGTCCGAAGGGTTCAGCACGGCGTCACGGCTGCGGCGTGTGCTCTGCGTTGGTGTGACGCAGAAGCATATTTCAGCCTTAAGTGTTTCCCAAGTATATTAGTGCGTGTGTAAATGAATAAATGAGACGTAAAACGTACATTTGTTTGTAGAAAGGCGCTTTATGAAAATAAGTCAATTTACTTGTATTAGTTTACTGTTTTTACTGTCTTCTGTTTTTTATCATGCAAGTTCGAAATATAATCTTCAAATCAAATCAAATCAAATCATGTTTGCTTTGCTGCGAGTGCAAGTGCCAAGAGATGACTTTTGTTAGGAACTGGACCAAAAGAAATAAACTAGAAAGTGAATTTCAACACCAGAGAGCCTGGCTCACCTCCATCCCCCCCATGTCTCACCTCCGTCCCCCCCCCCCCCCATGTCTCCCCTCCGTCCCCCCCATGTCTCACCTCCATCCCCCCCATGTCTCACCTCCATCCCCCCCATGTCTCACCTCCGTCCCCCCCATGTCTCACCTCCGTCCCCCCCATGTCTCAACTCCGTCCCCCCCATGTCTCACCTCCGTCCCGACCATGTCTCACCTCCGTCCCCCCCATGTCTCACCTCCGTCCTCCCCATGTCTCACCTCCGTCCCGCCCATGTCTCTCCTCCGTCCCCCCCATGTCTCACCTCCGTCCCCCCCATGTCTCACCTCCATCCCCCCATGTCTCACCTCCGTCCCCCCATGTTTCACCTCCACCCCCCATGTCTCACCTCCATCCCCCCATGTCTCACCTCCATCCCCCCCATGTCTCACCTCCATCCCCCCATGTCTCACCTCCGTCCCCCCCCATGTCTCACCTCCATCCCCCCATGTCTCACCTCCATCCCCCCATGTCTCACCTCCGTCCCCCCCCATGTCTCACCTCCATCCCCCCATGTCTCACCTCCATCCCCCCCATGTCTCACCTCCACCCCCCCATGTCTCACCTCCGTCCCCCCCATGTCTCACCTCCGTCCCCCCCATGTCCCCCCCATGTCTCACCTCCGCCCCCCCCATGTCTCACCTCCATCCCCCCCATGTCTCACCTCCATCCCCCCCATGTCTCACCTCCACCCCCCATGTCTCACCTCCATCCCCCCATGTCTCACCTCCATCCCCCCATGTCTCACCTCCGTCCCCCCCATGTCTCACCTCCGTCCCCCCCATGTCTCAACTCCGTCCCCCCCATGTCTCACCTCCGTCCCGACCATGTCTCACCTCCGTCCCCCCCATGTCTCACCTCCGTCCTCCCCATGTCTCACCTCCGTCCCGCCCATGTCTCTCCTCCGTCCCCCCCATGTCTCACCTCCATCCCCCCCATGTCTCACCTCCATCCCCCCCATGTCTCACCTCCATCCCCCTCATGTCTCACCTCCACCCCCCCATGTCTCACCTCCATCCCCCCCATGTCTCACCTCCATCCCCCCCATGTCTCACCTCCATCCCCCTCATGTCTCACCTCCACCCCCCCATGTCTCACCTCCATCCCCCCCATGTCTCACCTCCATCCCCCCATGTCTCACCTCCATCCCCCCATGTCTCACCTCCACCCCCCCCATGTCTCACCTCCCTCCCCCCCATGTCTCACCTCCATCCCCCCATGTCTCACCTCCATCCCCCCATGTCTCACCTCCACCCCCCCATGTCTCACCTCCATCCCCCCATGTCTCACCTCCATCCCCCCCATGTCTCACCTCCACCCCCCCATGTCTCACCTCCATCCCCCCCATGTCTCACCTCCATCCCCCCATGTCTCACCTCCACCCCCCCATGTCTCACCTCCATCCCCCCCATGTCTCACCTCCATCCCCCCATGTCTCACCTCCATCCCCCCATGTCTCACCTCCATCCCCCCCATGTCTCACCCCCGCCCCCCCATGTCTCACCTCCATCCCCCCCATGTCTCACCTCCATCCCCCCCATGTCCGTGCGGACCCAGCCAGGGTGGATGGCCATGCAGAGGATCCCGTCAGGCTGCAGGTCCACAGCCATGCAGCGACTCACCATGTTTAGAGCGCTCTGGGAGGAAAAAAACAGAAACGCTTCTATAAAACATATAAAACAAACACCAATGTAGATTTAGCTGCCATTTACCTTTTAAATTCCTTGCATTTCTTAAAGAAATTGCGTTTTCCACGTGGTATAGGAGAATAGTAGGGATGCACCGATACCACTTTTTTCACACCGAGTATTTTAATTTGTGTACACGCCGATACCGAGTACTGATACGATACTTCTACCACAAAAATAACTAGGCCAAAAATGCAATGAATTGGAATACAGGTTTTATTTGCAACAGGAAACTCAATTTTAAACAAAACTCAGCCGGCCGGGCTTTCCTCCGCGGTCCGCCGCCCTCTGAAAAAAATTGTATTTTATTTGAAAGACACAAAATACCAAACAATGCTGTGCGTTTGCCCTATTGTTACAGTTTGTAATGCTTTATAACTGTTTAAGTTTTAAAGAGAAAGCCAGGCCAACCATTTTCCACAAACTGAACTAAAAGTAAATGTCAGGTTTGCATTATGCATCTTCAGTTTCATACAAGTACAAATATTTTGCCACAAACTGAATAGTTTCTCTCATGTATGATCTGACTTTTTTCTTTTCCAGAAATTTAACAACTAAAATTAAATAAATAAATAAACTATGAAAAGTCCCACATGACTGTTATTGATCTTGTTCCAGAGCTCAGAGCTTCACCTGCTCCAGCCTGAGGCCGTAAGGGGAACCCGGTATCGTTTCATCCTCCCACCTTTGGGGACGACACAATCTTTACATCATAAAAAACATTGATTCATGCTCATCTTAGAAGTAAAAGCTGGGAGTTTTTGTATCGCGAAATTTCGTGGCACGATATATTGTTACACCCCTAGTAAACATGTTCACATCTGACAACAGATGACTTCCTGATGAATGTTTGGCAGGATGTTTGGTTGTCTTTCGACCTCCGAGTCCCTGATCTGGTTCAGATTCAGCCTCACGCAGCCTAATGCACACACTTCTAGATGTACAACAGATCCCTCCGACTGTATGCAAAATGTCTGTTTCCAGACATGTCGGTTACGTGTTTGAAAACTATGACGGAGTATTAGGACCAAACTAAGACAAAAAAAACTATTGGAAATTACGAGAATAAAGTCATAATAATGTGAGAATAAAGTCATAAAATTAAGAGAATAAAGTCATAATAATATGAGAATAAAGTCGTAATATTACGAGAATAAAGTCATAATAATATGAGAATAAAGTCATAAAATTAAGAGAATAAAGTCATAATAATATGAGAATAAAGTCGTAATATTACGAGAATAAAGTCATAATAATATGAGAATAAAGTCATAAAATTACGAGAATAAAGTCATAATAATATGAGAATAAAGTCGTAAAATTACGAGAATAAAGTCATAATAATATGAGAATAAAGTCGTAATATTACGAGAATAAAGTCGTAATATTACGAGAATAAAGTCATAATAATATGAGAATAAAGTCATAATGTTGCGAGTATAAAGTCGTAATATTACGAGAATAAAGTCATAATAATATGAGAATAAAGTCGTAATATTAAGAGAATAAAGTCATAATAATATGAGAATAAAGTCGTATTATTACGAGAATAAAGTCGTAATATTACGAGAATAAAGTCATAATAATATGAGAATAAAGTCATAAAATTAAGAGAATAAAGTCATAATAATATGAGAATAAAGTCATAAAATTACGAGAATAAAGTCATAATAATATGAGAATAAAGTCATAAAATTACGAGAATAAAGTCATAATGTTGCGAGTATAAAGTCGTAATATTACGAGAATAAAGTCATAATAATATGAGAATAAAGTCATAAAATTACGAGAATAAAGTCATAATGTTGCGAGTATAAAGTTGTAATATTACGAGAATAAAGTTATAATAATACGAAAATAAAGTCGTAAAATTACGAGAATAAAGTCATAATGTTGCGAGTATAAAGTCGTAATATTACGAGAATAAAGTCATAATAATATGAGAATAAAGTCGTAATATTACGAGAATAAAGTCATAATAATATGAGAATAAAGTCATAAAATTACGAGAATAAAGTCATAATGTTGCGAGAATAAAGTCGTAATATTACAACTTTATTCTCGCAACATTATGACTTTTTCTCGTAATTTTACAAATTTATTCTCGTAATTTCCATTTTTTTTGTCTTAGTCTGGCCCTAATACTCCATCGTAGAAAACAGCGTCAAAACCAACAACATAATATTCTTCATGTAAGAGAAACTGCAGGAATCTTGAGCTGTATTTTTCATCTCCTCATCAGTGAAATGCTGAGAGCAAAATCAGTTGCTCAATTGTAGGGGGAAGTGTTGGTTACTCCACTGTTGCAGTACCTTAGATGTCCTGTAGGGGTACCATTTGAAGTTGTTGGCCCGGTCCCCCCAGTTGAGCTCCACAGATCCCAGCAGGGACGTCATGTTGATGACGGCTGCTCTCTGGATCCCCATGCTCCCCGAGCTGGACGCTCCTCTTCCTGCAGCTCGCTTCAGGAGAGGCAGGAACGCCTGACCAGTCCAAGAACAAAACATGAGTGAAATGAAAGTGACCTTTCTTGCCTATTTAGTTATGGGTTTTGTTAACAATAAAATCACAAAGCCACAAACGTCTTCACTGTACCAAAGTGCAGCCTTGTGGGTCAGAGTGCTTGGAAACTCTGTGTCAGTGCTGCCCTCTAGTGGGGGAATGAGCCTCTAACACACAAATCACCTGGATTCGTTATATAATCCATTTACAACACTCACTTTATCACACTGCAGCCGGGAGGGGTGGAGGAGCCTAACCCAGTTGTGATTGGATGAATGATGCAGTACAGCAGGGGTATTCTACTACATTATTCAGGGGCCACATCTGCAAAAAGACTGTATGGAGAGGGCCGCACTGCCTTCGCGCACAAAGCAGGCGGAAAATTTGGGGGTTTTCAAAATGTATTTTGCACTCAAAGACGAAGATTTGTGTATATATATAATACATTTGTGCACAGGAATGAGCAGGAGAATATCTGTCTAGTTTACATATGAATTATGTATTCATTGTCTCCAGATTTAGTCATTGTGAATGTTAAATATATAATATTCAGATAAAGAAATATTATTTTAAATGCAAGTTCATTTTGAAACCATGCATTTTACAAACTTAATGAAGTTGATATTGACCTACTTTTAATAAAACACGCCATAATGACAAAGCACCACTTTCCACCAAGATTTCCTTATTTGAATATTATATTAAGCATTGAGCACAAGCATTTCAGTCCATAGTAGCCAGTTTGATGTTATATAAGCAACCAAAATATTAACCATAAGCTCCTTTATTTATGACACATCTGTGCATTATATCAACAAAAAAGTGGCTGGTTTATTCCAATTTTAAATCCGAATAGAACAGGGGTCTCAACCCGCGGCTCTAGAGCCGCCCTAGTGGCTCCTGGAGCTTTTTAGAAAATGTTTGACCTTTTCTTTCCTTTTTTTCTCTTTTTTTCCTTTTTTTCTTTTTTTTTCTTCCCTTTTCCTTTCCTTTTTAATCTCGACATTTCAACTTTTTTCTTGAAATTTTGACTTTTTTCTCAAGATTGTACTTCAACATTAATCTTGACATTTTGACTTTTTTCTCGACATTTCGACTTTTTTCTCGAAGTGCATAATGAAAAAAAATTATCTTCCCCCAGTTATAACTAATATATGTATATATATATATATATATATATATATATATAAAAAAAATATATATATATATATACATACAGCATGTGTTGCCTTCATTCTAAGACTTATACAAGACTTTGAGATATATTTGTAATACTAATATACTACACTATAGTCAAAGTAGCTTTATATATATATATATATATATATATATATATACATATATATATACATACTGCACTATATACTAATATACTAATATGTATACTTAATATACTTATACTTACACTTACTAATATACTTTGTAATACTAATATAGAAACATGCAGCATGTGTTGTCTTCATTCTAAGGCTTATACAAGACTTTACATTTTTTGCGGCTCCAGACATATTTGTTTTTTGTGTTTTTGGTCCAATATGGATCTAAAACATTTTGGGTTGTCGACCCCTGAATAGAATAATTCCAGATCATGTATCCACTCATTCCTCTTTAAATTAATCCCGGTCTTTCTTTCTGCTCGTTCCCTCGCCCGTCTGTCTCCATGATCTTATATTCCACTGGGCTGGTTTTCCAAACAAAGTTTCAAGATGCAGCAGCAGTAAACGCTGGTCAAGAGCAGAGACCATTTATTTAATAAATAGAAATCATTAAAAGAACAGATGGAAACAGGAAACATCAAAATTATGAGCTTTTCAAAGTTGTAACGGCTAAGTTAGTTTTTCTTCCGGTAGTTTAACTTCCGGTCCCCCCCCTATCCAATCAGAACCTTCCCAACCCCCAGACCTGGAGAGCAATTGGAGAAAGACCATCAAACGTGTTTTACCATGTAAACCTCAATTTGGAATTACTATTTCCATCTAAACTCGAAGGAAAATAGTTTAATTCGGAATTATTAATTCCAAATTAAAAAACATCATGTAACCGTGGCCAGTGAAACTCAGAGCTTTATCTGACAGAAACTGTGTTGAGGTAACGACTGTAAAACTACACATTACCTTGGTGATCATCAGAGGAGCCACGGCGTTGGTGTGGAAGTTTTCCATCATCATCTCAGCGGTCACAGAGGGAAAGTCAGCGACCACGTTGATGCCGGCGTTGTTGATCAGACAGTTCAGACCGTCTCCCTGCAGCAGCCCGTCCACCTCCGCTGCACACTGCTCTATGCTCTCCTGACTCACCACGTCTGCACAACACACACAACACACACCACACAACACACACCACATATCACACACCACACACAACACCACACATAAGCAAGATCCTGTGCTTAATACATTTCAACATTTAGAGACCCCGATTGCATATGATTGTTGGAGAAACTCATTCACTGTCAGTCTGTGGACTCCCTGAAATAGCCCTGGCCCCCTCTGGCCCCCCCAAGGTTAAAAGTCTAGCTCCGCCACTGTATACTACATTTTTGATGGATCAATAACACACAGACCCGTGTCCTGTTTATGATAGGTTGTGTTATGCATTTACATATTATTTCTTTACAAACTGCAGCCAGCGCTTCTCTCCCACTTACCCAGCGGTACTATGTGGATGTTGGGATGCTTCTCTGCCAGGTCCTGAAGATTCTGCAGTTCAAAAGTACAAAAGGGTATTATTCAAATCAGAAAACCCCCCAGCACCCAAACAGTGGATCAATGAACTTGCATCGTATAGTACTCAAGAAACAATACTGTATTCCGTTAGAAAAAAAACTGGAGACTTTGACCTTATTTGGGAAGCTTTTTTGGATTTTTTGCCTTTATTGGACTAATGATCTGAATAATCTACTATATTAATGAATGTGTTTACGCAGGACTTGATTATTTAATTTATTATTCATTTGTTCCAGTATTGCTAGGCATATGTGAAAAGAAGTTAAATGATTTTGAATGATGTAATCTATTGACCATATGAGGGAGGGAAGGGAAGAGGGGTGTGTTGTTGTATTTATTTTTATTTATTTTATTTTTTTCTCCTCTCTTATTATTATTATTTATTTATTTTTGCTTAATTAAGGTTATGAAAAGTAAAAAAGGGGGGGGGGGGGGGGATATTGAGAATTATATTGTTGTAAATCTTATTTTTTTTTCTTTTTTTTCTTGCCCTCAATAAAGATATCTATACAAAAAAAGGGTATTATTATTCACACCAGGGACGGAGCAATGGCGCCCTCTGGTGGCCGGTGGTGATATTACTGTGTAAGGTCCATGTAGGTCGACACATGGCGCAGGCTCAGCTTGTTCTACTTATAAAACTAATGACAGGCTCTGTAATCATCTGTTTTCTCTGTTTACCTGGGCGCTGGTGGGGTTTCTCGCCGTGGCGATGATTTTGCCGGGAGAATAACCTCCGCTCGCCAGACTGGTGACTAATTCCAGGCCGAGGCCGCGGCTCGCCCCGGTCACCAGCACGGAGCCGCAGCCGCTGAAACTCCCGGCCCCGCTCATCGTCCTCCCGGTCTGTGTGGAGCTTCTGCTGGAGCTTCTGCTGGAGCTTCTGCTGGAGTTCCTGCTGCCGCTGCTGGTTATAATCCGACCCAACGGTTTATACGCAGCTTTGCCGGCAGAGGGCAGCACTGCACCACCCACATATTTATTTTTTTCATTTTTTATTATTGAAAATTCTTGAATTTACAAACAAACAAGGCACATCAAAGCTGCCATGTAGCCAGCACAAATGTAAAAAAAAAAAAGTCATGTTCCAGATGGGTTATGAATCCAGTACAACTGTATTGTATACATGGGCTTAAATAATATTGTTAATGTTAATTTCATATTATGTAAATATGTTGTAACTTTAGCTTGTATAGTTACAATAAAACGGCTTGGATCATTTAAATAAAAAAAAAGAAGAAAAGGCCTGTACTGGGTGGACAAATGAATGAAATAGAAAATAAGGAACAAAAAAAACTTCTTTTTCTAAACATCATAAATATTATTTTATTTATTTATTTAATTGGGACAACGCACATTAATTAACATGAGCACTTGAGTCCATCATGTAAATGTGCCAGATTTAGCCATACAGGCTAATTTACATCTGCAGTCCCTGGCAGGTTGATGTCATATATATTATGACAAAATAATGACAGAATGACAGAAAACGAGGATAAAATACATTTTGCAGTTATAATTTCCTACTGGTAGGATTATACATCATTTCAGAATCTATTAATTTATAACCCTGAATGTAATTCAGCAGTTTGTTCGCAGATTTGAAGTTCATATACTTGAGGGATTTACAGTACAACTTAAATTCGTTATAAAAGGCATTGAAGATAGGTGGGGTTTTCATGAATTTGTGAATGTAGAATTTGGCCATTATGAGGATTGTGTTAGTCCGCAAATGATCTTGTCTCTTTTCCATCGCTACTCTATACATGTTATCTACATGTGATTTGAGTACATTCTTTTGTCTAAACCATTCTTCCACTTGGTTCCAGAATCTTTGGGAGTGGCTGCAAGAGGAGAAAATATGTTCCGTGGTTTCAATTCCAGAGTTGCAAAATGAGAAGCAAGAAATCTCCGGAATGAAGTCATTTGAGTGTTTGAAACTGTAAAACTGAATATAACACAACCCTTTCACTTTGAGAAGTATAAATCTGAATAATCAAGTAAAGTAACCATGTGATCTGTGTTCTGCTGGTTTCATTTTCTATGTTTGGCTGCCCTTCTGTTTTTTGAGGCTTGCCGGGGGTTTGTGGTGAATCCTCTGATGGTGAATCATGAGAGCATGCTTGACTTGACTCGCAGTCATAAGAAGCATAATCTTCATGCAAATTGCTTTCTGTTCATCCACAAGACCTATCACTTAGCATTCATCAGTGTACCAGATGCTCGTTAGTATGTAGACATCTGCATTACATCTGCATTTTATTTATTTTTAAGCCTCATGCATGTAACTTCTTTATTATCATACTGACAGCTCTCTGATTAATACATATGTCACTAAGTAATCCTTTTTGATAAGCAAGAGCTCTCTTGTGCATGAAGTATAGCAGCAAAGCCGCCATGCAACAATCAAATTAGCAAATCGCTTATTTTTAAACACTTTAAATTAATCATACTTTGTTGAAAGGGCTACTTCACAATTAAAGACAAGGAAATTGAACTTGGGACATGGCTCTTTTATGCAGTTTCTATTTACATTTAGTTGGTTTTAGGGGAGTGGTAGTCTAGTGGCTACAGAGGTGGGCTTGAACCGAATGGCAACCAAGATAAACCACCTTGGGCCGCTTAGCAAGACCCTTAACCCTAATTGCTCCCCCAGGATAAAAATTGTGTGTTTGTTCTCTCAGATGTATAACTTTCAATGGCCACGGTTACATGATGTTTTTTAATTCAGAATGAATTACTCCGAATTAAATAATTCCGAATTAAACTATTTTCCTTCGAGATTTTCCTTCGAGTAAGTATAGTATATTTGTAGGATTGGAGGCGAGGCTCAGTGAGTTGGAGGTCCGGTTCTGCCAACTACACCATAGTCCGGTAGACTCGTCAGCTAGCAATGCTAAAATAGCAGTGGACCGGCCCATAGCAGCTAAGCGTAGCCGCTCCCGAGCAGCCGGCCAGTCAGAGGACGGTTCGGAGGAAGCGTAGTCCTAAAGGGCGCACGGAACACCACCACCCGCTTCATGTGTCTAACCGATTTTCCCCACTCAGTGGCACACCCGTTGAGAAGCCGACCCTGGTGATTGGCGACTCCATAGTCAGGCATGTGAGGCCGACTCCAGAGACCATAGTTAGGTGCATCCCGGGGGCCAGAGCGGGCGACATTGAAGCAAATTTGAAGCTGCTGGCAAAGAGTAATCATATATTGTTAAAGTTATCATACATATTGGCACTAATGACACTCGTCTACGCCAGTCGGAAGTCACTAAAGTTAATATTGTGTCGGTGTGTAACTACGCCAAAACCATGTCGGACTCCGTAGGTTTTTCTGGTCCCCTCCCCAATCTGACCAGCGATGACATGTTTAGTCGCATGCTCTCGCTCCGCCGCTGGTTGTCTCGGTGGTGTTCAGAAAACGACGCAGCCTTAATTGACAATTGAGAGACATTTTGGGGAAAGCCCGGTCTGATTAGAAGAGACGGCATTCATCCCACCCGGGCTGGTGCAGCTCTTGTCTCTAGTAATTTGGCCAGTTTTATTAGACCCTCTCCCTGACAATGCAGGGTCCAGGCCAGGATGTAGAGCTGTAGTTTAACACGCTTCTCTGCTGCTTCCCGAGGACCAACGCCTGCCAATAAAACTGTAGGATTGCATTATGGAATTGGCGACTCTAACCAGGTGCCTGGCAAAATAGAATTGGTTGCAGTTCCCCACCCTCCAAAAGTTTACCAGGTGCGGCGTTATAGAGGCGTTAATCAAACTAACCTTCTAAAAATTTTAACAAATGCGCATTTGGTAACAATTAGAGACCAATTAGATGCGGACTACTAAATATAGGATCGTTAAGCTCTAAGTCTCTGTTAGTAAATGATATAATTACAGAGAGTAGGAGTGATGTTTTCTGCTTAACAGAAACATGGTTACAGGAGGAAGAGTATGTTAGTTTGAATGAATCAACTCCGCCCGGCTACTTTAATCATCATATTCCTAGAAGCACGGGCCGAGGCGGAGGAGTCGCAGCAATTTATAACTCCAGTCTCCAAACAAAAACTGGACCTAAGTGCAATTATAATACATTTGAAAGCCTCACGCTTAGTCTGAAATTCCCGAGCTGGAAATCAGAGAAGCCAGTTGTGTTAGTGGTAGTGTATCGGCCCCCTGCTGGTGCTTATCTGGAGTTTCTGTCTGAATTTTCCTATCTAGTTTTTCAGTACAAATAAATTCATCATAGTGGGTGTAGGAGCCATAATTCTCCTTTGCTTTTATGTTCACGGTCTCGTATTGCACCTGCACATTTCATTGACACTTTGGGTGGTGGGCGTGTTCACCGGGGCATGGGCGGTAACAGCTGATAGTATTTCATTCATTACCTTCACCTGGTCAGGGTTTGACAGAGAGGGGGTGAGCTCGAGGAGGTGATATTTTTCTGTTGACGGCAATCACGCACTCACGCACGCAAATGTTGTCTTGGGAACTGGTACCTGGAGTATTTTTACGTGCAAGCAAGGAAAAGAATAAATGTTCAGACGCATAATTGGAGTGGAACTGAATTCTTTATACAAGCGCGTCACAGTGTTTCCTCCCCTGCTTAGTCCCTCGCGGCCCTTTTTTTTGGACTAACAACAGCCGCAATATATGTCAACAGAAAAGTTTCCATCCAAAGTGTTGATCTAGAGGAATACACTGTTTTCGTTCGTAAGGATTCCTCATATCGCGCTGGAGCGCTTTGGATCTAAGGAAACATTGAAACGCCTGGAGCACCGCTGCGCGTGCATGCGCTTCATTCATTCATTCATTCATTCGTTCTTTCAATCAATAAAGGAAGCCACGAAGACAAGCTGGGGCAAACGACACAGCAACAGAAGCGGTATGTAGAAACTCCATTTCAGTTCTTGCTGTGTGGATTGTTTGTTTGAGCACAGTCTGAAAACTCTGCTGCCGCTTGTCCATTGGGGACGTGATGTTGTTTGCTGGTGTCGTTTGCTGAAGTGGATGACGTTTATGAGGCAGCGGTGAAGTGATTGATCGTTTTGAAGTGTGTGGATTTTGAGTTTGCTACTGGAAAATGTCAGTGAATGGATCAAAGTCGAGTTCAGTTGAAAATGGTTCAAAAATGGATGAACAAAAAAGAGAAATTAAACTCACTACCAAGGCCTTGTTCAATAAAATTGAAACTGTCCAGAAGGAACGTAAAGCAATGGTTAACAAAATTAAAGGTCTAACAAACACAATAAAGGATCTTATGCAAAATGATGACAATTTACCACAAGTGCAGTCTCAAATGGAGAAGTTGAATCAAATGGTTGAAAACACCACCCTGTTACATGAGTCTCTGATTCCTTTACTTCCTAAAAAGGAACAGGAAAAACAAAATGAATGGTTTGCAAATGTGCTCAGATGTAATAATGGATTTGTTGTGGATGCCCAGCAGTGGTGTTTTGAAACTGGGAGACAAATAAGCAATACCATTGCCCAGGTTGTGACAAATGATGAATACAATGATGAAATAAATGGAACAAATGATGTTCCCATGTCTGTAACACAACAGGGGTCAACTCTCATTCAAGTTTCTGATGTACATCATGCTGAGAAAGAGTCTCATGTTTCATCTCATGTTTCATCTCATGTTTCAAAGCACTCGGGACAAAATGATGGAGCCTCTGTTGCACAAGATGACATTAAACCATACGACAGTGTGTCAAACATTGGAAGCAGACGGTCTGGAAAGCAAAGCTCTACTGGAAGTAGGTCCAGTAGGTCAACAACATCATCAGCTCGCATTCAGGCTGAGGCTGACATGGCTGCTCTCATGGCAAAACGAAGGCTTTTAAAGGACAAGCATGCATTGGAGGAACAGGAGGAACTGTTAAGGAAAAAAAAGGAGCAACTTGCACTCGAAACGGAGATAGCTGCATCAGTGGCTAAAGTGAAGGTGCTGAGAGGCTCTGGAGGATCTCGTGTTGCAAGTAGTACATCTGTGAAATCCGATGGCATGAACTCTTATTTTGAAAAGGGGCAAAGGAAACTACAGACACTCAGCGCTGATGCAACTCCATTTGTGCCTGATACAAACATTTCAGCTGGCCAGAATGGTTCACATGTTTTGGGCGCAAGCCCTAAAGTGGGATATTTAAATCAGGATTTACAACCTCCACCCACATTGTCAAGACGCTCAGAGGCTGAAATACATCAAAGTGCAACACAAACTCAAGCACCTCCTCTGTTTCAGCCACACCAAGGCTATCTCCCTGCAGCACCAGTGCCAGGCAGTCGAGCATCTTCACAGCCTCAGCACCAAAGCAACCACCCTGCAGCACTGGGGCCAAGCAGTGATCAGCATAACATAATCACAGTCTTGGAGAAACAGAATGAAATAACAGCCTTGTTAGTTCAACAGCAGTCTCTTTCATTTTTGCCTAGAAGAGACATTCAAATTTTTGACGGTGACCCTTTGCAATATCACACATTCATAAGGGCTTTTGAGCACAGCATTGAAAAGAAGACTGACAACTCAAGAGACTGCTTATATTTCCTCGAACAGTACACCAGGGGGCAGCCTCGGGACCTCGTTCGGAGTTGTCAGCATATGGTCCCTGATGGAGGATATGCCAAGGCTAAGAATTTGCTACAAGAGCATTTTGGCAATGCACAAAAAATTGCTTCAGCCTACATGGAAAAGGCTCTTTCATGGCACCCAATAAAATCTGAAGATGTGAGAGCTCTGCAGGCATTTGGTCTCTTTTTGAGAGGCTGCTGCAACGCCATGGAAGAAGTTGAATACATGTGTGATTTGGACATGCCTGCCAATATGCTAACCATCATAAAAAAGTTGCCCTACAAACTCAGGGACAGGTGGAGGACTGTGGCATGTGAGCTGCAGGAGAGGCGTGGACGGAGAGCTACGTTTACTGATGTTGTTGGCTTCATGGAACGACAAGTGAAGATTGCAAGTGATCTACTGTTTGGGGATATACAAGACGCTCCATCAGTTGCAGCAACCAAGGATGTGAGAGTTAAGTTTCAACCTCGCTCTAGGACAAAAGGGAGTAGCTTTGCTACCACCATTGCCACAGTGGAAAGGAAAGTTGAGCCTGTGACAAAGCCGAAGGAGAGAAGCTCATCTGGGACAAGGGTTTGCCTGTTTTGTGGAGGTGGACATTCACTGGATCTGTGCCTTCAATTGGAAAAGAAGGTGCACAGTGAGAAAATTGATTTCTTAAAGGGACATGGTGTGTGTTTTGGATGCCTGTGCATTGGGCACATGGGTAGAGACTCTAAGAAACGGCTTTCATGCAAAGTATGCAGTCTGAAGCACCCTAGCATACTTCATATTCACTCAAAAGAAAAAGAAACAAGTTCACTGCAAACCAGGGGAGAATCGGAGTCGGCACTGGGCGGGGCTCTGATCTCTGTCCAAACCAGTGGTCTTACAGGGGCTGGTGAGCATGATTGTACGCTCTCCATCGTGCCAGTTCATGTCAAGCCTAAGAAGGGGCATGAAACAATGATTACTTACGCCTTCCTGGATCCTGGGAGCTCCGCCTCATTCTGCACAGAGAGGCTGATGAACAGGTTGAATCTCAGGGGAAGAAGAACAGGCATTCTCCTTCGGACTATGGGTCAGGAGAAGGTCGTTGAAAGCTACGTTGTCTCAAATCTGGAAGTGGCTGGATTGGATAGCGATTGTTTTTGTGATCTGCCTGATATCTTCACACAGAAAAACATGCCAGTTCATCAAAGTAACATTCCTCGACAGAAAGACCTCCAAAGGTGGCCACACCTGAAACACATACAAATAACAGAGATTGATTCAGAGATTGACCTGTTGATTGGAACAAATGTTCCCAAGGCACTGGAGCCATGGCAAGTTGTTCGGAGTGTTGATGGAGGCCCATACGCGGTTAAAACCATGTTGGGCTGGACCATAAATGGACCTCTCGTACCCCTTTTACACCAAGCTGGTTCCAGGGCTGGTGCTAGTGCTGGTGCTAGAGCCGGTTCGCGGTTGGTTCTAAGTAAGAACCGTTTGCTTTTACACAGAGCTGGTGCTGCCCAGGAGCTGGCCAGAGAGCCACGTCATCACGTCACCACTCCCCCTCGTTTTCATCCCCACCCTGATCAGGAAGCTGAGAGCCAAAAGCTGTTTTAATTTCAGCTGTAGCACTGTTAATATGGCACTTTATTAAGTTTTAATATTTTTTCAGGTAAAGTAACCCTTTAAGATCCCCAACCTGGGCTCAGTTTATCCAAATAACGCCTGTTAAGAAATTTGCTCTGAAAATTTCGGAATTTCTGGCTGACTGCGGGCTCCGGAGCTGATTTATGGTTCCGCGTTAAATCGACGCAGAGCCTACGGCGTAGGGTACGGCGTACGGCGCCCGTCGCCGCGTAACCTACGCCGTAGGCTCTGCGTTGATCGTCACACCATATGAGGAAGCCGACAGTTAAAAGCTGTTTTAATTCCTGCTGTAGCGCTGTTAATATGGCACTTTATTAAGTTTTAATATTTTTTTCAGGTAAAGTAACCCTTTAAGATCCCCAACCTGGGCTCAGTTTATCCAAATAAGGCCTGTTAACAAATTTGACTCGAAAGCCAGCAGCCCCGGGGGACAGCAGCTCCTCTCCTCTCCTCAGGAGCTCCGCCGTAGGCTCTGCGTTGGTGTAACGCGGCGGAACCAGAACGGCGGGCTGGGAGGCATCCCCGCGGGCCGGGAATTTTTATGAAATAAATGGATGGAGCTGCGCTGCATCGGCGGGCTCCGCAGCCTCGCGTCAGCGTCCCGGGGCTGGAACGCTCCCCCGCGGGCTCGGACGCGAGGCTGCGCCGCTGCATCGGCGGCACGGAGCCCGCAGACGTTACTGTTGGTGGATTGTACCGTAGACCACTGCTGCTTCTGTTTTACATCCATTATTAAATAAATGGATGTAATAATAAAAGAGTCTACTAACTTAACCACCGTCTTCAACGCTACGTTGTTTAAAAACGGCGCTCTTCCGGGTTTACTCTGCTCTGGTTGTTCAGTAACACCGCCCCCAGCCCCCAGCGTAACTGGTTCTTTGAGCTGGCCCAGCAGCTCAAAGGGGCTGGCGTAGCACCCGTTTTGAGAGCCAGGAGCCGGCGCTTAGGCTGTGTAAAACCAAAGAACTGGTGCTAAGTCTGGCTCTAGCCCAGAACCAGCCCTGGAACCAGCTTGGTGTAAAAGGGGTATCGGAGGAGAGGGAAGTAGAGCAGCTATTTGTGGACAGCCACATGTCACAGTCAATAGGATCTCTGTGGCAAGATTTGACGACATGTGGAAGCAGCAGCTAAAGGTCGATTTCCCTGAGTGCAGTCAGGATGAGCAGATGGGCTTGTCGAGAGAGGACGATCGCTTTATGGAGTACGTCACAAAGTCTGCAAAACTGATCGATGGCCATTACAATATTGGCTTACCCTTGAGGAAAGTGGATGTGAACATGCCAAATAACAGAAGGATTGCCGAACAGCGGGCTCTGAGCCTCAAGAGAAGGTTTGATAAGGATGCTTCGTTTCATGCAGATTACGTTGCTTTCATGAATGACATCATCTCCAAGGGCTATGCAGAGAAAGTATCAGTTGAGGACCTAGAGCGTAGTGATGGTAGGGTCTGGTATATACCACATCATGGTGTATACCACCCGCAGAAGAGAAAGATCAGAGTCGTATTCGACTGTGCAGCTACATTCCAGGGAACATCGTTGAACGCACAGCTCCTGCAGGGACCTGATCTTACCAGCACACTGATTGGTGTCATGACCCGGTTCAGAAAGGAGCCCATTGTGCTCATGGCAGACATCGAGGCCATGTTTCACCAGGTTAGAGTACCCCCTGAAGATTCAGATCTATTGAGGTTTCTCTGGTGGCCGGAGGGAGATCATTATCAGAACCTGGTGGAGCACAGAATGGTTGCACATCTGTTTGGAGCTACATCCTCACCAAGTTGCGCAAGTTTTGCACTTAGGAAATGTGCAGAGGACAATCAGGAGCAGTTCAGCCCCAAGGTAATCGACACAGTCCTGCACAATTTCTATGTTGATGATTGCCTTTCATCTGTGGCTTCTGAAGAGGAGGCAGTAGCACTATATCAAGACCTGCGTGCCCTTTGTGCTAAAGGGGGCTTTAAACTCACAAAGTGGATTAGCAACCGACGTGCTGTGCTGACTGCTATACCTCCAGAAGAGAGAGCTAAGGAGGTTAAGGATCTGGACTTGGACAATGACACACTTCCTATAGAAAGAGCATTGGGCGTACAGTGGTGTGTGCAGTTGGATATGTTTAAGTTCAAGATCATAATCAGAGACAGACCTTTAACCAGGAGAGGGATCCTATCCACAGTCAGCTCTATCTATGACCCCTTGGGAATCTTGGCGCCTGTGGTTCTATCTGCCAAAAAGATTCTTCAGGACTTGTGCAGAAAGGGACTTGGTTGGGACAATGCTATACCGACGTCGGCTGCACAAGAATGGACAGGATGGCTGGAGGAACTCTGTCAGCTTGCAGATTTCAAGGTTGAGAGATGCCTGAAACCAGTGGATTTTGGGGAGGTAGTGTCTGCTCAGCTACAACATTTCGCAGATGCAAGTGAAAGCGGCTATGGGACAGTGACTTACCTGTTATTACACAACATTCACAGGCAGGTGCACTGTGTTTTCATAATGGGGAAGGCCAGGGTTGCCCCATTGAAACCGATCACTATCCCTCGTATGGAGCTGACGGCTGCCATGGTGGCGAGTCGAATGGATGAGATATGGAGGAAGGAGCTGCGGATGCAACTTCATGAATCAATTTTTTGGACTGATAGTACTTCTGTACTGAAGTACATCAGGAATGAGACCTCAAGGTTCCGAATTTTCGTAGCCAACAGGGTGTCAAAGATACTCAGTGTGTTGAATCCGTCTCAGTGGAGGTATGTTAATACTACCAACAATCCTGCTGATATGGCCTCCAGAGGAGTCAAAGTGGAGTCACTGCTGAAGGACGACGCTTGGGTGTCTGGACCTCGGTTTCTCAGTCGACCTTTAGAGGAGTGGCCTGTAAACCCTGATCGTTCTGGGAAAATCGGGGCGGCAGTAGCTCAGGTGGTAGAGCGGGTCGTCCAATGATCCGAAGGTCGGCGGTTCGAATCCCGCTCTGTCCCAGTTTGCTGTCGTAGTGTCCTTGGGCAAGACACCTTACCCACCTTGCCTCGTGTGAATGTGTATGAATGTGTATGAATGTTGGTGGTGGTCGGAGGGGCCGTTAGGCGCGATATGGCAGCCACGCTTCTGTCAGTCTGCCCCAGGGCAGCTGTGGCTACAAATGTAGTTTACCACCACCAGTGTATGGATGAATAATGATTTCTGTAAAGCGCTCTGGGTGCCTAGAAGGGCGCTATATAAATCCAAGTCATTATTATTATTATAAAATCTCCCTAGATGACCCTGAGATTAAGATGAGCCAGGTGAACGCGGTACAGGCTGAAGAGGAGGTTGATGCAGTAACCCGTTTGATCAATCACTTCTCCTCTTGGACCCATCTAAAAAAAATGGTTGGTTGGATCCTCAGGTTTAAGAGCCTGTTGCTGCGTCTCAGTCAGGAAAGGAGGCAATTGAGTGTGACTCTTGCTCAGTCTGGCCTGGATAAGAACCAACAGGAAAGAGAAATGGAGAAGGGGATGCAGAGTGTCAAGGCTCAAGCTGCTAGTGGTTCTCTTTCAATTGAGGAGCTCAGAAAGGCTGAGATGGAGATCATCTGCTTCTGTCAAAGGAAGAGGTTTCCAGATGAGTTCAACAGCTTGCTAAAGGGAGAGAGTGTGAAAAGGACTAGCCATATCTACAAGCTCAATCCAGTCCTCAACAATGGTGTTCTAAGAGTCGGGGGGCGTCTTAGCCGAGCAGCTATGCCTGAAGAAGCTAAACATCCTGCCATATTGGCGAAAGATCTTCACATTTCTGATATCATTCTTCAGCATATACATCAGGAGGTGGGACATAGTGGTCGCAACCACATGTTATCTAGCCTGCGTCAAAGGTATTGGATCCCAGGTGCTAGTGTGGCTATAAGGAGAATCCTGTCGAAATGTATTGTCTGTCGGCGACTGTATGCTGCTCCAGCACACCAACAGATGGCAGACTTGCCTCGGGACAGAGTTTCTCCAGATGAACCGCCATTCACACGTGTTGGGGTAGATTACTTTGGGCCCTTTGAAATCAAGCGGGGGAGGAGCATGGTGAAGAAATATGGAGTTCTCTTCACCTGCTTAGCAATAAGAGCCATCCACGTCGAAGTAGCGTCATCTTTGGACACGGATTCATTTATTAATGCTCTTCGACGCTTCATAGCAAGACGTGGACAAGTGTTGGAGTTGCGCTCAGATAATGGAACTAACTTTGTCGGAGCTGAGCGGGAATTGAGGAAGGCCATGGAAGGTTGGAACCTTGTTCAAATCAACGACACCCTCCTTCAGAAGGGGATTAAGTGGATTTTCAATCCCCCCACTGGATCACATCATGGAGGAGTATGGGAACGGTTGATTAGATCTGTGAGGAAGGTCCTGAATTCCACCTTGAAGGTGCAAAACCTTGATGAAGAAGGTCTTCACACAGTTCTCTGCGAAGCAGAAGCTATCATCAACAGTCGACCCATAACCAAAGCATCCACTGATCCCAATGATTTGGAAGCTTTAACTCCTAACCATCTTTTGTTACTCAAGACCATGCCATCGTTTCCACCGGGGCAGTTCCAAAGAGAAGATACGTATGCTCGTCGCAGATGGAGACAAGTTCAGTACATGTCCGACTTATTTTGGAAACGATGGGTCAAGGAATACTTGCCTCTGCTTCAGGAGCGCCAGAAGTGGTCAAGTGTCAAGCGCAACTTTCTTCCTGGAGATATTGTGCTCATAGTGGATGATTCAGCACCCCGCAATTCATGGCTCACAGGAAGGATTGTGCAAACGATCCCAGATAGAAGAGGACTGGTGCGCCAGGTGCGGATCAAGACGAAGACCAGCTATCTGGACAGACCTATTACAAAGGTTTGCCTTCTACAGGAAGCAGAAGATCCATGAGGACGTGCAGCTGACCTTTGAACTTCATAGACTTTGACCTTGACATTGTCTTATGAATTTTGACACTGTCACATGGACTTTGGACTATTTTTTGTTTTCGCCTAAAGAAGAAAAGGACATTCAAAAGAACTGTATCTTTCTCTCTGAAGTTTTTTTGTATATAATGTGTAGTGGTGTAATTATTATTGGAATAATTAAGGGGCTGGAATGTAGGAGCCATAATTCTCCTTTGCTTTTATGTTCACGGTCTCGTATTGCACCTGCACATTTCATTGACACTTTGGGTGGTGGGCGTGTTCACCGGGGCATGGGCGGTAACAGCTGATAGTATTTCATTCATTACCTTCACCTGGTCAGGGTTTGACAGAGAGGGGGTGAGCTCGAGGAGGTGATATTTTTCTGTTGACTGCAATCACGCACTCACGCACGCAAATGTTGTCTTGGGAACTGGTACCTGGAGTATTTTTACGTGCAAGCAAGGAAAAGAATAAATGTTCAGACGCATAATTGGAGTGGAACTGAATTCTTTATACAAGCGCGTCACAGTGTTTCCTCCCCTGCTTAGTCCCTCGCGGCCCTTTTTTTTGGACTAACAACAGCCGCAATAGTGGGTGATTTTACATACATATGGATGTTGAGATCGATAATCTTAAATTAGCTTTCAATTCTCTTCTAGAATCGATGGGTATCTCACATGGGTGGATGGGTTTTAATCATACCCTGGATCTCGTTCTCACCTACGGCGTTGAACCTGATAATCTGTTGGTGTCACCTGTAAACTCCCTCTTATGCGACCACTATTTAATAACGTTTGAATTTAATAATCAACGTTGAAGCACAAAATAGGAGGTATTATTTTAGCAGATGTTTGTCCGATGAAGCTATTGCTAAATTTAGGGAAGCCATCGCTCATCTTACGACAGTGGAAAATAGTGATGTAGTAAAGGCCAGTGACCTGGGTTCTACCTCTGCAGATGTTGATTTCCTTGCTAGTAACACTGCTGATTTGCTGCACTCAGCAGTGTCCCCTCACCCGTCTTCTCTTCTCCTCTTCCATGTTTTATTAATTATAATTATAAGTAGTGTCTGCTATCTACATTTGCTAGTCATCCCTGTATAGGGTTGCCACCTTTCAGAAATAGAAATAAGGGACGTCCCGATTTCAGTGATTTTCGCAAGCGCCAGAAAAAAGGGACATTCCCCAAAACGTCTAAAATGCATAGAAATGTATATATTTTATATGAAAAAACAAGACCAACGCAGAGCCTACGCCGTAGGGTACGCGGAAACACACACTGTACGGTGCGCGTTGCCACATACCCTACGGCGTAGGATCTGCGTCGATTTAAAGTGGAACCATAATTTAGGCTTAACTAGGCAATGGAGCGCAAAGGGGCGGGCTGTCTGCAGGGCAGGCAGAGAGCACACCAACACATATTGCTGTCTTTAATTTATCCTGTCCTTTATTTTGTTCATTATTGTTAGTTCGTTGTTCATGTGTGTGCGAGTGTGACAGACGTGCATGGGACAATTGTGAAATATGGAATAAACTGCCTTCCATATTGGTTCAATACGGAACGCTACTTTTATATAATTATATAAAATATCCCCAATTACGTAACAATTCCGTATTGCAAAGGACGGGTGGCAAGCCTATCCCTGTACTCCACCAGTTAGCCATTGTGTCTGTGTCTCTCCTTTCTCTGTTATTCATTCTCTCTGTCTGTTCTCTCTTTTCCTGCTCTGCCCAGCTGGTCTTCAACAGGAGGGCCCCCCTTATGATCCAGGTCCTGGTCCAGGTTTCTTCCCCCTTATGATCCAGGTCCTGGTCCAGGTTTCTACCCCCTTATGATCCAGGTCCTGGTCCAGGTTTCTACCCCCCTTATGATCCAGGTCCTGGTCCAGGTTTCTTACCCCCTTATGATCCAGGTCCTGGTCCAGGTTTCTTCCCCCTTATGATCCAGGTCTTGGTCCAGGTTTCTACCCCCTTATGATCCAGGTCTTGGTCCAGGTTTCTACCCCCTTATGATCCAGGTCTTGGTCCAGGTTTCTACCCCCCTTATGATCCAGGTCCTGGTCCAGGTTTCTACCCCCTTATGATCCAGGTCCTGGTCCAGGTTTCTACCCCCTTATGGTCCAGGTCCTGGTCCAGGTTTCTACCCCCTTATGATCCAGGTCCTGGTCCAGGTTTCTACCCCCTTATGATCCAGGTCCTGGTCCAGGTTTCTACCCCCTTATGGTCCAGGTCCAGGTTTCTTCCCTCCTACAGTAAAGGGGAGTTTTTCTTGCCACTGTTTGTATTAAGGTTTTTCTCCCACTAGGGGAGTTTTTACCTGCCATTGTTTATGTAATAATTCAATTCAATTCAATTCAATTTTATTTATATAGCGTCTAATACAACAGATGTTGTCTCTAGACGCTTTCCAGAGATCCAGAACATGAACATAAACATAAACATAAACATAAACATAAACATAAACCCCCGAGCAATTATTATATAAACAATGGCAGGTAAAAACTCCCTTAGTGGGAGAAAAGCCTTAAGCCAAACAGTGGCAAGGAAAAACTCCCCTTTAGGAGGGAAGAAACCTTGAGCAGGACCAGGCTCATAAGGGGGGACCCTCCTGCCGAAGGCCAGACTGGGGGAGTCAGGGACGTCGACAGCACACAGCAGGCAGGTGGAAGCAGCAGCGGGATGACCAGAGGTGGGGGGGGCGTCAGCAGCACACAACAGTCATGTGGAAGCAGCAGCGGGATGACCAGAGGGGGGGGGGGGCGTCAGCAGCACACAACAGTCATGTGGAAGCAGCAGCGGGATGACCAGAGGGGGGGGGGGTGCAGGCAGGCGGAAGCAGCAACAGCAGACATCCACGTAGGCAGGTGGAAGAAGCAATGGGATGACCAGAGGGGGGGGGAGGGCCGGGAACACAGGCCAGAACGCAGCTCCTGAGGCTCCGGCCTGCAAACATACACAAAAGAGAAAAAAGGGGGGCCGGCACAAGAAACTACAGGAACAATGGACAAAAATGATAGCTATGAGATATTTATAATAAATAAAAATGGTAATGGAGAAGAGAGGCAGGGAAAAGGAGAGGAGAAGAAGGGTGAGAGGCACCGCCCAGCGGATCATGTCGGTGCCCCCCTGCAGCATAAGCCTATAGCAGCATATCTACCGCGAAGCTATATTTGAGACTAACTATTATAGTTTTGTTCTATAGCTGCGACAATGACTACTGACTCTAATATAACTAATAATAACTGCTCGGGGGGTTATGTTCTGGTCTCTGGAAAGATGCTAGAGACAACTTTTGTTGTAATAGACGCTATATAAATAAAATTTAATTGAATTGTGTTGAATAGTGCACAGGTGGATGTATTTGCCCTCATTATCCATCTGTGCCTGTTTAAATGCTCATTCTTTTAATGGTAGGTTTGCTTGATGTGTAAATCCATCCAGAATGAAGATCTGAATGAGGAAAAATAAAATAAATAAATACAAATAAATAAAAAGGACATTCCCAAACTCTTTCCTGAAGACTTTTTATGATGCCAGGAGTTACAATGCAAGAGTTTACGACTTAATCGCAACAGACACAACAGTCAGACAGTGTTTACGGCTTTAAGTTTCAGCAAAATAAAATTCAGAAGTAAAACTGATTGTAATCTTAAAAGTTGACGAAAACAATAAAAGTAATGGTTGTTAACGCGTTTGCTTACATTTCTCCTCTCTCTCAGGTTAGTTGTAAAAATGAATAACTAATGTTAACCAAATCAAAGGAATTTGAATCTAGTAATCCATGTGATTTTTGTGTTTACACATCCAGCCTTCATGAATACAGAGAGTATGATAAGTAGACAGGGGAGCCACTGTTTGCATTTTTAAATAATCAAGACAGGATGGAGGTGTGGAGATGAGGGTGACGGCACAGCTGATGGAGCTTAAGCAGTCACAGCACACAGATGGTTTCTCTGGCACCCCCTAAATACAGATTTTCCTAAAGCCCCCGGTGCCTGGGAGCAGCTGATATCTCAGGTCTGCTCCAGGTCACTTCATTTGGATTTTGGCTGCTGTGCCTCCATTCACAGACACATTAGCTGGGTGCTGAGCAGACAGAGCAAATGATGAGCTGGTATAACATGTGATGGAGAGACATGCTTGTGGAGCTAGAGAGAGTTAACAGAGAAAGAGTTAATTACATTCAGGCCGCCTGGATTTATTTTGATTTTATGGCTGTAGAATTGTCAAATGTGCAAAGAATCAGTGCTCCTGTCCATTTCTTTTCCCAATATAACTTCAACTTTCAATATCTGGCAGTTATTCAATATTACTGTGTGTTTTTCAAATTTATTGCAGGATAAGAACTCTGAAATGACATGAACAAACAATTTCACATGAACAATTTGAACTATTTTACATATTTAAAAAAAAAGTGTGTCAGTCCTGGACTTTGTTTTCAATAGTTTTTTGCCTGTTTTTGCACCAAATGTCCTGGCGTTTTTTGGATTTGGTGTAATACTGTGTAAAGCAGTTCCTGTCCAGCTGCAGACAGAGTCCCACATTGCACACCCCACACTGCCATGGCATGGGGTGCTCCTTTTGCACAGAGTGCACTGCCGTCGCCCCATGCTTGCTCTCTGTGTCTTCCCCTGCCCTCCACTTGTGGCCACAGGGAAGTGGTTTTCTACCTGGGCTAGGTGCGGCACCGTCTGAACCGAAATGTCTACAGTCGTACGGAGGCCAGACTGCAGTAGGTGTGCATGTAGGACATGCCGTCACGTTCTCCTGCTACTGCGGTTTGCAGACTCAAACACAGGGAGAAATACGAGTTGCATGGACTGTAACCTGCCTGTGTATTTTTAAGCTTGTTGAGTGCGGAGGTAGATTTGTTTCTTAATAATTCAATCAAAAAAAAGATTGCTTCAATCAAAAAAATATATTTTCAATTAAAAAAAATGTCACTTCAATCAAAAAAATGTATTTCAAGTGTGACACTTTCAAGTGACACTTGTCACTCAAACATGTCTGACCAATGGGGAAGCTCCGCCCACTGCGGGATGTTTGTGTCAAAATGATTCAATAAAAAAAAAAAAATCACTTCAAATTGAAAAAAAATATTTTCAATCCAAAAAAAAGTGTTCAAATGCAATTTTTTGGATCTCAAATATTTTTTTGCATTCAAACACTTTTTGTCTTTGATTGAAAAAGTTCTTTTTTATTGGAGTGATTTTGTTCTTAATTGAAAATATATTTTTTGATTGAAGCAATCTTTTTTTTTTATTGAATAATTAAGAAACAAATCTACCTCCATAGGTGAGAGGTTCTTTATGCAGTCATGATCAGCGTTATTGCCACTCCTAAATTTATATAAATCCTATCAGGAAGTGTCATCTATGCATATATCTTCTATACCCTCTATGACCCATTTAGGGGCATTGGAGCCAAGTTGCTGTGAAATGACGGCTCTGAACATTTGAATAGGTTGAAAAAAAGACTTGGACAGTCACGCATTTTAAAAATGTTCCAAACTTTATAAGTATTTGGTTGCAGAATCTTTTGCAACATTGACAGCCTCTGAACTTTGCTTGTATTTAGAATATATTCCCAAAGACTAGCTATGTTTGCTTCAATCAGAGCGAAGGGTTGAACTGGAATGAAGATGGTCCATTAAAATTAGTCACATTATGTTTCAGTATTTTCATTTTCATTTCATTTCAATTTTATTTATTCCGTATCATGGAAATGGTAGTTCACATACATTCCATTCCATGATCGAAAAGGGGGGCAAGAAGAAGAAAGCCTTATATTACAAGCCCCTTTCTCAAAAAAATAAAATACATGTGAAGATGGTCTGTCCGTCTGTTCAACAGTCGCTACTTATATAATACCAAAAAAAAAATAATGAAAAAAACAAAACCAAACAAGACAAAAAATAAGAAAATTGTATTGATTGTATATAAAAAGTTACACTGCCTTGGATTATAATTTGATTGCAATATCTGTCTTTGACTAAACATAATTAGATTTATAATGATTTAATTAGAATTAATTCAAGTGGATTGACTTGATATAGAGTTAACTTGTGTGGATTTCTGTAAAGGGACATTAGTTGTGAACTGGAACAGTGGAAATTAATTGAATTTAATCGAATTATATTATTTTTGGCATAGTAATTCAGGACAACGATGACCAGAATAGTCGGTTTGTCAAGATCTGTGTGAATCCTTCAGGATAATATATGTCTGGGTCATCAAAACCTTAAAGAATTCTTTGGAGAATGGAAGGCCATTTTTCTACTTTTTCCGAAAAAGAAAACGTCCAGAAGACTGTGTAGAACCTGCACCTCTCCGATATCTCCACTCCAAAAACAGAATAAAGTGAATATTTGTCAGGTGGTTCAAACTTCACAACCATCATCAAGGGGACATTTGAACAGGGAGGAGTGGCCTGAAATACCTTCTTCTTCTAAATGTTGACCAAACTGGAGTTTTTGTTTATTAAGGCCCGAGCACTTACAGTGCGAAGGCCCTATTGTATCTGTAGGAATTTTAGTTTTTCTCGTTTTTCTTCTGACGAAAGGAGGGCCTTTTTTCCCCCTAAACGTGCCCCAAAAGTCACCAAATTTTTCACCAAGCCAGGCCTGGCGAGAAATTTGATATTTAATGGTTTGCATTAATGGGCGTGGCAAAATGGCTCAACAGCGCCCCCTAGAAAACTTTGTGCCTCAAGCCCCACAATACGCTTTGACGTACATGCACGAAAATCGGTACACACCTGTATCATGTCGCAACTTAAAGAAAGGTCTCTTGGAGCCATGGCCGAAACCCAACAGGAAGTCGGCCATTTTGAATTAATCGTTTAATATTGGTGCAATTTATGCCATTTCTTCGGCAGTTAATACGGCCCGAATCTTAACGTGCACCCAGGTGTGTTATACATCAAAATGTGCGTCTCCATCTTGCGACTACGCGCATTACTTTTCTCTTTCAAAAGTGTTACCATGGCGACACTAGATGCCAAAAAGCGCGCCCCCCCTTCATCTGATTGGTCCGTATTTGATAGTTCCCCAAAAGTCACCAAATTTTGCATGCGAGCCAGGCCTGGCGATAAACTTATATTTCATGGTTTGCATTAATGGGCGTGGCCTAAACGCATAAACGGCTCAACAGCGCCCCCTAGAATACTCTGCCATAACTTTTGAATGGTTTGACATAGGAAGTCGTGGGTGGTGTCATTTCTGATATGCTTATGGGGGACGGTGGCCATGAGTGCGAGGGCCCGTTCATCGCATTGTAGCCTTAATTGTCATTTAAGACTCTACAGAAAATTTGTGATAATATAAATAGATTGCTTAGAAGACTGAACAAGTATAGATTGTTTGAAAGTAGTGACAGGAGGACTCATTTCTCCAAAAAGACATCTGGAACGATGTCTTAAAGGCAGATAAAGCCAACGTGGACATGTTTTACCCATAGTGCCTAGAGCTTCATTTGAAAACCAAAGCCAGTACGTAAACAAAAACCCCTCACACAAACTGTTAGGCGCTGTTGTGGAGGAGTGATTATTTGGATTTGATTGAATCTGTGTAAGTCACACTCCATGAACCGACCAGGGACTCTTCTGTTTACCAGATTAAATAATAATCAAATGTGAGGCCATCTGTCCGACCGCTAAAATTCGAATTGTTGTTATCTCAGGTTGTATTTATCACATTTTCAGACCATGACTAGTTGTTTTTCATTAAGTTTAAACCTTAGAATTGAAATACAGTGTACTTTTTTTTTATTTCTTTCTACTTTTTTTTAACATAACCGCATATTTAAATAAATCATAAATAAATCACAGAGGTCCCATTAATCATTGAATAAATCAAAAGTGTTATCCTCTACTGTTCCTATTGTTTTCCTTCTCTCTGCCTAGAGCGCTGTATCGTGCTCTCCTTATTAAAATGTTTTATCAGAGCTGGAAAGATGCCTGATTTTATTGTGTTCGCACGCTTTAGAATCGCCGGTTGTGATTTATACATTACAACATTATACATATATTTCAAAGACTCATGAGTAAAGTATAAATAAGTGCCATGCTCCTGTCATGTCTAATCACAGATGTGATGTTAGATCAGCCCTGTTTACTGTCTGGAGGGGAATTCAGTTTTCCAGAGCAAGACACACAATAATGTGAAGCAGTATAAAAAGTACATTATCGCCCCAAAAGAAGATCAAAAGTTCCGAAAATCTTGTTACATCTCAATTTCAGTAAGCAAGAGCAGCTCTTCCAGAAACAGAATTTAAAGGGCTAAAGCTCAAGAATGTATCCCAATCAGGGCCGTCCCTCCCTAACCGCAGAACAGAAATGCGTAGGGCCTCATTTTCAAATGGGGGCCACATTTTGAGAGGATACATTTTCACGGTAGCGTTTATGCACAATGGATGCGCATATGTGCTACCGTGAGGTAGAGCAGAGAAAAGAGACCTCTAATCTGACTGTCACTCAACATCTGACCAAGCGGAGGGGTGCGCGTGCAGGCAGGCTCTTGCAGAGCTACAGAAGGGGATTTCAACATGTTGTTCCAAAGACATCACGAATCAGGAGCGAGCAAGAGAAAAAAAAAAAAATATGTTTGCAGGCCGGAGCTTCAGGAGCTGCATGCTGACCTGCAGTCCCCCCTCTGATCATCCCACTGCTGCTTCAACCTGCAGTCCCCCCTCTGATCATCCCACTGCTGCTTCAACCTGCAGTCCCCCCTCTGATCATCCCACTGCTGCTTCCACCTGCCTGTGTGGATGTCTGCTGTATGCCTGCTGAAATCCTGGGAAAGTGTTAGTAAACCTCTAGTTAGTGTTAGTAAACCTCTAGTTAGTGTTTAGTAAACCTCTAGTTAGTGTTTAGTAAACTTCTAGTTAGTGTTTAGTAAACCTCTAGTTAGTGTTTAGTAAACCTCTAGTTAGTGTTAGTAAGCTTCTAGTTAGTGTTTAGTAAACCTCTAGTTAGTGTTAGTAAACCTCTAGTTAGTGTTAGTAAACCTCTAGTTAGTGTTAGTAAGCTTCTAGTTAGTGTTTAGTAAACCTCTAGTTAGTGTTAGTAAACCTCTAGTTAGTGTTTAGTAAACCTCTAGTTAGTGTTAGTAAACCTCTAGTTAGTGTTTAGTAAACTTCTAGTTAGTGTTTAGTAAACCTCTAGTTAGTGTTTAGTAAACCTCTAGTTAGTGTTAGTAAACCTCTAGTTTGTGTTAGTAAACCTCTAGTTAGTGTTAGTAAACCTCTAGTTAGTGTTTAGTAAACCTCTAGTTAGTGTTAGTAAACCTCTAGTTGGTGTTAGTAAACCTCCAGTTAGTGTTTAGTAAACTTCTAGTTAGTGTTTAGTAAACCTCTAGTTAGTGTTTAGTAAACCTCTAGTTAGTGTCAGTAAACCTCTAGTTAGTGTTAGTAAACCTCTAGTTAGTGTTAGTAAACATCTAGTTAGTGACAGTAAACCTCTAGTTAGTGTTAGTAAACCTCTAGTTAGTGTCAGTAAACCTCTAGTTGGTGTTAGTAAACCTCTAGTTAGAGTTAGTAAACCTCTAGTTAGTGTTAGTAAACATCTAGTTAATGTCAGTAAACCTCTAGTTAGTGTTAATAAACCTCTAGTTAGTGTTTAGTAAACCTCTAGTTAGTGTTAGTAAACCTCTAGTTAGGGTTAGTAAACCTCTAGTTAGTGTTAGTAAACCTCTAGTTAGGGTTAGTAAACCTCTAGTTAGTGTTTAGTAAACCTCTAGTTAATGTTAGTAAACCTCTAGTTAGTGTTAGTAAAACTCTAGTTAGGGTTAGTAAACCTCTAGTTAGTGTTTAGTAAACCTCTAGTTAGTGTCAGTAAACCTAGAGTTAGTGTTTAGTAAACCTCTAGTTAGTGTTAGTAAACCTCTAGTTAGGGTTAGTAAACCTCTAGTTAGTGTTAGTAAACATCTAGTTAATGTCAGTAAACCTCTAGTTAGTGTTAATAAACCTCTAGTTAGTGTTTAGTAAACCTCTAGTTAGTGTTAGTAAACCTCTAGTTAGGGTTAGTAAACCTCTAGTTAGTGTTAGTAAACCTCTAGTTAGGGTTAGTAAACCTCTAGTTAGTGTTTAGTAAACCTCTAGTTAATGTTAGTAAACCTCTAGTTAGTGTTAGTAAAACTCTAGTTAGGGTTAGTAAACCTCTAGTTAGTGTTTAGTAAACCTCTAGTTAGTGTCAGTAAACCTAGAGTTAGTGTTTAGTAAACCTCTAGTTAGTGTTAGTAAACCTCTAGTTAGGGTTAGTAAACCTCTAGTTAGTGTTTAGTAAACCTCTAGTTAGTGTTTAGTAAACCTCTAGTTAGTGTTTAGTAAACCTCTAGTTAGTGTCAGTAAACCTAGAGTTAGTGTTTAGTAAACCTGTAGTTAGTGTTAGTAAACCTCTAGTTAGTGTCAGTGAACCTCTAGTTGGTGTCAGTAAACCTAGTTAGTGTTAGTAAACCTCTAGTTAGTGTAAGTAAACCTCTAGTTAGTGTTAGTAAACATCTAGTTAGTGTTAGTAAACCTTTAGCTGGTGTTGGTAAATCTCTAGTTAGTGTAAACTCTAGTGTGTTAGAGTCAGTAGTCATAGCTGCAGCTACAGAACAAGACTATAAAGACAAACAAGACAAACATAGCTTGGAGGTAGATATGCTGCTATAGGCCTATGTTGCAGGGGGGCACCGACATGATCCACTGAGCGGTGTCCCTCACCATTCTCCTCTTCTTCTCTTCCATTTTTTATTAATTAGGGCCCGAGCACTTATAGTGTGAAGGCCCTATTGTATCTGTAGGAATGTTGAAATACAATTTCGAAAAAAAAAGTCGAAATGTTGAGATTAATGTTGAAATACAATTTCGTGAATAAAGTCGAAATTTTGCCTTTTTTCTCAACATTTCGACTTTTTTCTCGAAATTGTATTTCAACATTATCCTCGACATTTCGACTTTTTTCTCGAAATTGTACTTCAACATTAATCTCGACATTTCGTCTTTTTTCTCGACATTGTGACTTTTTTCTCGAAGTGCATAATGAAAAAAAAATGTTCCTCCTCTAATATATTATTTTTATTTTTTCTCCTGTCTGGTCCTAATATTCCATATTCATGAATATATGCAGCTCTACCTGATTCTTTTTTTATTGAGATAATTCATGGCAAAATAATAGTTGATTAAAAATGTGTGTTATAAATGGTGTCCCAGATGGTGACAGAAGGCAACGCTTAGTTAAACAGTGTTGTGGGATTTTAGATGCCACCAGGCATCACTTCAAAACACTTCCTGCAGGCTGATGGTAGGAATCAGGAAAATCAAACAAGTGAGGTTTGTTCACGACTTTAACAGCAACATGGGTCATTATTAACATTAGATTTCTTCTTCTTTTAACCCTTGTGCTGTCTTCGGGTCAAGGAAGGAGGAAGAGAAGCAGGAAGGAAAGAAGGAAGGAAGAAAGAAAAGAAGGAAGGAAGGGAGAAAACAAGGAAGGAAGGGAGAAAACAAGGAAGGCAGGGAGAAAAGAGGAAGGGAAGAAGGAAGAAGAGAGCAGGAGGAAAGAAGGAAGGGAGGGAAAAAAGAAGGAAGGGAGGAAGGAAGGAAGGGAAAAAGGAAGGAAGGAAGCAAGGAAGGAAGGAAGAAAAGAGGAAGGGAGAAGGAAGGACAATTAGGTCATTTTGACCCAAAGACGGTATGTGAGGGACCAAGCAGTAAGACGCCAGAACACCAGGTGTGTAAAGTAAAGGCTTGGAGTTTATTTTACAAAATAACTTTAAAAATAAACGAAAAGAAAACAACTTATGAAAAATAGGATCCTTTAAATCAAAATGAGGTCAACTGAAACAAAGCGTAACTTAGCATGAACTCAACATAACTGACCTCCCATTAGACACAAGAGGGGGGTTTATATACAGACAGGCTAGCCTACAAAGACACAAAGGGGGGGCAGGAATAAACAATTAACTCTATACCATAAATTAACACTAATAACAATAAAGATTTAAATAACTAAATTATTTTCAACTAAACTTATTGTTATTTAACAAAAACAAAACAAACCAAAAGTCAAATATAATTAATGAATCTGGATCATTGCCGGTAGACTCCCCCCTCTGGCACACTCAGTTGGCCTCTTCCACTTCCTGCTCCAGGATAAAAGGCCAACTCAAGCAGCGTCGCCCCCTTTTGCCAGGGGAGGACTCTCCAGATCCATGTAAGAAACCAAAAGGTAAAGCAATTAACAAATAATATTAATTGACAGACTGTTAACTAAAATGCGTGCACTCAAATTAGCAACTAACTGTCAAATAATAAAATGTGTGTCATGTGAAAACAAAAGACTATGTGTACTGTCATTACTTGAAATGTTTGCATGTTAATAGTGAAACAAACAAAACTACAAAGAAAATTACCACCATTTTGTCTGTGGTGCGGCCTCCACACGGTACAAGGGTTAATGACTATATTTCTTATATCTGCATATCTGAATGTGGTACATCATTGTAGAAGGACCTGCTTTTAAGTGTAACTGTGACTACGTTTACCTGCAGTAAATAACCCTTTTCTAACCGGAATATTGGCAATAACCCGGTTTTGCATGGCCATGTAAACACCAATAACTCCTTTGAATAACCGGAATTTGCTCATATTCCGTTTTTTAAAAACCCAAAAATGATCCCAGGGTTACTCCTTTTCTAACCCGGATATTGGGTCATGTAAACGCCTAACGGGATTTCCCCATCAAACGGAACAGGAATTTGTTTTCTGAGCATGTTCTTTTCACAAGGAATCTTGGTCTTTTGAGTCCAGGAAGTTCTTATAAACATGGAGAAACGCAAAAGCACGCCACATAGGCGGCGGGCCAACGGGAAAAAATGTGCAAGGATTTCGAGTGGCAACAAACAGAATCTGATTAAGAATAAAATAATCTTCACAATTTTTAAAATCTGGATCTTCCCTCCGCAGGGATCGTTATTTTGTAAATGTAAAGCAGATACGCAGCCTAACACTTTTGGAGTGAGGAGGAGACTAATCACTTCATAAATGTAATGAAGGATATGAACATTTGGGCATTTTTAGACGGTAGAAAGTACCGGGATAGCCAGATTTACAGCGAAAAGTTGCGAAAAGTTGCGCAAAGCAGGAATTGTAGGAACGCCAGACCAGATCAAGCTCCGCTGGAAGACGCTGAAAAAGGAGAACTACAGGACCGAGAAACAAAACCACTTCTACTGGGCTGTTCATTATCTGCCGTGCTGCTGTAATTAGGGCCCGAGCACTAACAGTGCGAAGGCCCTATGGCCTATTGTATCTGTAGGAATTCTTTCTTCTTTCTTCTTTATTTTTCTGACGAAATGAGGGCCTTTCTTCCCCCTAAACGTGCCCCAAAAGTCACCAAATTTTGCACGCAAGCCAGGCCTGGCGAAAAATGTGATATTTAATGGTTTACATTAATGGGCGTGGCCTAACGGCTCAACAGCGCCCCCTAGAAAACTTTGTGCCTCAAGCCCCACAATACGGTTTGACGTACATGAAGGAAAAAAATAAAGAAAAGTCTCTTGGCGCCATGGCCAAAACCGAACAGGAAGTCGGCCATTTTGAACATTTTGAATTAATCGCGTAATTTTGGCGCAATTTATGCCATTCCTTCGGCAGATAAGGCCCGAACCGTAACGTGCACCCAGGTGTGTTATACATCAAAATGTGCGTCTCCATCCTGCAACGACGCGCATTACTTTTCTCTTTCAAAAGTGTTACCGTGGCGACGCTAGACACCAAAAAGCGCGCCCCCCCTTCATCTGATTGGTCCATATTTGATAGTTCCTACTTTCTGCCATAACTTTTGAATAGTTTGACATAAAGACATGTGGGTGGTGTCATCAGACTCGGGTTTGAGTCCTTGACCATAATTGCTGCAAATTAGCCCCGCCCCTTCATCTGATTGGTCGATATCTAATAGTTCCTACTTTCTGCCATAACTTTTGAATGGTTTGATATAGAGAGTCGTGGGTGGTTTGATCCGCTAAATGTCCAGGACTGAAGAATCTACATCAAGTCATACAAGCTTCCACTGCAGCCTGAACGTGCACAAGGGTGGAGGACCGTTCATCACTGCTTGAAGCTTTAATTTGATTTGAATTTGAAGGGGACAAATGCACTTTTATTGGCTTTCATCAGGGATGTGCAAAGCCAGCTACAAAATTAAGCATAAGAGGGAGAAATCTCATGTTTTTATTGTTTATTACATGGGAAGTGATAAATTACTGAAAGGGTGACTTATTTATTTTTTTGTCTGAGAGAAGCTAGGATAAGGGATGAGGATGATAAGGATGAATGAATGGCAATAATTCTAAATATTGTCATACATCTGCTTATAGATAATCTTTAGCATCCATAAATTTGCACATAAAATAAAAGAATTTATAAATGGGATTGATTTTTATTCTATTGTAATGAAATACATCCAATGGCCGGATTACAATGAACGTTGATTCCAAAGTTGTCAAAGCTACAGATTCGCTGGATGTTTATGGGCTTGAATCTACAATTAGCTGTACATAAATCTGAGGTCTGGAATCCTCATTAAATTATTTCCTTTTTTCTTGTAAGAACCCTATATTCTCACGTCTTAAATTTCTGATTGACAAAAATACATATTTATATTATCAGTAACAGGAAACATATTAGCAAAACCAATTCCCTTTCATTAAATAAGACATTTCATCTTGGCAAATTCCTCTTCAGTGATCTGTACGGTCTTTTTTCTGTGCAGCTGTGCAGTGTGTCACATAAAGATTTAAAGGTCTATTGATTAATTGATGTGGGTTTTCACCATCTCCTCTGGAAGATGGGGGCTTGTGTGCTTGCTGTATAATTCAAGTTGCCTTAAAAGCATGTCAACTCAATTACAGGGGTTTTACTAGAAATATCATGTCCCATCCCACTATTTCAGGAGGAACATCTTCTCTCATCCTGGACAGAACTGGAAAACTCCACCGGAATCCAGACAAATATTCAGACTGCCTGTTTGGATCATTGTTCAATTTTACTTCCAGTAATGTATTTCATGCTTATGTAACAGGTTTAGCATTTATGTTTCTATTGACATTCAATGCGATGGACACACTGTATGGCTTTCTTTGTGGGTTAAGTCAGATCAGATTATCCGCTCTTTATTCCCTTATTATTGGTCATTGTGAGAATTAAATCAGGCCACAGTTTTCACATTCCATATAAGAAATATTTGAATAACATATTTTGACCTGTTTAAATTTCATACAGGACTGTCTCAGAAAATTAGAATATTGTGATAAAGTTCTTTATTTTCTGTAATGCAATTAAAAAAACAAAAATGTCATACATTCTGGATTCATTACAAATTAACTGAAATATTGCAAGCCTTTTATTATTTTAATATTGCTGATTATGGTTTACAGTTTAAGATTAAGATTCCCACAATATTCAAATTTTTTGAGATATTTGAGTTTTCTTAAGCTGTAAACCATGATCAGCAATATTAAAATAATAAAAGGCTTGCAATATTTCAGTTGATTTGTAATGAATCCAGAATGTATGACATTTTTGTTTTTGTAATTGCATTACAGAAAATCACAATATTCTAATTTTCTGAGACAGTCCTGTATAAGAAATATTTGAATAACATATTTTGACCTGTTTAAATTTCATATCTCTGTTATTTTGTTAATCATTTTTATTACCCAACGAAAAAACCTATTCAAAATAACCTTTTTAAAATGAAGTTTTAATTGCGTTTAATTATAACTTAAGGCCAGGCCTTGTTTTGTGCAGCAGGTCAGGAAAGCCTCAACAGCCTAAGAAACATAACCATTGATATTGCTTAATTTCATGTTTGTGCACTTGACAGAAAAAGACCAAACTGACAATAAACCATCGAGTCATCAGATGATTTGATTTCACTGCATGTTAAGCGATGCAGTTAAATGTAAGAAGCAGTAAAAGTTGACATTGTTTGTGTTAGGTTCACTAACACTGGCTGCTTATACCAAGGTGCTTGCTGTTTTGCTTTTCTTGAGATTTGCCACTTGAATTTATCTCTCTCATGCCTTTCCAAACATATACAGTATAAAACCAGTCAGAAGATGCTGCAAGGAAATGATGCCACACAAAAGTACGGAAGCAAACATGTTCCTGTCCAGTTTAATCCAGTTCTATTTTGCTTTTGGTTTGAAACATTGGGAGACACTCTTGTCTTTAAGTTATATAGATGGGATTGTTATTAGTTTGTCGACTTTGCGCAGGCAGCTCAGGACTTTGTTCGGTTGTTCAGACGGAAAGCCCATTCTGATCAGCTGGAATTGCAACTTTTCTCCAGGATCAGTTAAGTACGGCTTCACGGATACGCGGGACATGTTTGCTTCCATGAAATGGAACTCTCAAGTGAATTGGTATCTCGTTAAAAAACAGAGCAGATTTTTTTTTCATTAAAACTTTTCTCAGAATTTTGAGATAATTATCTCGTTCATTCAGAAAAACAGAGCAGATTTTTTTTTTTATTAAAATTTTTCTCGGAATTCTGAGATAATTAACTCGTTAATTCAGAAAAACTGAGTTTTTTTTGTCTGCACACATATTGGTTGATACCATGCTGGTAAAAACCTAAGGCATATACAGTATATGTGCATTGTTACTAAATTTAATATATATATACATACAGTATATATCCACATACACATACATATATATACACATACAAACCCAGTGTTTTTTTTGGGGGGGGGGGGTGACATCCACTGCTAAACCAGGAAGCAAGAACTCATGGAGGCACACGTCGAGCACTGGAAATCTGCAACAAAAACCACAAGCGAAACACGAAACCGACACGGAGCCGACCAAAACACGAGCAGCAATCGTCCCAAATCTCGAGATCCAATCACAGTCTGAGCTAAGCTACCGCTAACTAACCTCAAAAACTACAGAGCAAGCATGCTGGTGAACAAGCCTGTGTGTACAGTATGTCTGTTTGTGAGTGTGTGTATGTACATGTCTGTGTGGCTGTGTGTGTGTGTGTGTGTGTGTGTGTGTGTGTGTGTGTGTGTGTGTGTGTGTGTGTGTGTGTGTATGTTCCGTGTGTGTATGTATATGTCTGTGTGGCTGTGTGTGTGTGTGTGTGTGTGTGTGTGTGTGTGTGTGTGTGTGTGTGTGTACGTGTGTGTGTGTGTGTGTGTATATGTGTGGCTATGTGTGTGTGTGTGTGTGTGTGTGTGTGTGTGTATATATCTGTGTGGCTATGTGTATGTATGTGTGGCTATGTTTGTGTATGTATGCATGTATGAAAGTGTGTGTGTGTGTGTGTGCGTGTGTGTGTGTGTATATCTCTATGTGGCTATGTGTATTTATGTGTGTGGATATGTTTTTTTTAATTACATTTTTTCCCGGAATTCTGAGATAATTAACTCTTTAATTCAGAAAAAAACTGAGCAGATTTTTTATTTTATTAAAATGTTTCTCTGAATTCTGAGATAATTAACTCGTTAATTCAGAAAAACAGAGCAGATTTTTTTTTAATAAAATTTTGTTTCTGAATTATGAGATAATTATCAGATTTTTTTTCTCAAGTGAATCCAATACGCTTCCGTACAAAAGACCCCACATGACAATAAATAATCTTATAGGTTGACCCAACACTGTACGGCTCTGAAGCAGGAAATACTGGTGAAAGCAGATCAGCAGACCAATTATCCAAACTAAATCACATTCAGACAATGTCAAAGATGATTTAACTTAAGATGTTTTATTAGTATATTCTCAGTTGACAACAGTATCAGCCAAAAACAAACTATTGAAAACAAAAATCATACGATGGAAATGGTACAGCACAATTTCAAAGGACCAATATAGTTTCAGAAGTGGAAAAATCAACACCAGTTGAATCACAGATTATAAATGCAGTAAATCAAACACATCAGCCTGTAGTTTTTACCAGTACTTGACAGTTTGACAAAGCAAGGAGATAAAAGGGACATTGAAGCTTCTGTGGATTTGGGTATTGGGAAGATTGGTCTGGATTTGCAAGTCCGGCACAGCATGGACCGTGTACTTATCATTAATTCAGAATTTGTCACATTGGTGGGGTGGGTTTGGGAAATTAATGGGAACGGGGATGTGCAGCACATGCACCTAGTACAGGGGTCGGCAACCCAAAATGTTGAAAGAGCCATATTGGACCAAAAACACAAAAAACAAATATGTCTGGAGCCGCAAAAAATGAAAAGTCTTGTATAACTTAGAATGAAGGAAACACATGCTGCATGTATCTATATTAGTTATAACTGGGGGAAGATTTTTATTTTTCATAATGCACAAGTCAAAATTTCGAGAAAAAAGTAAAAATGTCAAGAAAAAAGTCAAAATGTCGAGATTAATGTTGAAGTACAATCGAGAAAAAATTCGAAATGTCGAGAAAAAAGTCGAAATGATGAGATAAAAGTAGAAATGTCGAGAAAAAAGTCGAAATGATGACTAAAAAGTCGAAATTTCGAGAAAAAAAGTCGAAATGATGACTAAAAAGTCGAAATTTCGAGAAAAAAAGTCGAAATGTCGAGAAAAAAAGTCGAAATGTCGAGAAAAAAGTTGAAATGTTGAGAAAAAAGTCGAAATGTCGAGAAAAAAGTCAAAATTTTCTTGAAAAAAGTCGAAATGTTGAGAAAAAAAGTCGAAATGATGAGAAAAAAGTCGAAATGTCGAGAAAAAAAGTTGAAATGTCGAGAAAAAAAGTCGGAATGTCGAGAAAAAAAGTCGGAATGTCGAGAAAAAAGTCAAAATGTCGTGAAAAAAGTTGAAATGTTGAGATTAAAAAAGAAAGGAAAAAAGGAAAAAAAAGAAGGAAAAAAGGAAAAAAAAGGTCAAACATTTTTGAAAAAGCTCCAGGAGCCCCTAGGGAGGCGCTAAAGAGCCGCATGCGGCTCTATAGCCGCGGGTTGCCGACCCCTGGCCTAGTATATATCGCCACTCAGCCAGAAGTGGGTGTGGTCTCAGGAAAAGAGGACAAGGCAAGCTGAGAAAAACAAACGGAAGCAGGAAGATGAAGAAGTCACACGATTGGCTCTCTGCAGAGGACGATCTCCAGCTCGCCGCGGTAAAGCTTCCCTCCGTCGGACAGGCTCATGATGCTCTGCTTGTAGCCCAGCAGGCTCTTCGCATCCATCTCCTGCAGAAGAAAAGGGGGGATGACTTGAGGCTTGAATCAAAAACTGTTTCGTGATAATGATCTCCTCTCAGGTAGTTTTGCAGTTTTTTTTTTTTTATATTCCAGTAGCACTACTATGACGGAGTATTAGGGCCAAACTAAGACAAAAAAAACATTGGAAATTAAGAGAATAAAGTCATAATAATATGAGAATAAAGTCATAATGTTGCAAGAATAAAGTCGTAATTTATGAGAATAAAGTCGTAAAATTACGAAAATAAAGTCAAAATTTATGAGAACTCAGGAAGAGCACATACGTCTTTTGTGGAAGAGGAGCTGTCTGGTGTAGTATAGTATACTATAGTATAGTATACTAGCGGTGGTTCCATCTGCTTCCATTCAAACAGATTTTGTTGTTTCTCAGGAAACAATGAGGATGATCAGAAATATTTTCCTCTTCCACAAAAGACGCAATTTCTTCCAAGTCTGTGTGGTTCCTTCTTCCAAATAGACGCAGTCATTTGCACAATCGTTTTAAAGTCCTTATACTGATAATAATTCAATGCTGATGTGCCAAAAGATTAAGTATTTCCTTATTTGTGAAACCGATACCAAAATATAACTTCACAAGATGCTCAATATTCCTCATTTTAACACAAGGAGAAGAAGCTCTTCCTGTTAGAGTTCTCATAAATTAACACTTTATTCTCATAATATCACGACTTTATTCTCATATTACGACTTTATTCTCATAATATTACTATTATATTATCATAATATTATTACTTTATTCTAGTAATTTCTTATTTTTTTGTCTTAGTTTGGCCCTAATACTTTTTGTCCAGAGAAACAAATAATTAAAAAGGATATTTAAGACAGACCACTTCATCTGAGCTTTCAAAGCACCAAGGGGAAGAGAAGCCACATTTCTAAAGCTATCATTAATTCAGGGATAATATGTGGTGCTAAAAATTGTTTTAAGCATAGTATGAGCAAAGTGATGACAGAGAATTGGGATTACTGCCAATAAGTGTCAACTAATGTTTAAAGTGTTTGGTGCAGAGTAAGCACTGATATTCAGAAAGAGAGTAAACTCTTGTGAATTCTTCATACACTGCTATCCTCCACTCACCTTTTTGTTTGTCTGGTAGAGATCTCGTAGCAGAGCTTCCAACTCTTGCTCATCGATGTAGCCGTTGCCATCCTGGAAAGAGTTGACAAAAACACCATAAACACTGGAGCGTTTCCAAATATTTCGAACAGTTTGAAAGGAACAGTGAGATTATCGGAAATGTCGAGAGAACAGAACAGTCAACAACATGGAGAATGTCTTACTTTTACTCTTACTCATTTTTCGTAATAAGAAAAGTCTATCGCACTATTTTAATATAGTCAACCTGTACACTTTGAACCAGTTTATTACAACCTTTGACATAACAGTATCAATTTTCTTAAATTGCAATATTTTCCAGGATTGAGAGAGCAAGCGTTGTACATTTTTTTGAAAGAGAGGGAGGCTACAACCTCAGGGGTCAGTTTATTTTTAAAGTTCTCAACAGACGCACAAACACTGAAGAGCTTCTGTATGTCGACCTGCAGAGTGAAACTGTGGAACAGCCTGAACATGGAGTTAAAACAAAGTCAAAACATATCACCATTTAAAAAAAGATACAAGGAAACACTCTATTCAAAATACAGATGCGAATAAACATGTAGATATGTACATTTATTAATATATGTAGATATAAAGATTTATATTATGGATATAGATATGTTATATGTAGGTATGTATATGGATATATTGAGTTGTATTATACGTACAGTATTTGTGTATCTATATCTCTATTAATATATATTGATTTATAGTTCCCCTACTTGAACCGCCACCTTACTGTGGAGGAGGGGTTTGTGTGCCCGAATGATCCTAGCAGCTGTGTTGTCGGAGGCACGGAGACCCTGGTAGGGTCTCCCATGGCAAACAGGTCCTAGGTGACGGGCCAGACTAAGAGCGGTTCACAAGCTCATCATGGAGGAGGAAAAATCGAGGACCGTAACGTCGCCCGGATCGGCGTCCCTCCCTGGAGCCAGGCCTGGGGTCGGGGCTTGAAGGCGAGCGTCTGGTGGCCGGGTCTTTGCCCATGGGACCCGGCCGGGCTCAGCCCGAAATGGTGACGTGGGCATGCCTTCCCGTAGGCCCACCACCAGCAGGAATTTTAGTAGTTCGTAGTTTCTTGTGCTGGCCCCCCTTTTTTCTCTTTTTTCTCTTTTGTACATGATGCAGCATCCTCTGCAACACCGGAACCTGCAGTGTGGGAGTGAGAGGGGCAGGGTAGCGGCCCGGTCAGGCGGGGGAGAGATTTGTCCGTCAAGACACCTCTCCCTGGCCCTGCCCCTTCTCAACCTTTACCGGACCCTGCACCTAACCTGGGACTTGCTGATTGGGCCGGAGCTTCGGGAGCTGCGTGCTGGCCTGCGGTCCCCACCCCCGGTCATCCCGTTGCTGCTTCCACCTGCCTGCTGTGCTGTTGACGTCCCCGACCCCCAGTCTGGCCTTCGGCAGGAGGGTCCCCCCTTATGAGCCTGGTCCTGCTCAAGGTTTATTCCCTCCTAAAGGGGAGTTTTTCTTGCCACTTTTGGTTTGGCTTAAGGTTTTTCTCCCACTATGGGAATTTTTACCCGCCATTGTTTATGTAATAATTGCTTGGGGGTTTATGTTCATGTTCTGGTCTCTGGAAAGCGTCTGGAGACAACTTTGTTGTATTAGACGCTATATAAATAAAATTGAATTGAATTGAATTGAAGGACCGTGATAAGCTGGTGCCATGTGATCTGGGTAGCAGTCGCGGCGCGGCGACGACCCAATCCCTGGACCAAAACCCTCTCAGTAGGGACATGGAATGTCACCTCGCTGGGGGGGAAGGAGCCGGAGCTTGTGCGTGAGGTTGAGAGATACCGGCTAGAGATAGTCGGGCTCACCTTCACACATAGCTTGGGCTCTGGAACCCAGCTCCTTGAAAGGGGCTGGACCCTCCACTACTCTGGAGTTGCCCAGGGTGAGAGGCGGCGGGCTGGTATGGGCTTGGTTATAGCCCCTCAGCTCAGTCGCCATGTGTTGGAGTTCACCCCGGTGAACGAGAGGGTCGCTTCCCTGCGCCTTCGGGTCGGGAAAAGGTCTCTCACTGTTGTTTATGCCTATGGGCCGAACAGCAGTGCGGAGTACCCGGCCTTCTTGGAGTCCCTGGGAGGAGTACTGGATAGTGCTCCAACTGGAGACTCCATTGTTCTACTGGGGGACTTCAACGCTCACGTGGGCAATGACAGTGACACCTGGAGAGGTGTGATTGGGAGGAACGGCCTCCCCGATCTGAACCCGAGCGGTGTTTTGTTGTTGGACTTCTGTGCTAGTCACAGTTTGTCCATCACGAACACCATGTTCAAGCATAAGGGTGTCCATCAGTGCACGTGGCACCAGGACACCCTAGGCCGGAGGTCAATGATCGACTTTGTTGTTGTTTCATCTGACCTTCGGCCGCATGTCTTGGACACTCGGGTGAAGAGAGGGGCTGAGCTGTCAACTGATCACCACCTGGTGGTGAGTTGGATGCACTGGCGGAGGAGGAGGTTGGACAGACCGGGCAGACCCAAACGGATTGTGAGTGTCTGTTGGGAACGTCTGGCTGAGCCCTCTGTCAGGGACATCTTCAACTCCCACCTCCGGGAGAGCTTCTCTCAGATCCCGGGGGAGGCGGGGGACATTGAGTCCAAGTGGACCATGTTCTCTGCCTCCATTGTCGACGCGGCGGCTCAAAGTTGTGGACGCAAGGTCTCCGGTGCCTGTCGTGGCGGCAATCCTAGAACCCGGTGGTGGACACCGGAAGTACAGGATGCCGTCAGACTGAAGAAGGAGTCCTACGTTAGGTTAGTCCTATGTTGGCCTGTAGGACTCCTGATGCAGTAGATGGGTACCGGCAGGCAAAGCAAGCCGTAGCTCGGGCAGTGCTGGAGGCAAAAACCCGGGTCTGGGAGGAGTTCGGGGAGGCCATGGAGGAGGACTTTCGGTCGGCCTCAAAGAAAATCTGGCGGACCGTTTGGCGCCTCAGAAGGGGGAAGCAGTACTCTGACGGCACCGTTTATGGTGTGGGTGGGGAGCTGTTGACCTCGACTGGGGACATCGTCGGACGGTGGAAGGAATACTTCGAGGATCTCCTCAACCCGACTGACATGCCTTCCACTGAGGAAGCAGAGAGTGGGGACTCGGGGACGTGCTCATCCATCACCCAAGCCGAGGTCACTGAGGTGGTTCATAAGCTCCTCAGTGGCACAGGGAGTGGATGAGATCCGCTCTGAGTACCTCAAGTCTCTGGATGTCCTAGGGCTGTCTTGGTTGACACGCTTCTGCGGCATCGCATGGAAGAAGGGGACAGTACCGCTGGAGTGGCAAACCGGGATGGCTCTGTTTAAAAAGGGGGACCGGAGAATGTGTTCCAACTATATGGGGATCACACTTCTCAGCCCCCCCTACGGCAAAGTCCTAAGTCTACGCCAGGGTACTGGAGAGGAGAATACGGCCGATAGTTGAACCTCGGATTCAGGAGGAACAATGCGGTTTTCGTCCCGGTCGTGGAACACTGGACCAGCTCTATACCCTCCGCAGGGTGCTCGAGGGTTCATGGGAATTTGCCCAACCAGTCTACATGTGTTTTGTGGATCTGGAGAAGGCATTTGACCGTGTCCCTTGTGCCATCCTGTGGGAGGTGCTGAGTGAGTATGGAGTCCGGGGCCCTCTATTAAGGGCTGTCCGGTCTCTGTATGATCAGAGTAGGAGTCTGGTTCGCATTACCGGCAGTAAGTCAGACTTGTTCCCGATGCATGTTGGACTCCGGCAGGGCTGCCCTTTGTCACCGGTTCTGTTCATAATTTTTATGGACAGGATTTCTAGGCGCAGCCAGGGGCTGGAGGGGATCCGGTTTGGGAACCACAGGATTTCATCTCTGCTTTTTGCGGATGATGTTGTCCTGTTGGCTTCATCAGACCGGGACCTTCAGCATGTGTGGGTTTGAGGCCGAGTGCGACGCGGCAGGGATGAGAATCAGCACCTCCAAAACCGAGGCCATGGTTCTCCACCGGGAAAGGGTGGCGTGCCTTCTCCGAGTGGGTGGAGAAGTCCTGCCTCAGGTGGAGGAGTTCAAGTATCTCGGGATCTTGTTCACGAGTGAGGGAACGATGGAGCGGGAGATTGACAGACGGATCGGTGCAGCGTCCGTAGTTATGCGGTCGATGTACCGGACCGTCGTGGTGAAGAGGGAGCTGAGTCGAAAGGTGAAGCTCTCGATTTACCGGTCAATCTACGCCCCTACCCTCACCTATGGTCATGAACTTTGGGTAGTGACCGAAAGGATATATAATTGAGTATTATATCACTGTATTGAACAGTTATTAAAGTAGGTATGGGTGGTTTATAAGTATGATTATTGAAACTCGTCTTATTATATGTAAGAATGCATGTTCGAAATAAAATCTTCAAATCAAATCAAAGTAAAGACAGACCAAACTTTCCAAAACTTCTGAGAGCTGCAAAGAATTAACCTGCTCAGCAAGAAGCCACTACCACACTTTTGTACCAAACACCAAAGCACACCCACAGACATCCCTTGTCCGTATCTTGACAGGCAATATTTGTTTCAGTGGCATGAAAGAGAACCGTTGTTCTTTTTCCAGCTCTGCTGCACAACTTCATTCAGGATTTTTATGGCAGCAGTCATGAATATTGGAGCCAAATTATATTTAAAAAAAAAGAAGACTTTCTATTCACAATGCTGAGAAAAGAGTTCGCTCTAAAGTCATACATCTCTTTGTGGTTTAATGACTTATGTCCCACAGTGGTATTTATAGAGTTTTAGGCCAGGCAATAAGTCCAAGTCATTGGAAATTTGCCTTTGGCAAGTGGCTTAAGACCACGATCTGTTCATCCGGGCTCACTCTCGCGTTGCGTGTCTTGCCAGTCACATTATCTTTTACTTTGAAAGATGCTTGTTGATGTGTGTTAGATCCTATAAAGAAAGAGCACATTCTATTTATTTCCCCTTTAATGATGAGAGAGTTATGGAAAAGTGAACTCACATTAGACATCAGCCATGAGCAGTACTCGAGTTGAGAAAAAAATCGGGGGGATGGTGGATTTTATCATATGGGGACAGATAATTTGTGCTGATTACAAATAATATAATATATTACAAATAATAGCAGTGACCAAAACACCTGCAGAAATACTGCAGGAATGACATAGCAGCAGTTAAATGCAGCCTTCTGTAAGCTTTAAATATCCACTGGGCTTACATCAAATACATCAAAACACAACAATAAAAAACACTTTTCTGAACTTATCAATATGATTCTGTCCTTCACAGGATAAGTAAAATGGATCACTGCAAAAACTCACAATCTTAACAAGAATATTTGTCTTATTTCTAGTTAAAATGTCTCATTTTAATTAAAAAAAATCTCATTCCACTTAAAATAAGACTCATCACTGGAAAAAACAACAATTTTCACCTGTTTCAAGTAGATTTTCACTTGAAATAAGAAAAAAATCTGCCAGTGGACAAGATCTTATTTGCTTGTAATAAGAAGATAAATCTTGTCCCACTGGCAGATTTTTCTACTTATTTCAAGTGAAAATGTACTTGAAACAGGTGAAAATTGTCAAATAAGTTATTTTTCTGGTGTTATTTTTCTGGTGATGACTCTAAATGTTGAAATAGCAGTAAAACCACATTCATTGATGAAATGACATAAGGGATGGAAAGGAGGGATAGTAGTTTTACAGGGGGGATGATTTGGACTGTTTTTATTTCAGGGGGGGATGCCATCCCCCCTCATCCCCCTCAACTCCAGTACTGGCCATACTTTCCGCGCTGCGTGCGTGACTTCTTGCATTTCAGACATTTTTAAGTCTTTGCACAGTTCCGGGCTGTGGCACTGTGAGCCATGTTAGTGTTCAGCTGACCGGCCAGACTTTGCCCTGTGCAGAATCTCTCAGCACCAGCGACAGCAGCTGCCTCTGCTTCTGCTGCCGGGCTTGAGCTCATAACAAAATGATGAAGCTAATTACACACATGGATTTTAATGCTTTATTCACAGAGGGCGTCTACATGAATGGACTGCAGTGGCTCATGTATAATTGAATTGCTCAACCCCGTCCTCGGCAAGACTTCAGTCTGGCCCAAGACACGAACATGTACCCAACCTTTCCCACTCCCACCTCCAGCTCCGTGCCAGTCTGATCTGTTGTGACACTCGCTCATAAAGCCTTCTACCAGGAGTTGCATACTGGATTAAAATGCCCCCCAAAACAGAGAGCGTACAAATACGACAGAGTATTAGGGCCATGCAGGAGAAAAGATATTTGAGAGGGGAAGATTTTTTTTTATTGTGCACTTCGAGAAAAAAGTCGAAATGTTGAGAATAAAGTCGAAATTTCGCCTTTTTTCTCAACATTTCAAATTTATTCACAAAATTCTGACTTTTTTCTCGACATTTCAACTTTTTGCTCGACATTTCGACTTTTTTCTTGAAGTGCACAATAAAAAAAAGACATCTTCCTCTTCTAAAATATTATCCTTATTTTTTTCCTGCCTGGCCCAAAATACTCTTCCAAAAGCATAAAATTTTCCTCAGTTCAAAGTTTTAAACACATTTACAAGGAAACAAGAAAAGCTTTTTTCTTCTTCTTTTTTTTTAAGCAGGGCTCAGAAGCACAATTTCAAGAATAAAGTCGAAATTTCATCTTTTTTCTCAACATTTCAAATTTATTCTCGAAATTGTACTTCAACATTAATCTCGACATTTCGACTTTTTTCCTCGAAATTGTACTTCAACATTATTTTCAACATTTTGACTTTTTTCCTCGACATTTTGACTTTTTTCTTGACATTTTGACTTTTTTTCTTGACATTTCAACTTTTTTCTCGAGATTAAAGTCGAAAAGAGAAAAAAGTCGAAATGTCGAGAAAAAAGTCGAAATGTCGAGAAAAGAGTCGAAATGTCAAGATTAAAAAGGAAAGGAAAATGGAAGAAAAAAAAGGAAAAAGAAAAAAAAGAAGAAAAAAAAGAAAAAAGAAAAGAGAAAAAAAGGAAAAAAAGAAAAAAGAAAGGTCAAACATTTTTGAAAAAGCTCCAGGAGCCACTAGGGCGGCGCTAAAGAGCTGTACGCGGCTCTAGAGCCGCGGGTTGCCGACCCCTGCTCTGGATCCCCCTGAGCTGTTTACAGAAGGGCAGATGTGTGGGTTCTAACTCATTTCCCTGGGCAGACGAGGGAGCGCCCAACGTGTGCAAACAACAACGGAAAAAGAAAGATCTGAATTTCCATATTCCTGACTTAACCAAAGAGGCTGCTAAACAAGCAGTACAGAATCATCCAAACTCTTTTCATTTGACTTTACTTTGCCTCTGCAGAGCCGCTTGGCTCAGGTAAATTAGAATTTCATTCCCCACAGGTGATTATCAAGGCAAATTAAAGGAGGGATTTCATTAACATTCAGTGTCCCCATGGTTGAGTTTTAGTCTTATTTGATTTGATTAGACTTTTTGATTTGAAGATTTTATTTTGAACATGCAAAAGGTGTACAAAAAAGTAAAAAAAAACAGAATACAAATATATATATATATATATATATTATATATATATATATATATATATATGTGTATATATAAATATATATATATATATGAACAGCACTTGGAGTTTCAATAAGCTAACTTCTAAAACACACATACCTACTTTAATAACTGTTCAATACAGTGATATAATACTCAATTATATGTATATATACATATAGTCAAAATCAAACAAATCAAGGCAAACAAAAGAAAACAGAACAAACGGCCAGCATTTAGTTGTTACTATGTATGTATGTACTAATATAAGTAATTATAATGCATAGTATTACATTATCATTACTTTACTATAATACTACAATATAATAGAGAACAATAGACAGCAATGGTATAACAATATAGTTGATTAACTATATAAGAGTAGATATGCTATATATAAACTGGTTCATATATTTACCTCCAATCATATACATAAAAATTACTATAAATCTATATATCGACATATCTACATATAATTATAAATCAGTATATATTAATAGAGATATGATATATAAATACTGTATGTATGATACAACTCAATATATCCATATACATACCTACATAAAACATATCTATATCCATAATATACATCTATATATCTACATATATGAATAAATGTACATATCTACATGTTTATTCACATCTGTATTTTAAATAGAATGTTTCTTTGTATCTTTTTTTAAATGGTGACATGTTTTGACTTTGTTTTAGCTCCAAGTTCAGGCTGTTCCACAGTTTCACTCCGTATAAGTCACTGTTAACACTCTTATTAGAAATGAAGTATTCACATGTAACGGTCTGGCAGTGTAGCAGATACAAGTTTACTGTCTGAGAATACAGGGAAAGAAAACCCCAGAAGCACCAGAGCTTTTCAGGACAACGGAGCAAAAAAAAACACAACTGTAGTAAGTGTGTGGAAGGAAGAGGACAAAAGCTGACAGAAGCTGCCAAAAGCGTTCACCTACCTTGTCGTAGTATGTGAAGATGGAGTTGAACTGCTCACTGGTCAGTTTCACACCCTGGAAACATGAAGTCTGGCTTCATTATCCAATATTAGTCAGGATTGGCCTGCATTTATTGAGTCAGCGTTATTATTTTTACACAAATGATGCAAAACAATTGATTCCTACCTGGAATTTAAGAAGGAAGTTTTCCTGAACTGGGAGCAGCCTGTGGAAGAGGAGGATTTCACAAGGTGACACTAGTTGTTAAACAACAGAGGTGGTAGTAACGCGTTACATTTACTTGAGTAAGTTTTGGGAAATATTGTACTTTTAGGAGTAGTTTTGAATCACTATACTTTTTACTTTTACTTGAGTAGATTTGTGAAGAAGAAACTGTTCCTCTTACTCCGCTACATTAGGCCACGTTGAGCTGTTACTTTTCTTTTATCCCTTTTATCCACGTACGCGTCAATCTCATGACATCACTGGGTGATTCTTTGGGAATAATGTTTATTTTTGCATGTTTTGTCACATTTACACAGACTCAAACACACACAGAGTTTCTATGAGTTCATGTTTGTTCTAGTTCTGCTGGTTGAAAAAGAAAAGTACAAAGGCTGGACATTTTGTGCTACTTATGCTTAATTTATTTTTTATTCTGTTATTATTTTATTTATTTTATTATTTAGTAAAGTACTTGAATTTACTTTAAGATTATTTTAATTTAAGCTTTTTTTAATTTTGTATTAATTTTAATTTATTTTATCATTTTATTGATTTAATTTGCCTGAAGATGATTATTTTGTACTTTTGTCTGTTTGAATGGTTGTGTTAAAATAATAAATCAGACATTACTCAACAGTCAAGTAATTATTTGGATGACTACTTTTTACTTCTACTTGAGTCATTTATTCTGAAGTAACAGTACTTTTACTTGAGTACAATTTTTGGCTCCTCTACCAGCTCTGCTAAACAATTCAGACAAACCCACTAACCGTGAATGAACAGCAGGGGGAAATGTGTCTCAACATTTACAGTGTGAGTGAAGGCAGATAAAATATATATATATATATATATACAATAGCACATTACCTGGCCATCTCTGACAGGCCCAACTTCCCATCTCCATTCAGATCAAACATCCTGAGCTGCAAAGCAGAACACAAACGAGAAAAGACATAGGGACATTCAATGAGTGGAAGGTTGTTTTTATATGTTTATGTAGTCAAGATGAAGGTAAATATATATTTTTTTCATTGACTGAACAATTTGAATATATAGCCCAGGGGTCGGCCACCCAAAATGTTTTAGAGCCATATTGGACCAAAAACACAAAAAAAAATTATGTCTGGAGCCGCAAAAAATGAAAAGTCTTGTATTGGGCGGCAGTAGCTCAGGTGGTAGAGCGGGTCGTCCAATGATCGGACGGTCGGAGGTTCAAATCCCGCTCTGTCCCAGTTTGCTGTCGTAGTGTCCTTGGGCAAGACACCTTACCCAGCTTGCCCCGTGTGAATGTGTTTGAATGTTGGTGGGGGTCGGAGGTCGTTTCTGTCAGTCTGCCCCAGGGCAGCTGTGGCTACAAACGTAGCTACCACCACCAGTGAGGATGTGTATGAATGACTAATGATCTCTGTAAAGCTCTGGGTGCCTTGAAGGGTGCTATATAAAACCAAATCATTATTATTATTATTATTATAAGCCTTAGAATGAAGACAAATGGCGAAATGTTGAGAATGAATGAATGTTAAGTACAGTAGGCTTTCAGTGTCAGTTAGATGAAATCTCAAGGAAATGTTTTTATTATCTGATTAGGTTCACAGATATTTATGTTGTAGGTAAAATGATCATTTACATAGGAAAATGTCAGGTTAATCTGTTATAGCAGTAATTACTGCCAATGAGGATTTTCATCATTATTAAAATAACAGATAATCATCACTCGACTTTTTTTGCAGCCAATTCAAAAGGATTGAAATGTTATCTGTGAGCCAATTTTTAAAATGAAATCAACTGTTTTGTTCAGTCCCTTTTCTTATTCTTCTTTACTGCACATACCATACATTTGTCTCCATTTCAGTAGCACATTTCTTAATATTGCACAATATTTTCACCGGTGTGAACTTGATCATATATAAATCTTTACAGTAAAGGCAAAACCGACAACATCTGCTTCCTAAACTGGTTAATATTAACCTTATACTGTATAACAACAATGAAACAAGGTTTTTTCTTGTTCTTTCTTTTTTTTTCTTTGAGCATTGGAGAAAATGTTTCAGAAAATGTGGTGAGCTCAGCTCCAGGGTTTCCAGGAAAAAGCAGATGCTGCACATCTGGGCTGTGGTGGGACGACCTGCAGGGCATGCTGGGTAAGAGCAGCCTCGCACTGTCCTGCTGCCGCGGTTACGAAACACCTCTGACCTTCCACATACAACCTCCTTAACCATCTTTAACATTCACTTTGAGAGCAAAAATGTCATTTTGGTAAAATTCCGAAAATTTTATCCCAGGGGTCGGCAACCCAAAATGTTTTAGAGCCATATTGTACCAAAAACACAAAAAACAAATATGTCCTGAGCCGCAAAAAAAGAAAAGTCTTGTACAAGCATTAGACTGAAGGCAAATGGCAAAAGGCGAAATGCCAGGAAAAAAGTCGAAATGTTGAGAAAAAAGTCGAAATGTCGGGGAAATAGTCAAAATTTAGAGAAAAAAGACGAAATGTCGAGAAAAAAGTCGAAATGTCGAGATTAAAAAGGAAAGGAAAAAGGAAGAAAAAAAGAGAAAAAAAGGAAAAAAAAGCAAAAAAAGAAGAAAAAAAGAGAAAAAAAGGAGAGAAAAAAAGAAAAAAGGTCAAACATTTTTGAAAAAGCTCCAAGAGCCACTAGGGCGGCTCTAGAGCTAGAGAGAGAGATGCGTTGCGTGTGGAAGTACATGTTCTCGTGTGTGTGTGTGTGTGTGTGTGTGTGTGTGTGTGTGTGTGTGTGTGTGTGTGTGTGTGTGTGTGTGTGTGTGTGTGTGTGTGTGTGTGTGTGTGTGTGTGTGTGTACTCCTACTATAGTGTGTGTGTACTCCTGCAGTTTCTGCTCATCGTAGTGTCTGTTGGCCTTCTCCAGCAGGTCCGACAGAAAGCCCTGGAGACAGAAGCACACGCTGATTACAGAGCAGAGACAAGTGGAAGTGGAAAGTATAATAAAAACAAAAAAACAAAGAGGTTCAAATACCTTCCCTGCAATAAAAGCTCTGAAATAATAGCTGGAACAAGAAGAATTCAAAAATACACAGTATCTCCTACAGAGCCGTACCTCAACCTCGCTACGAGAAGATTTGTGGCAAGGACAAACGCCAGCTAGTCCTGAAGGAGGTGCGGGCAGGGGTTGAGGAGGAACGGACCAGCAGGATGGTGGGCATGCAGCAGCAAGGAGCATGGACAAGATGGGAGGGAGCGCTGGAGAGGAAGGTGACCTGGACTGAGTTCAGGCAGGCTGAACCCCAGCGCATCAAGTTCATGGTCCAAGCTGTCTATGATGTATTACCCAGCCCAGCCATCTCTGGGGCATGGTTGACTCTCCTGCCTGTGCGCTGTGTTCCAGGAAAGGCTCTCTGGAGCACATCCTAAGCAGCTGCTCTTAAGCCCTGGGGGAGGGCTGCTACCGCTGGCGGCACGACCAAGTGCTGAAGACCGTTGCTGAAGCCATCTTCACCATCGTGGCCAAAAGCAACAGCAGCAAGCAACAACATAGCAAGAGGAATGTTGCTTTTATCAGGGCTGGAGAGCAGCCACAGTCACAGCCCAAACCAGCAGCCGGCCTCCTCACCTCAGCAGTTGACTGGGTTCTACAAGTGGACTTGGGCAAGCAGCTCAAGTTTCCAGACCACATCACAACAACGTCTTTGAGGCCAGACATCGTGCTTTCATCAGTGTCTTCAAGGCAGGTGCTGCTGATAGAACTGACAGTTCCCTGGGAGGACCGCATAGAGGAGACGAACGAAAGCGGTCGAAGTACCAGGAGCTGTTCGAACAATGCCAAAGAAGAGGCTGGAAGGCACGCTGTGAGCCCATTAAAGTAGGCTGTAGAGGGTTTGCTGGCCGCTCACTGTGCAAGGTGTTCATGCTACTTGGCATTACGGGGGCTGCAAAAAGGAAAGCCATCAAGTCCACCATGGAGGCAGCAGGGAGAGCCTCGAGATGGCTTTGGATCAGGAGGAGCGATCTGTGGGCCAATGCTACTGGGACACAAGTCAGGGCTTGATCAACCCCGGCTGGGTCACCTGAAGGAGGGGGTATGATTGTTGAAAGACCCGAAACCCCCGATGATCTCAGGCACATCACTGATGATGTGTCCCAGTGCATCCTAGGATGTATCTTTTACTCAAAGGAGGATCTAATGAAATAATTGAGTAACAGAAGGTAAACACTGAAGATACAGACACAAAACTTAGAGATCAAGCAATGATCAAGCAACAAGTTAGAAAGTAAAAAAAAAAAAAAAGTATTTCTGAGCCTGTATACGACAACAGTAAAATAAAATCCTGTAACGATGGCTTTTAGTTTTGGTTCCACCCCAAGAATTTAAGTTCTTGGGGTGGACAGCTGGGGGGCTATTTCCTAGAGATACTTAAAAGTTTAATGGCTTGGGGTATAAAGGACTTGTTTGACCTGTTTTTAGTGAACAGATGGCAACAGTTTAAACTGGAGGTAAGTGGAGCCTCTCATCAGCCACAATGGCTTTTGCCTTGTTTGTTACCCGTCTCTGTATATGCTTGCGAGGCTGGTAGGGTGGTTGTTGTTACTGTCCTCCTAACAGACCTCTTTTGTGCCTTTTGTGCCTCAGAGGCATTCCCAAACCAGCAGATGATGTGGATCATTTTGTCTTTTACAATAAAAGACAACAGTTTCTTTAAAAAGTACAGTCTTTGTTGGGCCTTAGTGCACAGGCAGTCAGAACAATTGTCCCATTTAAAGGTATAGTCCTTGATGTTGGAGAGCTAGCAAGATTTGAAAGTGGCACCTCCTCTAAGCCCCACCCCCTCCTGCCCTTCCCGTCAGCGCTCCGTCCAAAACCACGCCCCCACTAACTTTGGGGAACGCGCATTTGCAGGAGTCGAGTTTTCCAGGACATTTTGGACAGCACATTTTCAACAAAACTACCCCATGTCTCATTCACCTGTAAGCAAGGCCGGTTTTAGGGGGGGCAGGGGTGAGCTGTGCCCACCCAAACGTGCGTCCTGCCCACCCAATCAAAGTTATGGGTATCCTTTATTTTTTTATAATTTTATTTTTTTATAAATATAAAAAAATATCACAGAATATCTGTACCGTTTCTGACTGGGTGGGCAGTGCGCATCATTTTTAGACACAACAATGAACGCATACCGCAAAAGTTGTGTCTCGGCGGAGGGACCCGACGTCCCAGCAAAATGAGCACAACACAGAAGTGTTCAGAACAGCACACAGAGCACACACTGAAGGCTGATTTATGGTTCTGCATTAAACCAACGCAGAGCCTACGGCATAGGGTACGCCGTAAGGCTGATTTATGGTTCCGCGTTACACCAACGCAAAATGGTGTGCATCGCCCCCTACCCTACGCCGTAGGCTACGGCTTACCCTACGGCGTAGCCGTGGCAACAGAGCCTGCACGGCAGCGCAGCGCACCGCCAGCCGCACTGGCGCTCTCCGCCCTCGCCGGGATGGAGACGCCTCCATCACCACGGACCCCCATAATGGGGACCCCCATACGGACCCCCACACTGGGGGTCCGTGGCAGACCCCAGTAGCGGACAACCTGCGCTGCAGAATCACACTTTGGCTCTCTTTTTTTAGCCTTTTTAGCAGGGCGAGCCGTTACATTCGACGTGACCGCCCGACCGGTGAAGCCGGGAGCGGCGCGAGCCCTCCGATGTCAGGCCGCGGTTGCCAGTCGGTCTGGAGGAGCGGGGGGGGTTACACTGGGACACTCTGAGCCGAGGAGGACCCGTGGGAAGTGGACACGGGGGCTGGAGGCAGGCTGGAGGCAGAGTGCGCGCATGGAACAGAGGGGGGCGTGGGCGGGACTTAATATGAAGGCATCTGATTGGTTCTTTCCCCCCTGCCAATCCTCTGGTCCTCACAGATTGGTCAGAGTTTTTACAGGATTAAAGCTGTCAGAGAGGTCGGATTTTTTCTTTCCTTTTTCTGAACACATTATTCACTGGCTACTCTCAGGATGGAAGGACCATTTCACCCAGTATAACAATAAATGTTTTTGAATACGATCACAGACTATACCTTTAAGTTTGTGATCAAGTACAACCCCAAGGTGCTGGTATTCAGTCACTGACTGGATCACCTTTCCATGGATAAAAGTGGGCTGAAATGAATTTTGCTTCCTGAAATCAAAGGGCTTTTTCTTTGTCTTTAAAGTGTTGAGGACAAGGTTTTCCCTCTCACACCATTTAAGAAAATGGTCAAGAACTGGCCCCATGCTCCTCCTCTCCATCATGCAGAAGGCTCACTAATGCAGTATCATCTGCCTATTTTTATCCTTTGTTTGTTGTATTTTAAGTAAACTACTAATACTACTATACTATTGTGGCAGGGTGGAGGTGCAGCCACTCAGGTTGATTGGGGACAGGTGGGCCCCATCAACCTCTCCACCCTGCCTGCCTTCATAAGGCGTGGCTGCACAGCAGCAAGAGGGCGGCTGTTGGAGAGGCTGGCTGGAGCTGCTGGTGCATGTGTGTCTGCTTGTTCATGTGTGGGAAATAAAGAGTTTGTGCACAGAGCCCCGTGTCCTCTCTGTCCTGTCGGTTGTGCCCCATAGCACTTGCCCTGCTACAACTATACTTTACTAAACTATACTACTATACTATACTATACTATACTATACTATACTATACTATACTACTATACTATACTATACTACTATACTATACTATACTATACTATACTATACCAGACAGCTCCTCTTCCACAAAAGACGTATGTACTTTTCCTGTTAGAGTTCTCATAAATTACCATTTTATACTCGTAATATTACGACTTTATTCTCGCAACATTATGACTTTATTCTCGTTATATTACGACTTTATTCTCATGTTATTCTGACTTTATTCTCGTAATTTCCCTTTTTTGTCTTAGTTCGGCCCTAATACTCTGTCATACAATAGTGATAGAAAGGAGCAGTTGAAAGTATTGATATTTAAATCAGTCGGATAGCAGAACGAGACGTGTGAGGTTAATCATCCTTTGAACTTGTTTTGTCCTTACGGAACTGTCACATGCTCTGTCAACAGAAGTCACGGCAGCCACTTCCTGATCTACTCAGGGATTTGACTGTCCTGGTGACAGCTGTCCACTGTAATGTCAGGAATCAATCACTGGTTATCACTTCCCTCCCATTGTCTACTGTTCACTCTTCATTGTCCTTATATGGTAATTTCCTGTGAAGTTTCTTAATAAAAGCATAATGCAGGAGGAGGACCTTTGGGGAAGCATTTTGCTGTCAGTGGCTCTGCCCCTGTTGCGTTGCGTTCCAAGTCGGTCTCTGTGTCTTCCTCATTATGAATTTATGTAATGTTGATTTAGACCTAACATTTTCTGGTGCCGAAACCTGGGATCCCAACATCTGTGGCGTCGGAGCGCCGTGGGATCAAGCGACCGGCTAAAATTGTCAGGAACAAAGGCCATGGTCCTGCGCCGATCCGGGGCCCGGTGACGGGGTTCCCCGAGCCAGGAAGGGCACCTGAGACTGGGTAAGAGACACTCCTCTCAATAAATACCTGGGGTATTAAATGTGTTACTTTAATAGATGCTAGCCTGGGGTTAGCCTGCCATCTGGGACCCGCTAAAATTATTAAATGTGTAAGCATTGGTCCATGGGTCTGGGACCCAAGTCAGGGACTTCACCAATGCCCACGGGTCTGGGACCCAACGAGAGGAGGTTTCTATTGGAATAGGTTTTTCGTCTATGTCTGTCTTGTCTAATGTTCTTGTCTAATGTTCATGACTGAAACTGTCTATTGTCAATGTTGAGGTTTCCAAATTGTGAAGTCAAGTTTCGATTGTTCACTAAATTGATCAGCGCTAAAAAACCAAACTGTCAAAACGGGAAACTTATGAGCTGAAAGAAACTTAAGAAGGTTAAAAATAACTGGCTAAAATAGCAGACGCTTGGTTAAACTGAAACTTATTGCAAGCCTAAAATAATTTCCAAAAGACGCTTAGTCGATGGGATACGTCCATAAAACGAAGATAAAAAAGATTGTGACAAAATCTTGTGCGAAATAATACACAGGAACTTAAAACCTTAGAATATAACTAATTTAAGGCTAAAAGCAAATATGATTAAATGTTCAAAATGGGACAAGGTTCCAGCAAGAGGAAAAGAGAGGTGATTTGATGGGAAATTGGAAAGTGGAGAAAAGGGGGCTGCTGCAAAACCGCAGCAGGGCCAAAGGTCAGGGTGTGTGTGTGAAACAGCTGCAGAGCAGAGTGTGTGTGCAAGAGTGCTCCATGTTGCCTGTCTAGCTGCATGGATGAGGCTTGTTGGATCCAGAGTGGAGGTGTCCTCCCATTTTGGGGACTAGTTGTTCGTGAGTGTTACATTTTCTATGGGGAAATTTTTGTGAAAATAATAAAAATGACTGGCTTCTTTAGAAGGTGTGATCTGTGTCTGACGAGGGAGACTTTTTGTCTGCTGAACAACAAGGGAGACTAGTGTTTCAAGTGAGAAACTCCCCTCTTGAGGAGGCAGAGAAATGGAGTATTGACACTTTTTGAATCATTCTAAGGCCTGAATGGAAGCATAGTGATGTAGAATCGTCAAATGGGGTTAATTCACTGTCGAATGGTTGCAGATTACTTTTTTAATACTGTATTTGACTCGGATCGTATGGAAATGTTATTCTTGCCATTGCGAGTATGAGATGTGTATGATTGGGTTGACTGTTACATAAGCATGAAGAGATATCAATCATTTTTCTTTGTCTGTCGTGAAGTCATGTACTGATGATTGACAGCTTCATCAGGTTGGGTTTTGTCCCATAAAATGGGCGCCGCTGTGTTTTGGATACAGTGGAGGGGCGTGTTCATGTCAGTTGCATGTCAGTGACATTTTACAATGAGTTATTGTTTATATATACAAGTTCACTGAGGACTATTGTTTTACGATGCAGGAGAGTTGCTGCACGGGCAGTCTTGTCTGTGAGGTATCCAAGCATGAACGGCCAGGACCGTTATGTGTTTAACCGTTTTGTCTCTGGACCGTTATGTTGTTAACTTGTGTGTTGTTACTTTCATAAAACCATAACCCACTTGGGTTGAAATAAGAAAAATTTGAAATAAGAAAGTTCTGTAGGCCTTGACTAAGGTAGAAGACAGAATTTAACAGGTTTTGCCCCCATCTAATCTAAGGTGATGGGCGGAGGGGATCTCTGAGGGACATAGAGATTTCCGACCCTAGGGAATCATTAAGTCAGACTGCCGACTTGCCAGGAGGCAAAGGTCAAGAAGGAGAGGATGACAACGAGACCTCTATCCCTGTTGACATCCAACTCAAATTCTAGTTGACATGAAAACATGTTACCCCTGGTGGCTAAATTGAGCCATGGGAAGTCCCATGTCTCCAACAGGAGGGAGGCAGGGTATAGTACACAAAGTATAAGTATTCAAAGACCTACTTTAAAAAATTTTGTCACACCCTTTGGGGTAGTGCATGGTTGCCCGTTCCAGCTCCCTCTATGGGAAGGGGAACCATGGCAAGAGAAAGCCGCAGGGAACCACTCTCGATTTGGATGAGTGAACAGCTGAACAGATGTTCAAAGTTCTTGTAAGCTGCCGCTTTCTCCTCTCTCTCCTAAGCAGGAACTGCTGAAACCAGGTGGGCAGATCCTGATTCAAGTGGTGAAAGGTCATCACCATGTTGGGACGACCCCTTCGTGGTCCAGATTGCGACCCCGACAGCAGTAAAGGGTGGCAGAACGATCTACGTGCGCACACCAGTCACAGTGCAAGCTGGTAAAAAACTTTCCAGACCCTTAGTAGGCCGGAAGTTGGACGGTATCAAAACCTTTGTCCGCTGAAGAACTCATCTGAGCCGACTTATCAGCCACGGACCTGAAGAAGATGACTAGCCCAAATTGACTGGCTGCAACAGACTGGAGAGGAGTCCGAGAGATGGAAGAAACTTTTCCACTAATGAGTCTTGCTGACATGTTAGGAATTGTTCCTCTAACTCTTTGCTTATGTTGTTGTAATTTAGGCTGTACGTCCATCCCTGATGAAACTGTTGCTGAGGCTAATGTTACCAAAGCTATGGCTGAATTACGTCAGTTGGCCAAAGTCGTGTCAGAAGACAGACTCTCAGCAGGCACCACTTTTTGGTCCTGGCTGACCTCTTCTGAAGTCTATTACCGACAATTCCAACAAACTCTAATTGATGACAAGGATGATTATGTTGACACTGGAGTGTATAATTTTGTTTACTGTGAAATGTTTTAAGCTTGTACGTGTCTTGGCCATGAGCGATCACTCACTAGGAGGGTCGGAGAGGAATTTTGCCCCATATAACCGGGTTTTCGCCTCTCCCTTGACATGTAATTACTCGTTAACAAGATTGCATTAAGTGTGTTATAACTCCCCTTGCTATTTCTTAAATGTTTGACCTTATTATGAGGCATTATTCTAAGCCGAATGGACGGATCTTAGTTGAAGTTTCAAAAGGACAACAGGAGGGAATTGTGAGGTTAATCAACATTTGAACTTGTTTTGTCCTTACGAAACTGTCACATGCTCTGTCAACAGAAGTCACGGCAGCCACTTTCTGATCTACTCAGGGTTTCGACTGTCCTGGTGACAGCTGTCCACTGTAATGTCAGGAATCAATCACTGGTTATCACTTCCCTCACATTTCCTACTGTCAACTGTTCACTCTTCATTGTCCTTATATGGTTATTTCCTGTCAAGTTTCTTAATAAAAGCATAATGCAGGAGGAGGACCTTTGGGGAAGCATTTTGCTGTCAGGGGCTCTGCCCCTGTTGCGTTGCTCTCCCCCTTCTGCAGAAGTGCGTTAAAACTATTCCAAGTCAGTATCTGTGTCTTTCCTCGTTATGAATTTATGTAATGTTGATTTAGACCTAACAGACGCTGCAACGCAAAGCTTTTAAAACAGTTTTCTCTTGTTAATTGACCGTTAAACAGAGAAAGCAGGTGTTCCAGAGAACAATCATTGTAAAACCATGAAGACAAGAAGCTTTCATTACTCTTACTTACTCTTGAATGAGACTTGAATGAGATAATTCGATTGGTCTCAAAAGCAGTGGATGATAAATGATGTACATGTAGGTGATACAACAACTAAAGAGTATCGGAGAGTATAAAAAGATGTTTAAGCACATAAAAGAGCCCTTCTCCTCTCTAAATTCTAAATAGCTAAATTTAAATTATAAGACAAGAATGTGTAAATGGTCATCATCTTCATTTTTTCCCTTTGTTTTTATTGGTACAAACAAAATAACATGCAGAAGATGGATATAACATAAATAATTACAAAACTGCAGACAAAATTAAAGCATGATGATTACATTTGAACTGAATTAAAAGTAAAATCATAGATTACAGAAGCCCGGGTGATTAACCCGTGTACCGTCTTTGGGTCAAAATGACCTAATTCTCCTTTTCCTTCTTTCCTCCTGCTCTATCCTTCTTCCCTTCCTCTTTCCCCCCCTCTCATACACTCTTTCCTTGTTTCTCCTTTCCTTCCTTCCTTCTTTTCTCCCTTCTTTCCTTCCTTCCTTCTTTTCTCCTTTCCTTCCTTCCTTCCTTCCTTCCTTCCTTCCTTCCTTCCTTCCTTCCTTCCTTCCTTCCTTCCTTCCTTCCTTCCTTCCTTCTTTCCTTCCTTCCTTATTTTCTTCCTTCCTTCCTTCTTTTCTCCATTCCTTCTTTCCTTCCTTCCTTCCTTCCTTTCTCCTTTCCTTCCTTCCTTCCTTCCTTCCTTCCTTCCTTCCTTCCTTCCTTCCTTCCTTCCTTCCTTCCTTCCTTCCTTCCTTCCTCCCTCCCTTCCTTCTTTTTCTTCCTTCCTTCTTTCCTCCCTTCTTTCCTCCCTCCTTCCCTTCCTCCTTCCTTGACCCGAAGACAGCACAAGGGTTAAATCTTAGGATTTGTACTCTGTTATTGAATGTGTGTTGTGGGGGAGGGAAGGGAAGGGAAAAAGAAAACAATATAAAATAAGTATAACAATGAAAGCAGATGAATAAATGAAATCATAGCTTTACTTTGGTTTTGGTTTTTTGCAGGCGAGAGGATGAAAACCATTTCTGAAACTATATCCCCGGTGGCTTATTTACCTTCAGCTCATTTGCTTCGATGTAGCCGCTGCGATCTGTGTCGTACCGCCGCCACGCCTGAAACAAAGCAAAGAAATGGTTTCGCAAAAGGGTTTCACAGTGATTCACATCATTCCCACATTTCTTATTTGACTGCAAGAGTTTGACTTCGTGAACACACTAATTCCTTATTTTTCGATTCTAAAATAATCAAATTTTTTGACATAGTAGAATTCCAAACAGCGCAATTCATGTATAAAGCTAGGAACAACTTATTACCATCTCACTTACAGGAAATGTTTAATGACTGAGAGGGGAGGTTATAATTTAAGAGGTTATCTAAATCTTAGTACTTGCAGAACACAAACCACTATGAAAAGATTTTCTATATCAGTCAGTGGATTTAAACTGTGGAACAGAATGCATTCAGAATTAAAAACATGTCCAAACATTAACCAGTTTAAAAACAAATATAAAAACATGATTTTCACAAGGTACAAAGAGGAAGGTTGTTTAGAGGCTTTTAGGGGCCTGATATAACACTTTATGCTGGTGGCATTGAACTGGAGCAGCGATGGTTTGAAAAACTAGCCCGCAAACGCACTAACACTGTTTGACTCATTCAGCTATTAACACTATAATCTCCCGTAGATAAATTTGCCATTATGTACAGAAGCGGCAGCTATGTATGTGTATGTATGCATGTGTACATATGTATGTATGTATGTATATATATATATATATATATATATATATTAGGGCTGTCCAAGTTAACGCGTTAACGACGCGTTAACTTAACGTTCTCTTAACGCGGACAATTTTTTTAACGCACGATTAAAAAAAATTTAAAAAAAAAAGGCACATATCATTTCTGGCGTTCGACGGCACCGGCAGTTTGAGGAAAAGTCTGGTGAACTGAAAGATGGAGAATGAAAAGCGACTTTTCAACAGTAAGTTCACTTTCAAAAAGATGCCAGATGGTTCGCTGGACAAGACTGGAGTTATTTACACGTACCATCGATTTGAAATGAATTACCATCGAAGTACGTCGAGTCTCAAATACCAGAAAGCGCCGCGCTGCTCCCCCCCCCACCCCCCTCATCAAAATCAGACAACGCTGGATAGCAGCTTCAAAAAAGGACAAGTCAAATCAAACTTTATTTGTTAAGCGCTTTTCTGACAAAATAAGAGATGCAACCCAAAGCGCTTTACATAAAACATAAAACTCAATAATTAATATGCGATTAATCGCAGTTAATTACAGAAATCATGGATTAATTAAGATTAAAAATTTTAATCGTTGGCCAGCACATATATATATATATATATATATATATATATATATATATATATATATATATATATATATATATATATATATATGTATATATGTATATATGGGTGTATGTATACTGTATGTATATATACAGAACTGTCTAAGAAAATTTGAATATTGTGATAAAATGTATGACAAAATTCATACATTCTGGATTCATTACAAATTAACTGAAATATTGCAAGCCTTTTATTATTTTAATATTGCTGATTATGGTTTACAGTTTAAGATTAAGATTCCCAGAATATTCTAATTTTTTGAGATAGGATATTTGAGTTTTCTTAAGCTGTAAACCATGATCAGCAATATTAAAATAATAAAAGGCTTGCAATATTTCAGTTGATTTGTAATGAATCCAGAATGGATGACATTTTTGCATTACAGAAAATAAAGGACTTTATCACAATATTCTACTTTTCTGAGACAGTCCTGTAGATAGTATGGTGTAAATAAGTATATTTATATAAATATTTATATGGGCATGTGTTTACAAATATATAGAAATACTCAACTATGTGTGTGTATGTATGTATAGGTAAGTGTGTGAGTATAATTATAGTATAGTTAGTTATTATAAATACTTGTTAATAAATGATTAGTAAATGGGGGTAGGATTAAATAAGTTTACACTTCTTCCTACTCCTTTTTGCACATGTAAATTAAGATATTAAGTGTTAATGAATGAAATTCTTTGTTTTGTTGTTTTTGTTGTTTTCTTTGTTTTGTTTTCTTATCTTCTCTTTTAATTGTTGTCTTTTACATGTACAAAATAAAAATCAAATCAAAAATCAATCACTTCTCTATGGAGACGTGGGAAAAATCCGTTCATTGGGAATAAAAAGTGTGGAACATCTGGATAACCAGAGTCAGAAACTGGACAGAGGGAGAGAAAGACATTCATTTCAATGAATGTTTTAATCTAGACTGTCCTTATCAAAGATAAATGGCCTTCCCCTTCCTCCCCCTCCTCCTCTTCCTCCTCCTCTGGGCTCAGCAGAGAGGAGCTACAACGCTCTTATCCATTATATATGGCTCTGAAAATAGAAAGATCTGCTTCCCCATTCTAACATTTTAGAAACCTCTGTGCACACGACCCCCTCCCTGCACTCGTCAGCAAAGAAGATTCATCCCCTTATCTCGTCTTACGCTCCGAGACTCGTCCTCAACTTCTCATCCACGTTTAGTGATGCACCGAAATGAAAATGTGTGGCCGAAACCGAAAAAAATAATAAACACTTGGCCGAATACTGAATAACATACCGACCATGGTTCTTCGCAGTTTTTCCATTTATTTTGCCAATTTTTTCACCATTGCATAAATCAAATAAATGTGCTTTAGGCGTGGCTTTTCAAAGAAAAAAATCTTTTACAAAATTAAAAGGTAGAAATATTTATTGAACATGAACAACTGAACATTTTTTAATTTCCCCGCATTTTTAAGTATTCCAAACTTAACTTAAATAAAAAAAACTTAAAATAAATAAATTAGCAAAATACATTTTTTGACCATCTTTGAGCTTACATTACGCTTATAACTGACTGCTGAAAAACTGTAACATAGACCTTGAAAACAAAGAAAATGTATTTAGTGCATTAAAGTGCATTGTAAAAAAAAGTGCAAAAGAAGTGGATAAAACAAAACAAAGAAAAAGAAAATCAATCCCTTTCCCATACAAGTATTAATATGGGAAAGGGATTGATTTTTCTTTTTTTTATTTAGTTTTATCCACTTTTCTTGCGTCATCTAAACATGCCGTTATTAATTGTTCGTTTTTTCCCCCACTTATTCCACCGAACACCGAAAGTGTTTTTTTGCTATTTTCGGCCGAACAATTTCGGTTACCGAACATTCTGTGCATCACTAGTTTCATTTCTAGTGTTTCTTTTTGCACTTTCTCTCATCCGTCTTTTGCATATCTCTCCACACCTTTACTTCCCTCACATTCATGTTTTCTCCTTGACTTTTGTTAACGTTCAGTGCGGTATGACAGGGAGAGCCTCTTCCTTCTGCATAATTGGCTTCTAATTGCCTTTGTTCTTTCACTGTGGCACAGTGAACATAAAGTCTGCCATTTTCTCTTCTAGTATTCCCTAAAAGTAGTTGGTGGAATCAATTATTTTCTTTTTTTTGGTGGCTTCTTACAGTAAGTTCCTCTTCTTACTCCTCCGCTCATTTATTATTCACAATTCACAGCAGCACTCAAACTTTGGACATAAATGGTTTCTTAAAACTCCAACTCCACCCCTGCAGAGTGACAGAAACGAGTGGACTTTTCTTCTTCTTTTCTGCTGGGCTGGGCAGCTGATTTAACCCTAACTGATGCACTAGAGTAGTGAGTCTTTCCTCTAACACGTCTGACGTTCCTGCTCTGCAGAAAGCACACACAAGGACTAACAGGATTCCTGGAGCTGCTAAAACTGTGTTAAGAACTGCCCAATGCATTTTTAAAACAAGGAGGCATCAACTCTCCAAGGAAGATGTTTGCTTTAAAAAAGGTCTGACTGAAGATCCTTTAAACATTTGCTGAAGTGTAAATGAAAGGAAATTTGCAGGCAAACTCATGGTTTAATAGTGGAAGTGACGTCATTTCCACACACACAATGGGAGAAGAGATTTATAAAGAAAACTAATTGAGGAAAAAAATACTTCAACATTCTTAGGAGAATATTTCTTTTTAGTCTTTCAGAAATTCTCTATTTCCAGAAATCTGTTTCGAACAACAGCAAAAAAATAACCAAACCAAAAGAAAAACGGAAAATCCTCGTAATTTTGTATCAGGTAATGTTGGATTTTTGGGTAGCTAACGTTAAACGGTCAAATCATAAAGTTCAGTGTCCTCATCACTTTAATTTCTACAACAAATCCTGCCTTGAAGTCGGACCAAGCGTCAAGACTTTTGTATCTTCAAGCTTTGCTTCGTGTATTTCCCCGGCGTAGAAATTAAGTACCGTATTTTCCGCACTATAAGGCGCACCTAAAAGCTTTCAATTTTTTCAAAAGCTGACCATGCGCCTTATAATCCGGTGCGCCTTATATGTGATTCAGTTCCGAAACAGCTTTTTTTCTCTCTTCTCCCTCTGGATATTTCTCAGCGAAGGCTCTGTGTGTATTATTAAATGTCTTGCGACATTTGAACGTTTATTGTAAGACAGTTTTTCTCCACAAATCAGACATACTGGTAGGCCACTCTCATCAGAGCTAAATGCAAATGAATCTGCCCAGGCATCATTGAATGTTTGATTTTCTTCAGATATTTCTCTTTTCTTACATTTCTCCATACTTGACCTTGCTGGGGTTGAAATTCACGACGAATGGATGGCGTTTTGGCAGGAATACCAGCTTTATATATATGAATACCGGCTTTCATGAGTATGACGTTTATTTTGAGCGACGAAAAACAATAATATATATTTATTCTAATATGTCAAGATCACAATAATCTTCCAATGTAGAACTAAGATATTAAAGAACTAACACAAATAAAATACACTTCAATTAAATACTTAGTTTTTTTTTTTTTTTATTTATTTTCCCAAGCCACTCGGAGCCGCAGTATAAGGATGAAAGAGCCGCGGGTTGCCGACCCCTGGTCTAATGGATGCAGAACGTAACCCCAGCTCTACTGTAGCACCTTATAATCGGTGCGCCTTATACAGTGTCCTCCATGATTATTGGCACCCCTAGTTAAGATGTGTTAAAAGCCTTAAAATAAATTCAATTTTTATTGCAGAAGCATACTATCACACTGAAAATTGTAGAAAATGTAACCTTCAACTCAAGTGAATTATAAAGGGGAAAAAAATCCCTGACTAAGAAATATATATTCTTCATAAAATCACTGGTTCTAGAATTATTGGCACCCTTAACAATTCCTAAGAAATAAATAAATTAAAGTATTCCTGTAACTTCCATGGTAGTTTTCAAAGTTGACCAGTTGATGTAAGAACATGTAATTAGTAATTCACAACTTCCTGTTTCCCTGGGGTATAAATATGACGTGACACAGAGGCCATTTCTCTTCAACATGGGAAAGACAAAGGAACACACCATTCAAGTGAGGCAGATGTGCGTTGACCTTCACAAGTCAGGCAATGGCTACAAGAACATAGCCACTCGCCTACACCTGCCCATATCTACCGTCAGAGGAATCATTAAGAAGTTTAAAACTACTGGAACAGTGGTAAACCAGCCTGGACGAGGACCCAAGTTTACTTTGCCACCACGCACAGTGAGGAGGATGGTAAGAGAAATAAAAAGTTCTCCAAAGCTCACTGTTAAAGAATTGCAACAAATGGTAGCATCTTGGGGTCACAAAGTCTCCGAAACAACCATCAGGCGCTATGTACATGCCAACAGGCTGTTTGGGAGGCATGCACGGAAAAAAACTTTTTCTCACTCACAATCATAAATGCAAACGCCTGGAGTTTGCTAAGCAGAACTGGGGCTTCAACTGGGACCGTGTGCTTTGGTCAGATGAGACAAAGATAGAGCTATTTGGCAACAAACGCTCTAACTGGGTCTGGCGTAACACAAAAGAGGAGTATGCAGAAAAGCACCTCATGCCCACTGTGAAGTATGGGGGAGGATCGGTGATGCTGTGGGCCTGTTTCTCTTCCAAAGGGCCTGGAAACCTTGTTAGAGTGCATGGCATCATGATCGCTTTGAAATACCAGGACATTTTAAATCAAAATCTGGTGGCCTCTGCCCGAAAGCTGAAGATGGGTCGTCACTGGGTCTTTCAACAAGATAATGACCCTAAACATATGGCCAAATCTACACAGAAATGGCTCACCAGACACAGAATCAAGCTCCTCCCATGGCCATCTCAGTCCCCAGACCTCAACCCTGTTGAAAACCTGTGGGGTGAGCTGAAGAGAGTGCAGAGGAGAAGACCCAGGTCGCTGGATGATTTAGAGAGACTGTGCAAAGAGGAATGGTCGAAGATCCCTCTTTCTGTATTCTCCCATCTTGTGAAACAGTATAGGAGAAGATTAGATGCTGTTTTGTTGGCAAAAGGGGGTTGTACAAAGCATGAACATCAGGGGTGCTAATAATTGTGGCACACATTATTTGATGTAAAACAATTATTGCTTAATGTGGGATTTTTTTCCTACTGAATAAATGTACTTGAATTAAAGCTTGGATTTTACTTTTTTTTTTTCATTGTGGTCCTATTTTATTAAGAAGAAAACTGAATTTATTAGAAACTAAAGGACACATCTTAACTAGGGGTGCCAATAATTATGGAGGGCACTGTATATGGAAAAAGTTTTAAAATATGTCATTCATTGAAAGTGCACCTTATAATGCAGTGCGCCTTATAGTGCGGAAAATACGGTACATATCAGGAACCTGGATTGGTGGCCAAATATTAATGTCCATGGACCACTGGTTCTTGGGGTAACTGTACCAAATATTAATGTCCATGGACCACTGGTTCTTGGTAACTGTACCAAATATTAATGTCCATGGACCACTGGTTCTTGGTAACTGTACCAAATATTAATGTCCATGGACCACTGGTTCTTGGTAACTGTACCAAATATTAATGTCCATGGACCACTGGTTCTTGGGGTAACTGTACCAAATATTAATGTCCATGGACCACTGGTTCTTGGTAACTGTACCAAATATTAATGTCCATGGACTACTGGTGCTTGGTAACTGTACCAAATATTAATGTCCATGGACCACTGGTTCTTGGTAACTGTACCAAATATAAATGTCCATGGACCACTGGTTCTTGGTAACTGTACCAAATATTAATGTCCATGGACTACTGGTGCTTGGTAACTGTACCAAATATTAACGTCCATGGACCACTGGTTCTTGGTAACTGTACCAAATATTAATGTCCATGGACCACTGGTTCTTGGTAACTGTACCAAATATTAATGTCCATGGACCACTGGTTCTTGGTAACTGTACCAAATATTAATGTCCATGGACCACTGGTTCTTGGTAACTGTACCAAATATTAATATCCATGGACCACTGGTTCTTGGTAACTGTATCAAATATTAATGTCCATGGACCACTGGTTCTTGGTAACTGTACCAAATATTAATGTCCATGGACCACTGGTTCTTGGTAACTGTACCAAATATTAATGTCCATGGACCACTGGTTCTTGGGGTAACTGTACCAAATATTAATGTCCATGGACCACTGGTTCTTGGTAACTGTACCAAATATTAATGTCCATGGACTACTGGTGCTTGGTAACTGTACCAAATATTAATGTCCATGGACCACTGGTTCTTGGTAACTGTACCAAATATTAATGTCCATGGACCACTGGTTCTTGGGGTAACTGTACGGGTCACTGTCAAGTCCAACTGACTTTAATTTAAGCTGATAATCAGCTATTATCCCGTCTTCTCCACTAGTTGCAGACATTTTTGCTGATGTTTTACCACTCAGTGAGAGTAAGCGGGCTGGTCCAGTGGGGAAGTGATGTCAATGCAAACTCTCTATTGACACTGTCATGACACCAGACAACAAGGACTTTTTGGACATAACTTCATAGGTTCTGTCCAAAAGTCTTAAAGTGCTTCAAAGAACTGGCAGAAATGATCACGAACTGCTGCTTGTTGTTGGTCCATGAATATATATTTAAAAAGAAAAACCATCTTACCGCCATGAACTCAGCACTGGAGCTGACAAACTGCCTGAAGCAAAGTAAGAAGTTCTCTTCAGTCGGTAGAATCTGGGCCAGCTGGAGGAAAAGTGACAGAACTGGTGAGAACAAGATGGTGTGTTTTATGTGCTGGGAGAGGGGAGATGGAAGGTAAAGAACTTTTTGTCTGCAAAGCCTAAAAAATGGACAACTGAGACATGAATAAGAGGCAGGAATTACCTCTGAGGTTGAGCCTAAGATAGAAACATTTATTCAGAATCCCACTTATTGAAGCTTTTTTTCTAAGCCAGCTTTCTTGATACCACAGAAACTCTCTCACAACTCTTTTTCAGATATTAACCTGAGAGTAAAAACTGTAGGGAACCTAGAGTTTTTACTCTAGGACAGACCACCACGGATGTATAACATGTTTGATGTTGTTTTTTTGAACACACCTGGGTGCATGTTACGGTTGGGGCGAAGAAACGGCCGAAGAAATGGCATATATTGCGCCAAAATTACACAATTAATTCAAAATGGCCGACTTCCTGTTGGGTTTCGGCCATGGCGCCAAGAGACTTTTCTTTAAGTTTTGCCATGATACAGGTGTGTACCGATTTACGTGCATGTACGTCAAACCATATATTGGGGCTTGAGGCACAAAGTTTTCAAGGGGGCGCTGTTGAGCCACTAGGCCACGCCCATCAATGCAAACCATCAAATATCAAATTTTCCCCCAGGCCTGGTTTGTGTGCAAAATTTGGTGACTTTTGGGTCACGTTTAGGGGGGGAAAAAGGCCCTCCTTTCGTCGGAAGAAGGAAAAAAAAAACAAGGATAAGGAAAGAAATTCCTACAGATACAATAGGGCCTTCGGACTGTCAGTGCTCGCGCCCAACTGTTTCCTCCCTCCGTGTTTTCCACGTCAAGTTTTGGTAGTTTTATTTGTCACGTTCATGTTCTGGTTTTTGTATCCTGCTCGGCAGCACTTTGGTTTTGTTTTGTTAAAATAAACACGTGTTTGGGAACTCCTGCCTACTGCTCTCCTGCATCTGGGTCCTAATCCTGACACGACATACCGTCTGTTGTCAGACTTAGTTGCAGGTGTGAACGTGTCACAATAAAGTCATGAAGATGCTAATGTGATAGAAATGCTGTCACCTGATGTGATCACTGCTGTCATGGATTCCTCATCTGAGAAGGACCTCCGGTTTAGTTAGAGTTGGGTAGTAACGAGTTACATTTACTCCGTTACATTTACTTGAGTAAGTTTGGGGAAATGTTGTACTTTTAGGAGTAGTTTTGAATCACTATACTTTTTACTTTTACTTGAGTAGATTTGTGAAGAAGAAACTGTTCCTCTTACTCCGCTACATTAGGCTACGTTGAGCTGTTACTTTTCTTTTATCCCTTTTATCCACGTACGCGTCAATCTCATGACATCACTGGGTGATTCTTTGGGAAAAATGTTTGTTTTTGCATGTTTTGTCACATTTACACAGACTCAAACACACACAGAGTTTCTATGAGTTCATGGGCTTGTTCTAGTTCTGAAGTACAAAGGCTTGAAATTTTGTGCTACTTGTGCTAAATTTATTGATTCTGTTAATATTTTATATATTTTATTATTTATTAAAGTACTTGAATTTACTTTAAGGTTATTTTAATTTAAGCTATTTTCTATTTTAATTTATTTTATTATTTCATTGATTTAATTTGCCTGAAGATTATTTTGTAGTTTTTTCTGTTTGAATGGTTGTGTTAAAAAAAAATTTTTTCACCAAGTACTTTTTTACTTTTACTCAAGTAATTATTTGGATGACTACTTTTTACTTCTACTTGAGTCATATTATTCTGAAGTAACAGTACTTTTACTTGAGTACAATTTTAGTATAATCTACCCACCTCTGGATTTAGTAGAGGCTTAAAGTTAACAAGTGTGAGGTCTTCGTGCTTAACCAGGCTTACTCGTTGTTTGTGTTTTATACTTAGAGAAGTAAAAATACATGGAAAGTCAAGTATGTTTTCGTTATGTCGAATTAAAGCTTGGTGAATAGAAGATTTTGCACTGTTTCCATTGTTTATGTTTATGTTACTGGTTCCAGCTACACCCAGTACTGGAGTTGAGGGGGATGAGGGGGGACGGCATCCCCCCTGAAATAAAAACGGTCCAAATCATCCCCCCTGAAATAAAAACAGTCCAAATCATCCCCCCTGTAAAACTGCCATCACTCCTTTCCATCCCTTATGTCATTTCATCAATGAATGTGGTTTTACTGCTATTTCAACATTTAGAGTCATCACCAGAAAAATAACACCAGAAAAATAACTTATTTGACCATTTTCACCTGTTTCAAGTAAATTTTCATTTGAAATAAGTAGGAAAATCTGCCAGTGGGACAAGATTTATCTTCTTATTACAAGCAAAAAAATCTTGTTCCACTGGCAGATTTTTCTACTTATTTCAAGTGAAAATCTACTTGAAACAGGTGAAAATTGTTGTTTTTTCCAGTGATGAGTCTTGTTTTAAGTGTAATGAGATTTTTTTACTAAAATGAGACATTTCAACTAGAAATAAGACAAATATTCTTGTTAAGATTGTGAGTTTTTGCAGTAATTCATTTTACTTATCCTGTGAAGGACAGAGTCATATTGATAAGTTCAGAAAAGTGTTTTTTATTGTTGTGTTTTGATGTATTTGATGTAAGCCCAGTGGATATTTAAAGCTTACAGAAGGCTGCATTTAACTGCTGCTATGTCATTCCTGCAGTATTTCTGCAGCTGTTTTGGTCACTGCTATTATTTGTAATATATTATATTATTTGTAATCAGCACAAATTATCTGTCCCCATATGATCAAATCCACCATCCCCCCTGATTTTATTTTACAACTCGAGTACTGGCTACACCTCTTCTGATCAAACTCTAGGCATGAATGAAAACAGGAATATTTGTGAACGTCAAAGCGCAGGTTTGTGAGTAGAAAGCACACACGTACCTCTGACATCTCAATGCGTCCGTCTTTGTTCTTGTCAAACTTCTGCATGAACTCCTTCATCTTTTCTCTGAATGTTGGGTTTGTAGGATCCTGTGAATCATTTGCACTGATTAGTGGAACTGTATGGAGGATTTTTAGTGCCATCAAAAATAAATAAATACAGCATTAATTAATTAATTAAATGTGTCATTAATTAATTAAAATGGGAATTCAATATATCATTCATTAATTAAATGTGTCATTCATTCATTAAAATTGGAATTAAATATGTCATTAATTAATTAAAAGAAATTTCATTTTAAGTAAAAAAATATATTTAATTATTTCAGTATTTAAGTAATTAATGACACATTTAATTAATGATTTCGTGTTGCGTGTGAATCATGAAATGTCGAACTGTCAGTTTCACTTGTCAAACTCAGACTAACGCGAATCTAGTCGAATCCACTGCTTTGGTCTGCTTAAATAATACTGAAATAATTTAAAAAAAAATGTACTTAAAATGAGTTGTATTTTAATTAATTAATGATGTATTTAATTCCAGTTTTAATTAATTAATGACACATTTAATGAATGAATGATATATTTCATTTCATATTTAAAAAATCCCCTATAGAAGTGGAGTGGTGCGTATGGATCTGCAATGAACCGTGTTCCCTGAACTCACCACCCCTGCTCCTCTCCGGGAAACCTCCAGCTCCCTGAAGAAGTTCTCCAACTCCTTTCCCTCGATGTAGCCGTTACCTGTGGAACAGTCACACCTGCAGGTTATTACAGTCACACCTGCAGGTTATTACAGTCACACCGACAGGTTATTACAGTCACACCTGCAGGTTATTACAGTCACACCTGCAGGTTATTACAGTCACACCTGCAGGTTATTACAGTCACACCTACAGGTTATTACAGTCACACCTGCAGGTTATTACAGTCACACCTACAGGTTATTACAGTCACACCTACATGTTATTACAGTCACACCTGCAGGTTATTACAGTCACACCTACAGGTTATTACAGTCACACCTACAGGTTATTACAGTCACACCTACAGGTTATTACAGTCACACCTACAGGTTATTACAGTCACACCTACAGGTTATTACAGTCACACCTGCAGGTTATTACAGTCACACCTACAGGTTATTACAGTCACACCTGCAGGTTATTACAGTCACACCTACAGGTTATTACATACACACCTGCAGGTTATTACAGTCACACCTGCAGGTTATTACAGTCACACCTGCAGGTTATTACAGTCACACCTACAGGTTATTACAGTCACACCTACAGGTTATTACAGTCACACCTGCAGGTTATTACAGTCACACCTGCAGGTTATTACAGTCACACCTACAGGTTATTACAGTCACACCTACAGGTTATTACAGTCACACCTGCAGGTTATTACAGTCACACCTGCAGGTTATTACAGTCACACCTGCAGGTTATTACAGTCACAGCTACAGGTTATTACAGTCACACCACACCTACAGGTTATTACAGTCACACCACACCTACAGGTTATTACAGTCACACCTACAGGTTATTACAGTCACACCTACAGGTTATTACAGTCACACCTGCAGGTTATTACAGTCACACCTACAGGTTATTACAGTCACACCTGCAGGTTATTACAGTCACACCTACAGGTTATTACAGTCACACCTGCAGGTTATTACAGTCACACCTGCAGGTTATTACAGTCACACCTGCAGGTTATTACAGTCACACCTACAGGTTATTACAGTCACACCTACAGGTTATTACAGTCATACCTGCAGGTTATTACAGTCACACCTGGAGGTTATTATAGTCACACCTACAGGTTATTACAGTCACACCTACAGGTTATTACAGTCACACCTGCAGGTTATTACAGTCACACCTGCAGGTTATTACAGTCACACCTACAGGTTATTACAGTCACACCTACAGGTTATTACAGTCACACCTGCAGGTTATTACAGTCACACCTGCAGGTTATTACAGTCACACCTACAGGTTATTACAGTCACACCACACCTACAGGTTATTACAGTCACACCACACCTACAGGTTATTACAGTCACACCTACAGGTTATTACAGTCACACCTACAGGTTATTACAGTCACACCTGCAGGTTATTACAGTCACACCTACAAGTTATTACAGTCATACCTGCAGGTTATTACAGTCACACCTGGAGGTTATTATAGTCACACCTACAGGTTATTACAGTCACACCACACCTACAGGTTATTACAGTCACACCTACAGGTTATTACAGTCACACCTACAGGTTATTACAGTCACACCTGCAGGTTATTACAGTCACACCTACAGGTTATTACAGTCACACCTACAGGTTATTACAGTCACACCTACAGGTTATTACAGTCATACCTGCAGGTTATTACAGTCACACCTGGAGGTTATTATAGTCACACCTGCAGGTTATTACAGTCACACCTGCAGGTTATTACAGTCACACCTACAGGTTATTACAGTCACACCTGCAGGTTATTACAGTCACACCTGCAGGTTATTACAGTCACACCTACAGGTTATTACAGTCACACCTACAGGTTATTACAGTCACACCTGCAGGTTATTACAGTCACACCTGCAGGTTATTACAGTCACACCTACAGGTTATTACAGTCACACCTACAGGTTATTACAGTCACACCTACAGGTTATTACAGTCACACATACAGGTTATTACAGTCACACCTACAGGTTATTACAGTCACACCTACAGGTTATTACAGTCACACCTACAGGTTATTACAGTCACACATACAGGTTATTACAGTCACACCTACAGGTTATTACAGTCACACCTACAGGTTATAACAGTCACACCACACCTACAGGTTATTACAGTCACACCACACCTACAGGTTATTACAGTCACACCTACAGGTTATTACAGTCACACCTGCAGGTTATTACAGTCACACCTACAGGTTATTACAGTCACACCTACAGGTTATTACAGTCACACCTGCAGGTTATTACAGTCACACCTACAGGTTATTACAGTCACACCTGCAGGTTATTACAGTCACACCTGCAGGTTATTACAGTCACACCTGCAGGTTATTACAGTCACACCTGCAGGTTATTACAGTCACACCTACAGGTTATTACAGTCACACCTGCAGGTTATTACAGTCACACCTGCAGGTTATTCCGTCCAACATCGCAACTATAGAACTTGTCACCGTCTATTAACCCTTGTACTGTCTTTGGGTCAAAATGACCTAATTCTCCTGTTCCTTCTTTCCTCCTGCTCTCTCCTTCCTTTTCCCTTCCTCTGTTCTCCCTTCCTTCCTTCTTTACTCATTTCCTTCTTTCTTTTCTCCCTTTCTTCCTTCTTTTCTCCCCTCGTACATTCTTTCCTTGTTTTCTCATTTCCTTCCTTCCGATTTAAAATGAGTAAAAATGACCATGTAAACACCTAATTCAGAATGAAAATGGCCATTCCGAATTAAACTTAATTCCGAAGTAAGTGGCTGGTTTATTCTGATTTTAAATCTGAATAGAATAGTTCCGTGATCATGTAAACACTCATTCCTCTTTAAATGAATCCCGGTCTTTCTTTCTGCTCGTTCCCTCTCCCGTCTGTCTCCATGACGCTTATATTCCACGCTGGGCTGGTTTTAAAAACAAAGTTTCAAGATGGCAGCACGCAGTAAACGCTGGTCAAGAGCAGAGACCATTTATTTAATAAATAGAAATAATTAAAAGAACAGATGGAAACAGGAAACATCAAAATTGCACGACATGATGTTGTCGTGCTGCTGCTTCAAAAATAAAATCATAATAAATCCCAAAAGGATGCTGATAATGTGGTCCTCCATGTTGTTGCTAATCGAGTAAGTTTGTTTTTCTTCCGGTAGACGTAACTACGTAAATATGTCCGCCCCCCCATCCAATCAGAACCTTCCTAACCCCCAGACCTTAACTCTTTCTCTTTAACTAATTCTCCTGTCCTTCTTTCCTCCTGCTCTCTCCTTCCTTCTCCCTTCCTCTTTTCTCCCTTCCTTCCTTCCTTCCTTCCTTCCTTCCTTCCTTCCTTCCTTCCTTCCTTCCTTCCTTCCTTCCTTCCTTCTTTCCTTCCTTCCTTCCTTCCTTCCTTCCTTCCTTCCTTCCTTCCTTCCTTCCTTCCTTCCTTCCTTCCTTCCTTCCTTCCTTCACTTCCTTCCTTCTCCCTTCCTTCTTTTCTCCCCTCGTACATTCTTTCCTTGTTTTCTCCCTTCCTTCCTTCCTTCCTTCCTTCCTTCCTTCCTTCCTTCCTTCCTTCCTTCCTTCCTTCCTTCCTTCCTTCCTTCATTCTTTTCTCCCTTCCTTCCTTCTTTCCTTCCTTCTTTTCTCCCTTCTTTCCTTCTTTCCTCCCTTCCTTCCTTCCTTCTTTTTTCCCTTCCTTCCTTCTTTTCTTTCTTCCTTCCTTCTTTCCTCCCTTCCTTCCTTTTTTCCTTCCTTCTTTTCTCCCTTCTTTCCTCCTTTCCGTCCTTCCTTCTTTTCTCCCTTCCTTCCTTCTTTTTTCCCTTCTTTCCTTCCTTCATTCTTTTTTCCCTTCCTCCCTACTTCTCTTCCTCCTTCCTTGACCTGAAGACAGCACAAGGGTTAAGAGGAATTGGATAAAGCCGATCAAACGTGTTTTCCATGTAAACTCAAAGGAAAATAGTTTAATTTGGAATTATTTAATAATAATAATAATTACGGAATTTCGGAATAATTACTTCCGAATTAAAAAACATCATGTAATCTTGGCCAATAAGTTTATTTTTTCCTATTTGATCATGTTTTATTGGTATTCTTGGTCCTGTGTTGCTCTGACAGACATGACTGTGTCTACTTCACCAGGTAGTGTAGTGTGCAAACCAGTGCCAATATTCAACCGTGAAGCTTTGCTGAGTGACTGGACAGATGGCTGCAAACGCTGCAAACGCTGCGACTCGCTGCTTCAATAAAGCCCTGGAAGGCAGAGCTGCCTCATTAAACTCCAACAAAGATTATTATGCCATCCTCTTCCACCCCTCTCTCTCTCTTACTTACCACCTAAAGATTTAACGCCTTTTCTTTATCCAACCAACATCGCAGCTCTCTTTGTTCTGTCCACGGGAATGTATGGTTGCACATACACACACATGCACTTCTTAGTGGCATTATATAAACTTATGAATAAAATCTCTGCTATTTTAATAAGTGGGACAGCAAAAAGGCTGATCTGTAATCAGCCGTTCTCCCCGTGGCTCTTATTGACATTTAGTATTCTGGTGGGAAAGAGCCTGCTTGATGATTAAAAGAAGTAAGATATGACGATGAATTGAATTTCATGACAATACAAATAAAATTAAAGCTGCAAGCAGCGATGAATGGGCCCTGGTGCATGCAATTTTCACCCATAAAGATCAAGGACTCAAAACTAAGTCTGATGACACCACCATGTCTCTTTATGTCAAGCCATTCAAAACATATGGCAGAAACTATCAAATATCGACCAATCAGAAGAAGAGGCTGGGCTAATTTGCACCAATTAAGGTGAAGGAGTCAAAACCGAGTCCGATGACACCACCCACGACTCTCTATGTCAAACCATTCAAAAGTTATTATATGGCAGAAAGTAGGAACTATGAAATATGGACTAATTAAATGAAGGGGGGCCGCGCTTTTTGGTGTCTAGCGTCGCCACGGTAACGCTTTTGAAAGAGAAAAGTAATGCGCGTTGTCGCAGGATGCAGACGCACATTTTGAGGTATAACACACCTGGGTGCACGTTACAGTTCGGGCCGTATTAACTGCCGAATGAATGGCATAAATTGCGCCAAAATTACACGATTAATTCAAAATGGCCGACTTCCTGTTCGGTTTCGGCCATGGCGCCAAGAGACATTTCTTTAAGTTGCGACATGATACAGGTGTGGAGCGATTTTCGTGCATGTACGTCAAACCGTATTGTGGGGCTTGAGGCTCAAAGTTTTCTAGGGGGCGCTGTTGAGCCATTAGGCCACGCCCATTCATACAAACCATTAAATATCACATTTTTAACCAGGCCTGGCTTGGTGCAAAATTTGGTGACTTTTGGGGCATGTTTAGGGGGGGCAAAAAGGCCCTCCTTTCATCAGAAAGGTCACACGGTCATATTAATCAGTATGTGCAGAAATGGATCTATACACCCATTTGTTTTTTGTTTGTGAAGGAGCATCTGTTGGTCATTGCACTGTGATTACTCTAAAAATTACTTCCTGCTGCAACCAAATGTTTGAACTGTATGCAAACAATTCTTGTTGGAAGTGTGAATATTGCATTTATGCATCACAAATTCATGCGGTAAAGGGACTTGCAGCAGATTGTTGACTTGTTTTACGAGTAAATGACTACTTTTATGCGTCATACTCCTACCCACTTAGTATAATTTACTATGGACTTTCTGCACAAGTAGAACTTTCAAAGTGTTTAGGTGGACCTACTATGTGACAAACTCATTTAAAGTACTTCGTTTTCAAAAATAAAGTCCTTGTCTTTTCAAATATGTTCAAGATATGTACATTTATTAATATATATAGATGTATATTATGGATATAGATATGTTATATGTAGGTATGTAAATGGATATATTGAGTTATATTATACGTACAGTAATTGTGTATCTATATCTCTATTAATCTATTAATAGTAATTTTTAAGTTTATAATTTGAGGTAAATATATGAACCATTATATATGGAATATCTACTCTTATATAGTTAATCAAGTATATTGTTATAGCATTACTGTCTATTGTTCTCTATTATATTGTAGTATTATAGTAAAGTAATGATAATGTAATACTATGCATTATAATTACTTCTTTTAGTACATACATACATAATAGTACAACTAAGTGCCGGGCGTTTGTTTTATTTTCTTTTGTTTGCCTTGATTTGTTTGATTTTGACTATATTTATATATACATATAATTGAGTATTATATGACTGTATTGAACAGTTATTAAAGTAGATATGGGTGTTTTAGAAGTCAGCTTATTGAAACTCGTCTCATTATATGTAAGAATGTATGTCAGATTCAGGGGTAGGACTGGATAAGTGGCTACTAATTTGTATTCTGTTTTTCTAATTTTTTTTACTCTTTTTTAATCATGCATGTTCGAAATCAAATCTTCAAATCAGATCAAATATTTTGCACACACTGCTGGGTCGGTTAGAGACGTAGATTGTGTTCAACGCTCCGGGTTTCCACATGCAGGTCAATGAGAAATAATTGACAGCAAATGCTCTATAATTAGCAAGAGGAAGTGCAGCTGTCTCTTGTTTCTGCTTTGAAGGGGGAGAATAGAAACATCTTGATGGAGACAGTGAAGAAAAGAAGAGAAGAAGACCAGAGGTGGTGCAGGGCGATGCAACCCCGGGGAGAGTTGATCCTGGGCCGACACGGGAATACGCTTTCACCGTCTCTGGGTGCAATCGCCTCCTGAGTATTTTTATCTGCAACTCAGAGATGTTTACTCAATCTGAGAAAAAACAAATTCCTTTCCATCAAGCAAAGAGACACTCCCAGTCGGGAGAGCAGAAGTAAAGTGCTGTAGCCAAATCCGTGCATCCTCCCTGATAGGATTTGCTTTGCAAATTGTCTCGTTGCAAAGCACAAAATGCAAATCATCAAAGTACCAAACACACCTGCGTGGTGACTGGAATGCCCGTGCTTTTCTAAACAAGCCGGTAAAAAACCAACAAAAGATTTGACCACTTTCTCCGCCTAACCCCACACTCTCATTTCCCTGTGGACAAAACTGTCAAAACAATTCCTCCTCACAATCCATTCCCAGGTGGCTCTGTGCAAACAAATGGGCACCTATTTGCACATCCGACCTGTGTGCAGTTGTTGTGGACGCTCGGGGAGACTTAGCAGGACTGGTTTCCCCCCGGGAATGGGACCAGTCACACACATGCCAGATATTTATGAACACATGGATGACTTCACCGTGTTTAACAGATGGGTGCAGTCTAACTTGATGTTCAGACTAACTTCTCACAGAATCTCACAGATCCACCTTTATATACATATACAGGATTGTCTCAGAAAATTAGAATATTGTGATAAAGTTCTTTATTTTCTTTTATTATTTTAATATTGCTGATTATGGCTTACAGTTTAAGATGAAGATTCCCAGAATATTCTAATTTTTTGAGATAGGATATTTGAGTTTTCTTAAGCTGTAAGCCATGATCAGCAATATTAAAATAATAAAAGGCTTGCAATATTTCAGTTGATTTGTAATGAATCCAGAATGGATGACATTTTTGTTTCTGTAATTGCATTACAGAAAATAAAGAACTTTATCACATTATTCAAATTTTCTGAGACAGTCCTGTATGTGTATGTATATATTTATATGTGCATGTATGTGTGTATGAATGAATGCATGAATGAATGAATGAATCCTTACAGGATTATAAGACACCAGAAACGGAAAACGCACTTAATTGGGAGCTGCACAATGTACACCGGAAAAACAATTTCTACCCAACAAAAACCAGAATGGATATTTTCACATATATGTTACTTTTCTTCGTTTATCCCACGCTTTCTCTAAATATTCAGCAAGTGCAAATACATTATAATCAAACATATATATATATATATATATATATATATATATATATATATATATATATATATATATATATATATATATATACGTATACGTATATATAGATATCTCTTGTTTTTTATATAGAAATTAAATTAATTTTGATCATAATGAAATATATTATAGGGGGTAGGATTTATTAAATTTTTACTTCTTCCTACTCCTTTTCGAGCATGTGAATTATGGTGGATGCATGTTTTTATTTAGATTTTTGTTCTGTTTTGTTTTGTTTTGTTTTTTTTTTGTATTCACGACTGTTTCATGTTCGAAATAAAATTTCAATTTAATTCAAAAATTCAATGCAGAAGTGTCTACACACCTTATGTGAAATAAAAACGGGCTAAGACTACAGTAACAGCATGATGGCTGCAGATTTTGCAGGTATAAAAAGAGAACTGGCCATTTAAACACATGCACATATTTGCAGAGCAGGATAAAATGACTCAGCTGATCAGACAAGAAAAGGACTGAGATTTGCTGATGGTAATTAAAAAAAAAAGCCTTCAAGTTCCCGTTTTCAAACGCCTCGTGACATTAAATCATCTTAAGTATAACAATCCGTAGCCTGTATAAAGCAGGATTACCGAGCAAACCGCAGAGTGATGAAACTTAAATGTGTGATTTGAGACGCACCTGTAAAGCAGAGCATCCCGTAGAAAACAAGTATTTTACATCGGAGCTGATGGTAGACAAATAAATCCCAATAAAGCACAAAACCAAATTGAAAAATGTTTTGAAAAAACTAACTCTGAAATTGAGTATGCACATAATATTGCACTAAGTGAAACATCCAAAGTACTTTGTGTTCCTTAAGCGGAGTTCTGCAGGATAAACGCGCAGCAGCTCCGCTTTCATCACTGTCTCCTCGGTATTACATGTGGGCTATCCGCAGTTTTGAAAAATATTCTAACGACAAAATATACATAAAGATTTCATTTGAAATCTTCTTACTGATAAAACATTGATGAAATCAGACCTTGGAACGTTTATCATTCTAAAAGACGGATGCAGACAAATGATACGCCCACAATAAAGTTCATTTATCCAAAATAAAACTCTGAGTTTGAGCGACTTTTCAGATATTATTATGAGCAGCAAATATTTTCCTGCATCATTCGTGCACCAAAGAGTTTATTTCAAAACTCTCAAAACCAGAAATGAAAGGATGCATTTCAACTTTTCTCATTCAAACTTTCCTAAATCATATCCATCACTCCTGCTTCAGTCGGAGGCTTTGAAAAGCTGTAATATCTATCAGCTTAATAAAAGAGATGACTATCTGGTACCGTCCACGTCGAAGTGTTTCCAGATGTCCAGGAACTGGGACGCGGTGAGCTCGGCCAGGTGCAGGTGCGGCGGCTGCGGGGCTTTGGTTGCCATGGTGATCTCTTTATCCCGGTGCTGATGCTGCAAAGATCCGGACTGACTCTGGAGTCTCTGGCTGGAACAGACGCACACTGAGGCCGCTGCGCGCCGCCACAGCTTTTAACGCCGCCGCGGCGCGCCCCCGCTGCGCGCCGCCGTCGGGGGCGCGCACGATGCCAGCGTCCTGAGTCAGCGTCCCATTCACTCCGAGAGAGAGAGGTTAATATCCAAGTGTGTGTGTGTGTGTGTGTGTGTGTGTGTGTGTGTGTGTGTGTGTGTGTGTGTGTGTGTGTGTGTGTGTGTGTGTGAAATAAATCAAAAACCAGAATGGATATTTTCACATATATGTTACTTTTCTTCGTTTATCCCACGCTTTCTCCAAATAGTCAGCAAGTGCAAATACTTTATAAATCAAAAATCCATTTGAGTCTCTCAGCATCACTTACCCACATCAAATCCAAATTCTTACACCTATCAAATAATTTCTGATGCAGCTCATGATACAGAGGTCAATAAAATAGAAAATGGAACTAATTTTCAATGTCATTAATGTCCCAGTAAGGACAAATCCGCTCTTCTTCTGGGACCCCCGATAACGTCCTGTCTCAAGGTGCAGAGAAGATTCCACAACGGATTTGGGCACATAATGATCGTTGACTTTTAGATAACGAGGCACAAACATACTTTTCACAGCTATAACAACTTTTTATCATACTAAATATTCTTAATGTGTGTGTGTGTGTGTGTGCGGTGTGTGTGTGGTGTGTATGTGTGTGTATATGTTTGGCACAACCAGGTGACTAATGGCCCTTTCGCACTAGTCCCGCCTTAACTCGGTTCTACCCGCCACGGCCCCGTCTTGCGCTTTTGCACTAGGGGCTGAGGCGGGTAGAGCCGCTCCAAGCCGATACATTTTTCTGTTACCATTCTAGCGAGGTTCTATCAGGGCTGAGCCAGGACTATTTCTGACATCACCACCCTCCTCGCCACCGATTGGTCGGGGGGCGGGGCCGTCACCACCCTCCACACCTCTGATTGGTCGGGGGGCCGGCAGACGTTTGAATCAGGAAGCGGGAGTCAGCGCGAGGGCGACTGGCGGCTCGCGGCGATTTTATTATAAAGCGCAAACGTCTGTTTGGTGATCCAAACTCTGAGGTGCAGATGTTCATAAACCTGGTAGCTGAGGAGAGAATTAAAAAAGGGATGTAGACGGGCATTTTTTTTCTCAGCCGCTCAGCCGCTCAGCTGATTTCTCATCTGCGCCGACACGAACAAAGGTGTTGCGCAATCGAGTACGTCACAGCCGCTTCACCCAACCTGCCCACTTCTCCCCTGGCTGTGGAAAAACAAACGGGGACAAAACGGGTGGAGCCGCGACAAGCCGCGCCGAGCCGAGCCGGGCTAAGGCGGTACTAGTGCGAAAGGGCCATAATATACCACTTTGGCCCTTTCCAGCATTCCAGTTCCTCCATGGTGAGTTTGATGGCAGCTCCTCTCGAGACCATGTCGTGGATTTGCTCTGTGTAAGCATTTTTCCATGCAGGTTCCCTTCAGATGCTTCTCCATGTTTATGAACGTTGCCTCCACGGCGTATCGGTTGTCCGGCAATGTTGAGGGGTTTGCCCTCCTGGGATATGCTGCGTCCCAATGTGGGGAACTACTGTGTTTGTCTGATAGCACATAAGTGAGACACTCCCTCATTTTCTCTAGGTCTCTCTCTTTCTTGAGGGTCATTTCCTTTCCTCCAGGAGGACACTTTCCACACTTGCAGCTGCCACACAGGGGAGTGCAGGCTGCGCCAATGCTGTCCCACTTGAACCATTCCAGCACCTCCTTGTTGGTGGTTGTTGTGGTTCGCGCTACTTTGGCCCTGTCCCAATACTCCCATTACCCCTCGTTTTCATCCCTACCCCTAAATTCTGAGCGTTCCCGTGAGGGTAGTGGTGTCCCAATTCCTCTTTTCACCTAGGGGGAGTGCGGAAAACAAGGGTAGTGGATATGAATCTGTCCCTATGGAGCGAGGGTTTTCAGATGCTGACTAGCTGACATAGGGCCAGAAAAATTTCCCAGAATGCTTTTTGTCGTCATTTACGGACTGAATCAAAAAAAAAACATGGCGGACAATTCTTATTTTTTAGTGAATAAAATCAATATTTTGAGTTAGTTTCTGCATAAAAATGTGTTTTGATTACATTTCTAGCGAGAAATATATATTTTACTTTCATAATATTCACTCAGTGAATGTACATAATCACTCGTTTGCTCGGTGTTGCGAAGTTTGAAAAAAAAACTCGCCAGTAAACACTAAACACTAACTATAGGCTTTACTAAACTAAAATAATCCACTCCCTCTTTAATGAACTGGGAAGTTTGCTCTCCAGGGACTGGGCAACAATACGGTTTTTCATTGCGTCTTCTTCTCCATTGATCTGGAGGTTACAAAATGCTCTCTCCGCAGCCCTGAATTAATTCAATCGTCCTCCGGGAATGATTTCCTTTGACAGGAGGAAGAGACTGAACCTCGTTGCAGATCATCAGAACAATTTTGGACTTGTTTCCATATTTGTTGTCCAGCAAACTGAAGACGTCGTCTGATGAGAAAAGCGCTGAGTGCGCTGACAGGTTCCTCGAGGTCAAGAAGGCCACCCAGGAAACCTTCTGGAACGGCTACGCTGAGGCTACGTTCTCCGTTCAAGTCAAGACGGCTTAACAGTGTGTGTGTGTGTGTGTGTGTGTGTGTGTGTGTGTGTGTGTGTGTGTGTGTGTGTGTGTGTGTGTGTGTGTACGCAATATATATTCTATATTCTATCCCAGGGGTCGGCAACCCAAAATGTTGAAAGAGCCATATTGGACCAAAAACACAAAAAACAAATATGTCTGGAGCCGCAAAAAATTTAAAGTCTTGTATCAGCCTTAGAATGAAGACAAATGGCAAAAGGCGAAATGTCAGGAAAAAAGTCGAAAAGTTTATAAAGTTTAGTTTCTGTGTTAGTGTGTGTTTAGTTTCTGTGTTAGTGTTAGTTTCTGTGTTAGTGTGTGTTTAGTTTCTGTGTTAGTGTGTGTTTAGTTCCTGTGTTAGTGTGTGTTTAGTTTCTGTGTTAGTGTGTGTTTAGTTTCTGTGTTAGTGTGTGTTTAGTTTCTGTGTTAGTGTGTGTTTAGTTCCTGTGTTAGTGTGTGTTTAGTTTCTGTGTTAGTGTGTGTTTAGTTTCTGTGTTAGTGTTAGTTCCTGTGTTAGTGTGTGTTTAGTTCCTGTGTTAGTGTGTGTTTAGTTTCTGTGTTAGTGTGTGTTTAGTTCCTGTGTTAGTGTGTGTTTAGTTTCTGTGTTAGTGTTAGTTCCTGTGTTAGTGTGTGTTTAGTTTCTGTGTTAGTGTGTGTTTAGTTTCTGTGTTAGTGTGTGTTTAGTTTCTGTGTTAGTGTGTGTTTAGTTTCTGTGTTAGTGTGTGTTTAGTTTCTGTGTTAGTGTGTGTTTAGTTTCTGTGTTAGTGTGTGTTTAGTTTCTGTGTTAGTGTGTGTTTAGTTCCTGTGTTAGTGTGTGTTTAGTTTCTGTGTTAGTGTGTGTTTAGTTTCTGTGTTAGTGTGTGTTTAGTTTCTGTGTTAGTGTGTGTTTAGTTTCTGTGTTAGTGTGTGTTTAGTTTCTGTGTTAGTGTGTGTTTAGTTTCTGTGTTAGTGTGTGTTTAGTTTCTGTGTTAGTGTTAGTTTCTGTGTTAGTGTGTGTTTAGTTTCTGTGTTAGTGTGTGTTTAGTTCCTGTGTTAGTGTGTGCACGTGAAACACGGCCCGTGTGTGTGTTTGTGGTATAAGATGTGACCGTCTCAGCTCCCCGGGCTGGTGTGTGTGAGAGAGATCCCAGCCTTAATTAGAGCTACTCACTAATCACATTCCCCACACTGCCCTCAGCCAGCAGTGATTAGCCCACATAACTAATGTAAATCATCAAAAAAAGGAGATGAGGGTCGGCTTTCATTAATGGCAGCGCAGTGAGCCGAGGGGCAGGCGAAGACACACATTCCTGCTCACATACATTTCTTTAACCCATTTACTCCGAGAGGTCCTAATATTCAAGACAGTAATAATGCTGTAATGAGATGGAGGGCAGGAATGCCTGGAAGCAGCTCCCTGCTGTTGGATGAGCAAACAGAGCAAAGAAATCATATTTTCCAGTGACCTGCGTTGGAAGTCCTGTGAGGAGGAGAACATATAGCCCGGTATTTACAAAAAACGGATATTTCCCCCTCTATGTTTTGAAAAATACCATCATTTACACCAGCGGTTGGCAACCGGCAAATGTTGAAAGAGCCATATTGGACCAAAAACAAATATGTCTGGAGACGCAAAAAATGAAAATATAAGCCTTAGAATGAAGAGCAAATGGCGAAAGGACGAAATGTCGAGAAAAAAGTCGAAATGCCGAAAAAAAAGTCAAAGGGCCCGATTTACTAAGATCCTAAATAAAGAGTACTAAATTGCGTGTGCACTGAAAAAGTTTGCGCGTGCTGTTGCTGCGTGGTTTGCGGGTATCAACTAAGATTGCGTGCGCAATTGATAACAGGTGCAAACAGCAGTATTTAAATGAGGTGTTGCGTGTCTTACGGTTTGCGAGCGCAGATCTGCGCCATGGAGAGTCTGGATGGAATGCACAGTCACAAGTCACAAGCGCAAAATGAAATTTGACGAGTTGGAGTTAGAGATATTAGTGGAAGAGGCAAATAAACACATTCATGAACTACAGCAAAGAAATTTAAACATTACCAAAAGAAACGCAATATCGGAGAAAACCTGCGATAGAATAAATGCAGTTGGTAACACAAAAACGGAAAAACGTCTGGTTTTTCATATTTCAATTTTAGGCACAGATCAAAAATACGAAATAGAAAAACGGGCCACAGGACTGAATTTGATTTTAATATTGAATTGGTCGGGTTTACGTGACCCGGCGGTGCTCTGCATGATCTGAGGAGAAAAAGACAATCAGACACAGAGCTGGAGAGCGCTTTGATTCATCTATTTATGAGTTCAGTTTTTATTCAGATGTCCACAGTATATTGCAAATATTATATATTATATAGCAAACACTGACAGTAAATGTGTGACAGACGGGACCATCATATGGCCGTCGATTTAACGCAGAACCATAATTCAGGCGAAGCTGCAGTCTCTGCGCTGATCCTGACACAGCGGGTCGGAGCGGATTTGGTCATGATGTTTAACCTGTGTTTTGTGATTAATAAGCACGGGTTTTAATTAAATGTAATTTACGAAGGATGATTTCACGTTCAATAAGATAAGTAATCAATAAAATACAAAGTTTTGGCACAAAGGCTTGGCCTGCTTGTGGGCGAGTGGAGGGGGGCACAATAAGAGAAGGTGGCAAGATATAAGGCGAAGAACTAAAGAAAAAGTGGCCTTTAATAAAACTTGTGCAACCATTTTTAAAATAGCATGCAGCAGAATAAAGACTCTCTCTCTGCGTATTCTTTGATTTTGGATGTCGCCTCCTTGCCACAATAACAGCAGCAGCAGATTAGCACCTTCCTTTCAAACGTATTAAATACAGACGCAATCACAATACGCGCAATTACTTTCAGGCTTGGTAAATCTCATTGCGTGTGGTAAATTGAGCAATTTGCATCTTCCCCTCCCAGTATTTAGCGCTCTCTGGCAGGTACGCCCCATATTGATTATTCATCAGGGCAAAAGTACTAAATGGATTGCGTGTGCAATTTAGCGCATTTCAGAGACGCAATCCTCTTTGCACGCTGTTAGTAGATCAGCTGGCACTTTGGTTTGCGGGTGATGTCAAGTTTGCACACGTTTTAACACACGCAAACCTTTAGTAAATCGGGCCCAAAATGTTGAGGAAAAAAGTTAAAATGTCGAGGACGAGGAAATAGTATAAAATATTGAGAAAAAAGTCAAAATATCGAGAAAAAGTTTAAATGTCGAGATTAAAAAGGAAAGGAAAAGAAAAAAAAGAAGAGAAAAAAGGAAAAAAAGAAAAAAGGAAAAAAAGGGAAAAAAGGTCAAAACATTTTTGAAAAAGCTCCAGGAGCCACTAGGGCGGCTCTAAAGACCCGCATGCGGCTCTGGAGCCGCGGATTGCCGACCCCTGATTTCCACGAACCCGCATAAATAGCTGTTAAGGTGCTATGAGCAGCCAAACCTACAGGGGGCAGTGTAACGAGAAGATAAAGTCATGCTAGCCAATCAGAATCCTGGAAAAAAACATCAACAAATGACATGAGTCTTTGGTTTGGAGTGACAGAGAAGTGGAGTTACTTTTAAGTGTGACATTAGAATATAAAACAGGTAAAATACAAGAAAATATTGACGCGTCCAAACTAATTGTAAACACAGGTAGCACTCTGGTGACGTTTCTGTTCCATAATGTGACGTTCTGAAGACTAAATGTCCGTTTCTCTCTGTTTACAAGCAAACGTGAAGACGGAGTTTTCAGAAATGATGGTTTTTGGAGACTTTGCGCTTCGTTTTCGTGTAAACGAACGGCCAAAACGCATGAAAACACCACAGTTTTTGGTACGTGTAAACGGGGCCTGTGTTCACCCCTGGGTGAAGTCATCTGTCACTTTCTTGAGTTTTCTTCCATGAAAGCAAACCTCTGATATAAGTATATAACTGAACTATTGTGTACAGACCCTCATATAAAAACACTAGGAACAAAGATATTTAATTTCATGTGGAAGATAAAGTTGTTTCCATGAAGCAATAAGAAGAATAGAAGAGGAAGGCTGGCGGTGGATGGACGAGGCTCTTCAAAAATCCCACGTGTAAACAAACCACATTTGTGTGGTTTCTCACAATGTAAAGTCAAACAAAAGCTTTTCATTTTGTCCAGCTTATCAATCTGATTCAGAAGAACCTACAGTGCAGGTCACTGTGGTGAACAAACGTGAATTAGGAAAGCAACCCGTTTCATGGCGAGAAACAGCAAATTTGAAGTGCAAATGATGTATTTTTTATTGTACTTTCAGCATGTAGAGCGAGGTTTCCCTTTTTTTTAGCGTCTATGCCTAACTAGATGAATGTAAAGTGAATACTTCACTACAAGCAGTACTGGAATTGAGGGGGGATGAGGGGGGGTGGCATCCCCCTGAAATAAAAACGGTCCAAATCATCCCCCCTGTAAAACTACTTTCCCTCCTTTCCATCCCTTATGTCATTTCATCAATGAATGTGGTTTTACTGCTATTTCAACATTTAGAGTCATCACCAGAAAAATAACACCAGAAAAATAACTTATTTGACAATTTTCACCTGTTTCAGGTACATTTTCACTGGAAATAAGTAGGAAAATCTGCCAGTGGGACAAGATTTATCTTCTTATTACAAGCAAAAAAATCTTGTTCCACTGGCAGATTTTTCTACTTATTTTAAAAATCTACTTGAAACAGGTGAAAATTGTGGTTTTTTCCAGTGATGAGTCTTGTTTTAAGTGTAATGAGATTTTTTTTACTAAAATGAGACATTTTAACTAGAAATAAGACAAATATTCTTGTTAAGATTGTGAGTTTTTGCAGTGATCCACTTTACTTATCCTGTGAAGGACAGAATCATATTGATAAGTTCAGAAAAGTGTTTTTTATTGTTGTGTTTTGATGTATTTGATGTAGGCCCAGTGGATATTTAAAGCTTACAGAAGGCTGCATTTAACTGCTGCTATGTCATTCCAGCAGTATTTCTGCAGCTGTTTTGGTCACTGCTATTATTTGTAATATATTATGTAATCAGCGCAAATTATCTGTCCCCATATGATAAAATCCACCATCCCCCCTGATTTTATTTACAACTCCAGTACTGGATACAAGCATATCTTCAACTGTGGTGAACAATTCCTTCACGTGTGTTATGACATATAAGTTATTGAAAGTGAGATTTCTGCATGTAATAAGTGTCTGAGTGACGCTAATGGTGTTAACATGGGTGTAATGTTACATTTGGTGCCTTTATACTGAATAACAACAAAACATTTGCTGATTATTAATGTACTTTGGTGCAATGAATTAAGATTTTTGTCCCAGTTGAAGCTGTTGTGATGGAAATATTAGTCTTAGCCATTCTGTGACCTTCCTCATGAGTCCAGTTGGTGCTGACTCACATTTTGTCTTTGAGAGATTGGTCTCTGCAATGACTTATGATAATCATTTAGTGTTTACTCTTATTAGTTCTTGTGGTGTTGACATTACTATGCATTCTGTTTCTCTGGGTAACTTCTGCATCCAGGTTCCTGACTGACCCATTCGCATGCAAATGATGAACTGAACCTGGATCATTTATTCTTGATAAGTTAATGCACTCAGGATGAGCCCGGAATGTCACCCAGGTGGTTAAAACATCTAATACGGAGGTTTTCAGAGTTTTTCCTCAACACTTGTCAAATATTTGAAATGATCTGGAACAAACACATTGGCACCATCACCCCAGGTGATTCAATTCAATTCAATTCAATTTTATTTATATAGCGTCTAATACAACAACAGTTGTCCCTAGACGCTTTCCAGAGACCCAGAACATAAATCCCCGAGCAATTATTACATAAACAATGACAGGTAGGAACTCCCCTAGTGGGAGAAAAACCTTAAGCCAAACAGTGGCAAGAAAAACTCCCCTTTAGGAGGGAAAAAACCTGGACCAGGACCTGGATCATAAGGGGGGACCCTCCTGCCGAAGGCCAGACTGGGGGGTCGGGGGGGACGTCAGCAGCACACAGCAGGCAGGTGGAAGCAGCAGTGGGATGACTGGGGGGGTGGGGGGGTTGAGGGGGGGCCGCAGGTCAGCACGCAGCTCCCGAAGCTCCGCCCTGCAAACATGCACAAAAGAGAAAAAAGCGGGGCCAGCACAGGAAACTACAGGAACAATGGACAAAAATGATAGCTATGAGATATTTATAATAAATAAAAATGGAAAAAGAGAAGAGATGAAGGGAAGAGGAGAGGAGAAGAAGGGTGAGAGGCACCGCCCAGTGGATCATGTGATGCATTGTTGTGACCAAAGAAGGGAGGTCACTTTCCAGCTTCAACCTGAAAACTGGTACAGCGCGGACACGCCGGTGGCAGCCGTCCGCTAGCCGCCCGCCCGCCAGCCGCCCAGCAACGGGTGCAGTGTGTGAAAGTCTGCAGAGATGCGCCAGCGTCTCACAGCCAGCATGTGCACAGGTACATGGCAGTGTTGAAATTCAATTCAATTCAACTCAATTTTATTTATATAGCATCTATTACAATAGAAGAGAAAAACCTTAAGCCAAACAGTGGCAAGAAAAACTCCCCTTTAGGAGGGAAAAAACCTGGACTAGGACCTGGATCATAGACTGAGGTGGTCAGGGGAGGGGGTGCAGGTCAGGATGTCAGCAAGCACACAGCAGACATCCACACAGGCAGGTGGAAGCAGCAGTGGGATGATCAGAGGGGGGACTGCAGGCCAGCACGCAACTCCTGAAGCTCAGGCCTGCAAACATGCACAAAAGAGAAAAAGGGGGCCGGCACAAGAATCTACAGGAACGATGGACAAAAATGATAGCTATGAGATACTTATAATAAATAAAAAATGGAAGAGGAGAAGATCAAAAACCTGAAAATCAGTGTGTGTTTGTGTGTAAGTTCAAGAAAATGAAATGTCAAAGTGTCTGACCCAATTCAAAAATCCCCTTAACTAACTGCCGGCTTAACCCATGTGCTGTCTTCGGGTCAAGGAAGGAGGAAGAGAAGTAGGGAGGAAAGAAGGAAGGAAGGAAGAAGGAAAAGAAGGAAAGAAAGAAGGAAGCAAGGGAGAAAAGAAGGATGGAAGGAAGGAAGGAAGGAAGGAAGGAGGGAAGGAAGGAAGGAAGGAAGGAAGGAAGGAAGGAAGGAAGGAAGGAAGGAAGGAAGGAAGGAAGGAAGGAAGGAAGGAAGGAAGGAAGGAAGGAAGGAAGGAAGGAAGGAAGGAAGGAAGGAAGGGAGGAAGGAAGGAAGGACTGATGGAAGGAAGGAAGGAAGGAAGGAAGGGAGGAAGGAAGGACTGATGGAAGGAAGGAAGGAAGGAAGGAAGGAAGGAAGGAAGGAAGGAAGGAAGGAAGGAAGGAAGGAAGGAAGGAAGGAAGGAAGGAAGGGGAGAAAAGAGGAAGGAAAGAAGGAAGGAGAGAGCAGGAGGAAAGAAGGAAGGAAGGGAAAAAAGAAGGATGGAAGGAAGGAAGGGACAAAAGAGGATGGGAAAAAGGAAGGAGAGAGCAGGAGGAAAGAAGGAAGGGAGAAAACAAGGAAGGAAGGGAGGAAGGGAAGAAAACAAGGAAGGAAGGAAGGAAGGAAGGAAGGAAGGAAGGAAGGAAGGAAGGAAGGAAGGAAGGAAGGAAGGAAGGAAGGAAGGAAGGAAGGAAGGAAGAAAACAAGGAAAGAAGGAAGGAAGGGAGAAAAGGGGAAGGGAGAAGGAAGGAGAATTAGGTGATTTTGACCCGAAGACAGCACAAGGGTTAAACCTTAAGGCTTTTAGTGTGACTAACCCTTTTATGTCTGTCTCTGGAGAATCTCAAAACCTTAAATTAAGATCATTAAGACCAGGATTTAACCATCCGTTTATAGTAAACTACTAAACTTTGTCCTAGTGCAACATGCACAAGGGTGTGTTGAATATGTTGGTGTGCTGGTACAAGCACAGATCTGTGGCATCAGGTCAGAACGAGTTAAGACTGTAAATTCAGCAGAGCTGTCCCGCTCGACTCCCTCACTTCTCTTTGCACCCTATAATAATCAATAGCAGGCCCTATAGGCTCAGATACTATTCATCGATTTCATGTGACGTCACACAGTACTCGCAGCGCCATCTTTAGGACCGACTTTCAGCATGCCGTCTATCTGTTGTGCCGTGGGATGCGACAATAATAAGTCTAAAAAAACGGGATTGACCTTTTATCAGTGCTTTAAGTGGGCCGTGGGATATTGTGATGTTTAAATGTTCTTTTATTTTCTTCCTTTCACTCGTGTTGAAAGCCGGTTGAAAGCGCTGTAGGAAACAGTCATGATGAGGAACGGCTGATCCAGTTAGTTGAAATGAGAAGTTATCTATGATTCCTCCTCATTTCACCACAAAAACCACAATAAAGTGGCAGAAATAAATAATATCCTATTATTATAAAGGTCCCAGAACATCGGACGGGAGTGAGAGAAAAGGTCGTGTAAGTGGGGGGAAAAAAAAACAATTAATAACTGCGTGTGGTGACGCAATCAAACAGCAAACAGCGTGAATGAGCGGCGTGTTCGTGGTGTTAAATGCAGCCAGCATGTCAGCATGTCAGATCATTACTGAGATGTGGGAAAAAAGCAGAGGCCACGAGATCCAGGCTGAGTTGGATTTGGGAGAGCCGCTTGGTGATGGAGACGTCACGGGACGCACCGCGCAGGAGATCGGGAGCGCAAGATGAACATTTGCATTAATAATATAATAAATCATATTTTATATTTTATGTTTTAATAAAGTTTTATGGTGACATGATGATATGCTTTTACTTTCTAGAGTAGTAACGTTACTGAAAAAGTGAACTGCCTTCTTACTTTTCATTACATAAACGTATCCTGTGCAGGCAATTCAATGCTATTCATCACCAGACTGTCACTTACCTTTCCTGTTACCACCAACATTTTTTTGGCCTCAACATGATGAAGTTTGGCATCTTTAACCCATCATGATGTGAAGTAGCGGTAAGCTTTGGTACTTTAAAAGCTTTGAGAGCTTTGCCGGTGTATGGAGAAGGATTGTGGACCAGGTAGATATATATGTCTGCAAACGACAAATCTGGCAGGTTTTTGGCAGACTGGAGTGGAGTCAGTAATTGATTAGATATTAGATACGGATCGAAACCTAAAGTGTCAATTTTCTGTAGATACCGTTGCTGTTCTTCGGGAGTTAAGTGAGTTATTAGGTGAGACGTCATATTGGCTGCGCGACGGAAAGGTCCTCGGTCGGTCCTCAAGATGGCGCTGACAACAAAAAATGTCACGTGACTGAAATCCATGAATAGATAGATCAACATTAAATCACCATTGTGGTTTGTAACCAGCACTGTGGGAGTAAAAAAAATAACTATTTGCTCTCTGATTCTCCTGTTTATGTGAAAACCTCCCTTTTTCCACTTTGAATCCTACTGTTTATGCATATCTTTATTATTTTTGCTGTGAAGTTATAAGGCTTTGTGAATGTGTGTAAATACAACTACTTTTAACCCTTGTGCTGTCTTTGGGTCAAGGTAGGGTGAAGGGAGAAAAGAAGGAATGAAGGAAGTAAGGAAGAAAGGAGAAAAGAAGGAAGGAAGTAGGAAAGGGAGTAAGGAAGGGAGAAAAGATGGAAGGAAGGAAGGGATAAAAGATAGAAGGAAGGAAGGAAGTAAGGAAGAAAGGAGAAAAGAAGGAAGGAAGGAGGAAAGGGAGTAAGGAAGGGATAAACAAAGGAAAGAAGGGAGAAAAGGAAAGAAGGGAGGGAGGAAGTAATGGAGAAAAGGAAAGAAAGAATGGAGGGAAGAAGGAAGGAATGGAGAAAATAAGGAAAGAAGGAAGGAAAAGCAAAGAAGGTAATAAAGGAACGAATGATGGAAGGGAGGTAGGAAGAAAAAGGAGTAAAGGAGGGTAAAAAAGTAGGAAAAGAGGAAAGGAAGCAGGAAGGAGAGAGCAGTTGGTGTTGTGGGGCTGCCTGCTTCATTTGTATGAATATTTCAGCCGGGCAGTAGCTGCACCTCTACAGTACGAGCCTGAATTATGGAGGAGCAGCGCAGGCCACGGAGCAGCTACTTTGTCTCAATCTCCGAGCTCCCTCCTCTGTTTAAGGATAAATGTACGGTGAAGGAATGAGAAAGAGTTACCCCGGAGATGTGGAGGGAGTGTGTGCATGTGCTGATGTAACTGTGTGTTTAGTTGGCAGGAGGCTGTTTGCTTTTATCTCCCTATTTGCTGATCCTCATTATCTCTGGAAGTGGAAAAAAAGGTACTTTTCACCTTGAACACAAGTTTTACATCCACTGATTTTTACGCACTCAATCACGCTCAAGTAGGGTTGCCATCCGTCACAATTGGGAATTAAAAGTTGAGTTCCGCATTAAACCAATTCGGACATATGCAGGACTGTCTCAGAAAATTAGAATATTGTGATAAAGTTCTTTATTTTCTGTAATGCAATTAAAAAAAACAAAAATGTCATACATTCTGGATTCATTACAATTCAACTGAAATATTGCAAGCCTTTTATTATTTTAATAATCCTTAAATCAGGGGTCGGCAACCCAAAATGTTCAAAGAGCCATATTGGACCAAAAACACAAAAAACAAATATGTCTGGAGCCGCAAAAAATGAAAAGTCTTGTATCAGCCTTAGAATGAAGGAAACACATGCTGCATGTTTCTATATTAGTTAGAACTGGGTACTCGGCTGCAAATGTAGCTGCTAATGTCTTTCCACGTGACTCTTTTTGTTACGCAAATCTATGGAAGAGTATCAGGGCCAGGCAGGAGAAAAATAAAATAATATTTTAGAGGAGGAAGATTTATTTTTTCATCATGCACTTTGAGAAAGTCGAAATGTCGAGAAAAAAATCGAAATTTCGAGATTAATGTTGAAGTACAATCTCGAGAAAAAAGTCAAAATGTTGAGAAAAAAAATGAAATGTCAAGAAAAAAGTCGAAATGTCAAGATTAATGTTGAAGTACAATCTTGAGAAAAAACTCAAAATGTTGAGGAAATAGTCAAAATTTCGTGAAAAAAGTCGAAATGTTGAGAAAAAAGTCAAAATTTCGAGAAAAAAGTCGAAATGTCGAGATTAAAAGGGAAAGGAAAAAGGAAGAAAAAAAGAGGAAAAAAGAAGAAAAAAAGGGGGAAAAAGAAGAAAAAAGGAAAAAAAAGAAGAAAAAAAGGAAAAAAAAAGGTCAAACATTTTTGAAAAAGCTCCATGAGCCACCAGGGCGGCGCTAAAGAGCCGCATGTGGCTCTAGAGCCGCGGGTTGCCGACCCCTGCCTTAAATCAAAGCATTTGGTTTTTTTCATATAATATAAATGCATTTCTAAGCAGTTTAGAAGTTTTGGGGATGTCCCTTTTTTTGGCGCCTGCGCTGCTGAAATCGGGGCGTCCCTTATTTCTATTTCTGAAAGGTGGCGACCCTACGCTCAAGCACGCTCAAATGCACTCGCTCGTCCACGCTGGTCCAGAAACAAACGCCAAGGTCCAGATGTCATCTGAAAGCTTTTCTTTTAAATAATACATTAGTAACATTTGGTGTGAAAATGAATTGCTTTATTATGTGCTTTCTTACATAAGTGAACTGGGTTTCAACCTGAGACCTGGATACGATTAGAGTTTACATACAGAGCAGCTCTTGTTTAGACAAATACAGTACAAACATGAGGAAGAGCAGACATCAGCAGGATAAAACGTCTCCATGTACCAAAAATAGCACCCATGTTAGTTGTACATCAAGCATTTGTGTTCAACGGGTTAAGAAAGTATAATGAAAAGTAATTTATCCTTTTTTTAAACAAGCAACAAACAGCACATTGGCTTTGGAGTGGGATTCCCCTTTAAGACTGCCATTAGCGTCTAGAGTGATACAGATCTAGGAGGTTTGGATCTAGGACTGCTGGTGTTGGATTTCTGCGGCTGTTCCGGCTGTAATGAATAAAGTGGTCAGGAGAAGCTGGAATGAATAAAGTGGTCAGGAGAAGCTGGAATGAATGAAGCGGTCAAGAGAAGCTGGAGGAGCAAGCGGCTCCCGATCAGCGATCAATCAGAGAGCAGATTGAAACCTGCAGGTCCAGGTCTGGCAAACCTCCCTGCTGTTACAGCTGCAGTCTCTTCAGGCTGAATTATGGTTCTGCGTTAAATCAACCCAGAGCCTACGCCGTAGCCTGACCTGCACCTCCCAAAAAATGTAACGCAGACCAAGAGGGCTGCGATTGGTTCGCTTGGTAGCAACGCATTTCTGGTTCCGGTTCGTGAAGCAGTCGTGAACTTTCAGCGCTCTTTTCTCTCTTTCTCTCTTTTCGTTGTTTCTTTTTTTTTTGGGTTGTTTTGGTTTTTTGCACAATAGTTGTCCTAATCTCTTTGATTCACTGTGACTGGAGAAACCGGAAGCTAAACAAAGTATCAACTAGCGCTCTGGGGGGGAACTGCACCGCAGAGAAATGGAGTGACGGAGAAGTCCGAAGGGTTCACGACGGCGTCACGGCAACGGTGTAGGCTCTGCGTTGGTTTAACGCAGAACCATAATTCAGGCTTTACTCAGTATCCCGTTCAGTTGTAACTAAAACAGAAAAATACACTCACATTTTAAATCATTCCTCTTCCACAAATCCACCAATAAAAAGTGGAGGAAGTCGTACTACGTCCTGTTCTCTGATTGGTTCATCGTTGCCAGCGGTAGCCGACACCTGTTAGTGTGAGGTTGGTACGACGTTGTATTCCAACATTTGATTATAACTGGATTATGATGTAGATTTGAAAATTGGGTTTGTGCTAAAAACCCAACGTCGGCTTGACATGTAATTATGGTAAGGGAACATTGTCTAGATGATGGTTGCTTGCCACCACTACATAATTAGTTATCTAACGCTGTCTGACAACCCATATCCAACCAAGGACCGACTTTAATGTAGCCTATCAGCTGAACGATCCACAAATCAAATGGAGCGGCTTCGTCGCTACCAAAGTCGCACTAAAGGCTGAATTATGGTTCTGCGTTAAATCAACGCAGAGCGTACGCCGTACGCGGGAGTCTCTCCATAGCCTACGCCGTAGCCTGACATGCACCTCCCAAAAATTGTAACGCAGACCGAGAGGGCTGGGATTGGTTTGCTTGGTAGCAACGCATTTCCGGTTTCGGTTCTCTCTCGGCCGCCATTGTTCACTGTGGCCGGAAAAGCCGGAAGCTAAACAAAGAATCAACTAGAGACGACGATAACAAGCTTTATAAATGAGGCCCCCGGACTTTTCATTTCATTTTTATTGGACAGTATGACTCTTTTGCTTTTCTCTGTTGTTGTTGTCTAAATATGGATATTACTAGGTTTAAACAGTATTTTATATTGTGAAGCCAATGCATCAAAAAGCGGCACTTCACAAACCAAAGGGTTGATGTCATAGTGGCTACGTCCACTTCCAACTGGTGTCACATTCAAAATGTTTTTGATTAAAGCCCCTTTAACCTTTAACATTCAACAAAACAATGTATCTTGCAGGTGAGGCAACATTCAAATCCCAACATGAAACTTCCTGGAGCGACATGGAAGGGGAACTGTGGAGAGGAACCATGAATATCAGGTTTTCTGTTCCTTGTCTTTCATACAATCTGGTAGTCAGAGTTAAATGTGCTTGAAACCTTTGCCCATATTAGTCTATTTTCATTTTAAAACAAATCTGATCTGCACTTTATCCCTGTGTCATAAGAGATCTCCATCCATCCTCCCTGTAAAACTCACCATGCAGGTATAGAGGGAATGAACATGACGTCACAGACGCGACTTCAAGGCGGGTTACACCCAATGAGTGGCAGAAAGACTGAGTGGCAGCGTAAACTTTCGAAAACATCTAAAATGGGAAAGAGCTGTTGTGCGATCAACTGTACTCATAGATTTAGTAAGAAATCTGAGGTATTGTTTTACAGACTGCAGAAAAATAAGTGTGGCAGGGTGGAGAGGTTGATGGGACACGCACCTGTGTCCCATCCGCCTGAGTGGCTGGTTCGCTCCACCCTGCCTGCCTTATAAGGCGGAGCTGGACAGCAGCAAGGGGTTCGGTGCAGCTGTGTGATGCTTGTGCACGTGTTGGCGGTGTTTTGGTGACAAATAAACAGGGTCTGCACGAAACACTGTGTCTCTCCATCCTTAGGTCGGCCCCGGTAGCACTCGCCCTGCTACAATAAGCTTAACCCTTAACCCTGTCTTTGGGTCAAAATGACCCAATTCTTCTATCCTTCTTTCCTCCTGCCATGCTCTCTCCTTCCTGCTTCCTTTCCTCTTTTCCTCCTTTTTTACACTCCTTTACTCCTTTTTTCTTCCTACCTCCCTTTCGTCATTCGTTCCTTTATTACCTTCTTTGCTTTTCCTTCTTTCTTTCCTTTTCTCCATTCCTTCCTTCCTTTCTCCCTTCCTTCCATCTTTTCTCCCTCCCTTACTCCCTTTCCTACTTCCTTCCTTTCTCCTTCCTCCCTCCCTTCTTTCCTTTTCTCCCTTCCTTACTCCCTTTCCTACTTCCTTCCTTCTTTCCTTCTTTTCTCCTTTCTTCCTTACTTCATTCTTTCCTTCATTCCTTCTTTTTTCCCTTCACCTTCCCTTGACCCAAAGACAGCACAAGGGTTAAGAGAGACAAATGGATCGCTGCAATTCACAGAAACAACCGAAACGTTGATTTGTGGTTCACATTTTGTATCAGGTAATGTTGGATTTTTGGGTAGCTAACGTTAAACGGTCAAATCATAAAGTTCGGTGTCCTCATCACTTTAATTTCTACAACAAATCCTGCCTTGAAGTCGGACCAAGCGTCAAGACTTTTGTAAGCCTTCAAGCTTTGCTTCGTGTATTTCCCCGGCGTAGAAATTAAGTACATATAAATATCAGGAAACTGGATTCGTGGCCAAATATTAATGTCCATGGACCACTGGTTCTTGGTAACTGTACCAAATATTAATGTCCATGGACCACTGGTTCTTGGTAACTGTACCAAATATTAATGTCCATGGACCACTGGTTCTTGGTAACTGTACCAAATATTAATGTCCATGGACCACTGGTTCTTGGTAACTGTACCAAATATTAATGTCCATGGACCACTGGTTCTTGGTAACTGTACCAAATATTAAAGTCCATGGACCACTGGTTCTTGGGGTAACTGTACCAAATATTAATGTCCATGGACCACTGGTTCTTGGTAACTGTACCAAATATTAATGTCCATGGACCACTGGTTCTTGGTAACTGTACCAAATATTAATGTCCATGGACCACTGGTTCTTGGTAACTGTACCAAATATTAATGTCCATGGACCACTGGTTCTTGGTAACTGTACCAAATATTAATGTCCATGGACCCCTGGTTCTTGGGGTAACTGTACCAAATATTAATGTCCATGGACCACTGGTTCTTGGTAACTGTACGGGTCACTGTCAAGTCCAACTGACGCTAATTTAAGCTGATAATCTGCTGTTATCCCGTCTTCTCCACTAGTTGCAGCTGTTTTTGCCACTCAGTGCGAGTTAAGCCTGGGATATACTTGCAGTTCAGAGCACGTACGCATCATGGCCGCCACGCATATCCTGTGCGTGGTGCTGGTCCCGGTCTCATACCAGCTGACGAGGAGGTCGCTGGCGCCGTTTCCTTTTGCCGAGATAGCAACCAAAGCAATGTTATAATCTCCTATATATAATATCCAATGGTGTCATGTAAACTTGTTTGTTGTTCTAATCTGCTACTGCTACTAAATATTTAATCACTTTTCCAACTGTTGCTCTGCTTACTGCCCCCTATCTGTCACCGCCGGTACTACACGCTCTCCTACACGAGCGACGTTGCGGGTGGTGGTGCACGGACGGACGAACGGACGTGAACGGACGTGAACGCAAGCACCAATAGCAAGTACTGTATTTTCTGGACTATAAGCCGCTACTTTTTTCGGTTTTCAACCGTGCAGCTTATACAAAGGTGCAGCTATTCTGTGGATTTTTCTTCCACCACTCTAACCGGAATAAGAATCAAAACTAAGACAAAATAAATGCAAAGAAGAATAAGCTACTTCTTCTTTAGCAGATAGAAGTAGGTAGAAGCAGATTTCAAACAGATAAAGAGATAAATAAATAGCGGTTATTTTCTCTTGGTTCTGTCCCGTTTTAATCAGCAAAGTTGCTGCCGTGTTAAAAGACACTGTTAGGAAAGGATCTATTTAGGTACAAACATGTACATCATTTACAGTTCAAAATCCTTCTGTACATGTAGTAAATATCTAATCTAACAACATAAATATCTGCGGCTTGCATATCTTTTTTTTAAAATAGAGCGGATGCGGCTTATATGCAGGTGCAGCTTATAGTCCAGAAAATACGGTGAGGCTTAAGGGGGCTGGTCCAGTTGAACAGTGACGTCAATGCATTCCCCCTATTCATGCTCACTGGGCGGGTTCTAGGGAAGCCATCTGAGGCGGCTCGGGCGTCTGGGCGGGGACGCCTCCTGGACGCCTCCTGGACGCCTCCTGGACGCCTCCATGCTCAGGTTTCCTGGACATGTCCAACTGGGAAGACCCTGGTTATGCTTGAGGGATCCTGGGGACGCCTGGGATCCTCCCAGACCAGCTGGACGAAGTGGCTGGAGAGAGGGAGGTCCCTGTGCCCCCGTGACCAGGGAAGATGGATTGATGGATCGTAGGTTGGCAAATGTCCAGTGAGCACGGATGGCTGGGTTTGTGTTTACGGTGGTGTAACTTAAACAAGATCTTTTCTTACATGGAGTTGAATGTTAATGTGGATGCAGATTGGTTTTCATCATGCCATTTTTGAAATAAAAACTGAGCACAAAGTCAATGTAATTGACAATCACACTGCAAAAACTCAAAATCTTACCAGGAATATTTGTCTTATTTCGAGTTAAAATGTCTCATTTTTAGTCAAAAAATCTCACCTGTTTCAAGTAAATTTTCACTTGAAATAAGTAGAAAAATCTGATTTATCTTCTTATTACAAGCAAAAAAATCTTGTTCCACTGGTAGATTTTTCACCTTATTTCAAGAGAAAATCTACTTGAAACAGGTGAAAATTGTTGTTTTTTCCAGTGACGAGTCTTGTTTTAAGTGTAATGAGATTTTTTTTTACTAAAATTAGACATTTTAACTAGAAATAAGACAACTATTCTTGTTAAGATTTTGAGTTTTTGCAGTGCAATGTAATCATTATCTTGTCCAAGGGCTGAAACAGTTAACGAATGCCAGAAACAAAACACAGACTAACTAACCTGCAAGTTAGATTCGTGGCTAGAGTTGAGGAGCTTTAAATTGAAAAAAAAAGAAAAAGAATCAAACTAAGCGGTGGGAAATATTGCACTCAGGCGAAGGCCCACAAATACTGTAGCTCCTAGATAAACAAAACTCGCATTTATTCATTAAGTGTTGCAATGCTGAGGAGTTCTCAACATTTTCTTTCTTTATATGTTCTCTTCTTATCATTTGTGCCTTATCACACTCCTCCACCGTGACTTCTCTTTCTCTGGGATCCCAGTCCTCTTTTCTCCTGTTTTCAGTGCAAACAGATCCCAGATTGTTAGAGCTTGTTCACGAGGGCACCAACGAGCCTCTGCAGGTCCTCGGCCCGGTCCTCCGTGGTCCTCAGCACCTCCTCGTGGTTGGCCTTGTCCTCGCTCTCGTAGTCCGTCACCACCTTGTTGGTGATGAGAGACAGACCTAAGACCCGCAGGCCGCAGTGCCGAGCCACCACCACCTCCGGGACCGTGCTCATCCCTGCACACAAGTGGGGGTTTAGTTAGGAACAGGGGTGAAAGTAAGCCGGTACCATCCGGTACCTCGTACCACCAAAAGATTCTGTGCCGGTACGCAGTACCGGGAAAAAAAACACATGAATTACTGACAATATACTTTGCATACAGCAGGTCTCAAACCCTCGACCTCTCACACCAAAGTCAGCAACACTGAACACTCAGCCAAATGCCTCAGCTTCACCTGGAGAGGCGGACAAGGCAATATAATCTTGCTACACTAACTGAGTCCCCACAGGTATTTTCGTATGAATAATTTTTAAAATATTTGTACGATATAAATATTAGTAAACCCCACTATTTGTGCTTTTTTATGAGTAGCGTATTCCAGTCTTTACTTCCTAAACACACACACTGCATGGAAGGGAGCGTTTGATTTATTGTTCACGTAACGTTACTTTTTATTTTTTCACGACCAAACCACGCACTTTATTTATGTAATTTGCACCGACGGGCAAGGACAAAAAATTAATGATTCCACCAAAATTCTAAAGATTTTTGTGGTTGGCTGACACATTACAGCATATTTCAAACATGCTGGTAAATAATCACACGCCAAATAATCCACAAATATGATATTTGTGATTGGTTTTCATTCCATGTTTCAGGAAAAAAAGAAAAAAGCGTAAAAAAATGTTGAAGTAACGTTTTTTTTAATGTTTTAAGTGTTTTGCTTTGATGAAAAAAATGCTTAAGAAGTTATTTTCCATTTCAATGCAAACATTGTAAGAGCCATTTTGAGACATTTTACTCATCTTTTACTCTTTTTTCATTTATGTGCCCAATGTTCTGAAAAATCAAAGACAGACTTGTTAACTGTTCAGCTGCTGATGAATTTAACTGTAAATGTATTCTAATTTGAAACAAAACAAATTGCTATGACTTTGAAAGTTTTGTCAACATTTACAAATTATTCTGTGACAATCCTTGGTCCGGACTGGCCTTTATTTACACCATTTAAATAAATAATTTGCTATAGGCCTACACAGTGTTGTGTTTCTAACTTCTACCCCGTACAGGCGTTAAAAAATGTAATGCGTGTTCAGGGATGAAGAAGCTGGTGATGGGAGGAGAACAAGCCATGAAGGTTGGGGTCGTAGTACCAGCAACAACTTTAATCTACTTTCACCCCTGGTTATGAACGGAAAACTAAGCCCTGAAATGCCCCCACATTTCTCATCATCTTGAGCCCAATTTATCTTTAGTAAAACAATGTGAAGTGAAATACACAGCTATTCACTGTGTTGTTATTAGAGATGCACCGATCGGTATCGGCCCGATAATGGCCCTATCGGTTTTGATCGGAGATCGGAAAATAATAGATCAAAGCAGCCGATCTGATGACGTTTACAACAACAAAACGTCACCAGCGCTGCGTTCCCATAGACATATAAACATATCCGCCCCACCGAGCTGCTGTGATACGTCAACGTCGCCGCCATATTGGATGTTCAAGACTGCGCTGTAAACTAATACAAGTAAATTGATTTATTTTGCCTTTCTACAAAGAAATGTACGTTTTACGTCTCATTTATTCATTCACACACACACTAATATACTTGGGAAACAGTTAGGCACCAAATATAATATATTTAATTTTCTCAGATGGCAAAAATAAGAACTTTATTGATCCCACATAGGAGTAATTCATGTTATATCAGCTATAGAGAACAAGGTAGTGCCGAAAAACAATATATATCCCCCCTCACAAAAATAAGAATGTTATTTGTTTAAAATTTAAAATATTTTTTGTTGATGAGAAAATATGTCTCTCTATTTTTCTTATTTTTGTGAGGGGGGATATATTTCTTTTTTCGGCACTAGCTTTACTCCGAAAAACAATATTTTAAATTTTTAACAAGTAACAAAATGACATATGTGAACCATTTTTCAGACAATAAAATAACATTTGAACCATTTTTCAGACAACAAATAACATTTGTCTGGACAAGCCTACTTCAAATCAAATCCAATCCAAATGTGTTGGAGTAAGCATGAGGGAGCTGTACGAACCGACGGCGTCGGCCCCGAGCGTCTGCAGGACTCTGCACTCTGCGATGGTCTCGTACGTGGGCCCGGCCAGCATGCAGTAAACCCCCTCCTGCAGGAAGTGGCTGCAGCCCTGCTCCTCCGCCGTGCGCTTGGCCAGAACCCGCAGCTCCCGGTCATACGCATCAGACATGCAGGGGAAACGCACCCCGAACCTGCAGGAGCACGACGTGCATGAATGAGACACACAACACTGGCTACGGTGCAGATAGAAGCTGTATATGTACAGTACAGAATCAGGGGGGTGGTGGATTTGATCATATGGGGACAGATCATTTGTGCTGATTACAAATATAATATAATATAATATATTCCAAATAATAGCAGTGACCAAAACAGCTGCAGAAATACTGCAGGAATGACATAGCAGCAGTTAAATGCAGCCTTCTGTAAGCTTGAAATATCCACTGGGCTTACATCAAATACATCAAAACACAACAATAAAAAACACTTTTCTGAACTTATCAATATGACTCTGTCCTTCACAGGATAAGTAACATGGATCACTGCAAAAACTCACAATCTTAACAAGAATATTTGTCTTATTTCTAGTTAAAATGTCTCATTTTAGTAAAAAAAAATCTCATTACACTTAAAACAAGACTCATCACTGGAAAAAACATCAATTTTCACCTGTTTCAAGTAAATTTTCACTTGAAATAAGTAGAAAAATCTGCCAGTGGAACAAGATTTTTTTGCTTGTAATAAGAAGATAAATCTTGTCCCACTGGCAGATTTTTCTACTTATTTCAAGTGAAAATGTACTTGAAACAGGTGAAAATTGTCAAATAAGTTATTTTTCTGGTGTTATTTTTCTGGTGATGACTCTAAATGTTGAAATAGCAGTAAAACCACATTCATTGATGAAATGACATAAGGGATGGAAAGGGGGGATGGCAGTTTTACAGGGGGGATGATTTGGACCGTTTTTATTTCAGGGGGGGATGCCATCCCCCCTCATCCCCCCTCATCCCCCCTCAACTCCAGTACTTTATATATAGATATAAGGCCACACACTACCTGACATCGTTGTGTCCACAGAGGGGGTTCTGACCAGCAAAACCCGGCATGTTGATGTGATCCTTAAGGAGCATGATGTCTCCCACATCATAAGCAGCATTTAATCCCCCTGCTGCATTCGTAACAATCAGAGTTTTCACGCCCAGCAGGAAGAAGACGCGCACGGGGAATGTCACCTGAGAGAAACATGATATACTTCAGAAACCAGCATTACATGTATCAGTGACTACGTTTACATGCAGTCAAAATTCAGGTTATTGCTAATATTCCGGTTACTGAAACATTCAGAATATTCCGTTTACATGGTGATTAATCATTTGGGATATCTGGATCAAACCAGCGACGCACGGAGAACATCATGACGCAATTCCCGTCATTTCCTCTTCTTCTTCCTGTATCCAAATTAAAAACAAATGCTGCTTCACGCAACTTTTCTCTCACCTTCTTGTAAATCTTCTATCCCGGTACTTTCTACCGTCTACAAATGCAGAAATGTTCATATCCTTCATTACATTTATGAAGTGATTAGTCTCCTCCTGGTCTTGTTTCTCCGTGTTTAGAAGAACTTCCTGGAACCAAAAGACCAGGATTCCTTGTGAACAGAGCATGTGCAGAAAACAGATTCCTGTTCCGTTTGATGGGGATATTCCGTTTGGCGTTTACATGACCCAATATTCAGGTTTTAAAAGGAGTAACCCAGGGGTCATACTCGGGTTTTTAAAAACCGGAATATGAGCAAATTCGGGTTATTCAGTCACTGACTGCGTTTCCATGCAGTCAATAACTCTTTTAAAGGGAACCCTGCGTATTAAGACATGTAGGTCTTAAAAGATAAATGTTGGTATCAATTATAACAATGTGATATAAAAAACCTTTTTGATGTCTTCGTTTTTATAAAATTTGAAAATATAATTTAACTCGTAGGTCGCCATTGTTGTTTACACCGCAATGCATTCTGGGTAGTGACGTCACACGGTTGCACCTGCTGGCCCCCGTACACTGTTTTGACTGTTCAACGAGATAATCCAGAGGATAAACATGTCATCTGTTCAGCCATTTCAATTTGAACCCGAGCACAAGGTCAATGAGGAAGACAACACTGAAAACATATCTCAAAACGAGCCAAATGAAGACCAAAAAAGACGGGATGAGGCGAGAGTGGGACAAAATCCCAGCAACTGCGTCTCAATGCAAACAGAGGAGGAGAGCGTTTGCTGTCAAGAGCTCGTGTTTTTGTCAGCAGCTGTTCACTTTAAGCTATTATGTGATAAAACGTATTCCAATATCAATAATTCTGGAGATTATTAGCATCCACCGCTGTCCTATGCTTTATAAATCATTAGGACAGGTGGCGCCGCCAGGATTCAATTTCGTAATAGGCACAGAAACAGTCCGTCCACTGCTCTATTTCAGAGTCTCACTCGGCCTGAATATTACACTATCCATTAGGTAGAGGATAGGTTGGTTGGCTATTCAGTGTTCAATAAGTATTTCAAAGATCTTTTTTCCTCAAACAAAACTTTGCAGTGACAAATTGGATAAAGTGCGCACGGCGCACTACACATGGTGACATTATTATGCGCACCTCTATGGCGTTATATTTATGTCATTAAAGGAGCGAGCGATAACACATGTGCACGCGCGCATATTTCTTTGCGCGAGTGAATTATTTCGTGTCACGCGCGCAGATTTCAATAGCCGCGCGCACTTGTTTGATGTTCGCGCACATATTCAGCAACCGAGTGGAGCAGATGGAGGTGCAAGCGAGTAAAAACCGCTGCTTTGCGCGCGCTGGATCGCTCCTGCTTTCCCTCTCTCTCCCCCTGTGCTCTCGCAGATGGAGTTTTGCTCGCTCGAAGCAAAGAGTTTTGACAGTTTGGGGGCGGAGACCAAGGATGACCCCCGGCCCTCTTATGATTGGTCATTTTCCAGCCCCCCCCCCCCACATGACATCTATCACTTTCTCTATCTATCTATCTATCTATCTATCTATCTATCTATCTATCTATCTATCTATCTATCTATCTATCTATCTATCTATCTATCTATCTATCTATCTATCTATCTATCTATCTATCTATCTATCTATCTATCTATCTATCTGTGTGTGTGTAAAGTTGGAATACAATATTTTTTACCTCTTTCCATGAAATGATTGACAATGTGATTTATTCTTGATAAAGATATATTCTAAAAATTGTATTGATCAATCTCATATATATATATATATATATATATATATATATATATATATATATATATATATATATATATATATATGTATATATATATATATATATATATATATATATATATATATATATATATATATATATATATATATATGTATATATATATATATACACACACACACACACACACACACACACACACACACACACACACACACACACACACACACACACACACACACACACACACACACACACACACACACACACAATTAAATTAATTAATAAATGCATAACTTATGTCCACTGAACACATTTATGAAGAAAACAAATCTAATACTCTAATTTAGGGATTTTCACAGAGACCCTGATGAAGAATTGGAGGTGATTTATTTTTGGGAAGGTGCCATGTGGGGGGGGGGGGCTGGAAAATGACCAATCATAAGAGGGCCGGGGGTCATCCTTGGTCTCCGCCCCCAAACTGTCAAAACTCTTTGCTTCGAGCGAGCAGAACTCCATCTGCGAGAGCACAGGGGGAGAGAGAGGGAGAGCAGGAGCGATCCAGCGCGCGCAAAGCAGCGTTTTTTACTCGCTTGCACCTCCCTCTGCTCCACTCGGTTGCTGAATATGTGCGCGAACATCAAACAAGTGCGCGCGGCTATTGAAATCCGCGCGCGTGACACGAAATAATTCACTCTCGCAAAGAAATATGCGCGCGTGCACATGTGTTATCGCTCGCTCCTTTAATGACATAAATATAACGCCATACACCTCCACACAGATGCAAACATGGTGTCAGCGCATCAGAAACACAGATGAAAACACAACTAAACATTAAAGGTGATGGCGCACCCAGAAACGAATGAAAACACGTCTAAACAGGTGGCGGCGCAACAGAAACCCAGATGAAAATGCAGCAAAAAATATTAAGGTGACGGCGCACCTACAAAAAAGTAAAAAAAAAAAAAAAAGACCTACATGTCTTAATACGCAGGGTTCCCTTTAAAACCCGATGTGGCAGGGTGGAAGGGCAGCCACTCAGCTGATTGGGCACACCTGTGCCCAATCAGCTGAGTGGCTGTAGAAAGAGTGGCTGTAGAAAGAGTGGCTGTAGAAAGAGTGGCTGTAGAAAGAGTGGCTGTAGAAAGAGTGGCTGTAGAAAGAGTGGCTGTAGAAAGTACCGGGATAGCCAGATTTACAAGAAGGTGAGCGAAGCAGGATTTGTAGGAGCGCCAGACCAGATCAAGCTCCACTAGAAGACGCTGGAAAAGGCGAACTGCAGGGACAAGAAACAAAACCACTTCTACTGGGCTGTTCATTATCGCCGGTGCTGCTGTTATTGTTGCTGTTTTGGATTTGGATACAGGAAGAAGAAGCGGAAATTAAGGGAATTGTGTCATGATGTTCTCCGTGTGTCGCTGGTTTGATCCAGATATCCCAAATGATTAATTACCATGTAAACAGAATATTCTGAATGTTTCAGTAACCGGAATGTTTCAGTAACCTTAACCATAATTTTGACTGCATGTAAACGTAGTCTATGTTTATTAGGAGACAAGATGGGGGTAGTTTGGGAACAAGTTACATTAGCGTTGATGTTTTGCATACAGATGCCAGCAGACTCCAGGATTTACTGCGTGTGTGGACTGTGCTAACCTTTACAGAGCACCCGATGGCCTAGAAAGGATATTCTCTTCCTTTTTCACTGCAGTCACATTGGAAAATTGCCTTTTTCTATTTCCTCTGCAGATTCAATTTACAACAAAAGATGTATTGGTGAAGTAGAAGTGTTTTCAAGAACTGTGGTGTTTTGATAAGGTCAGCGCTGTCACTTTGCAACACGGGCCTATTTGATTGAAGTTTTGCATATTAGGGGCGGTGTGTGCTAGAGGTTTAGACTCTTGTCCTTGGTAAGTAGCTCTGCAGCTTCACTGGTGTTACACAAGTGAAGTCTGGTATAACTCCTACACAAGAGCCAGATGTTTCAACTGCTGATGATGAGTTGACTTTATTAACCCTTGTACCGTCTTTGGGTCAAAATGACCTCATTCTCCTGTTCCTTCTTTCCTCCTGCTCTCTCCTTCCTTCTTCCCTTCCTTCTTTCTTTTCTCCCTCCCTTCCTTCTTTCCTCCTGCTCTCTCCTTCCTTCTTTCCTTCCCTCCTTCTTTTCTCCCTTCTTTCCTTCCTTCCTTCTTTCCTTCCTCCCTTCTTTCCTTCCTTCCTTCTTTCCTTCCTTCTTTCCTTCCTCCCTTCCTTCTTTTCTCCCTTCCTTCCTTCTGTCCTTCTTTCCTTCCTCCCTTCTTTTCTTCCTTCTTTCTTCCTTCCTTCTTTCCTTCCTTCCTTCCTTCCTTCCTTCCTTCCTTCCTTCCTTCCTTCCTTCCTTCCTTCCTTCCTTCCTTCCTTCCTTCCTTCCTTCCTTCCTTCCTTCTTTCCTCCCTTCCTTCCTTCCTTCTTTTCTCCCTTCCTTCCTTCTTTCCTTCCTTCTTTCCTTCCTTCCTTCCTTCTATTCTCCCTTCCTTCCTTCTTTCCTCCCTTCCTTCCTTCTGTCCTTCCTCCCTTTTTTCTCCCTTCCTTCCTTCCTTCCTTCCTTCCTTCCTTCCTTCCTTCCTTCCTTCCTTCCTTCCTTCCTTCCTTCCTTCCTTCCGTCCTTCCTTCCTTCCTCCCTTCCTCCCTTCCTTCTTTTCTCCTTTCTTTTCTCCCTTCCTTCCTTCCTTCCTTCTTCCCTCCCTTCCTTCCTTCTGTCCTTCTTTCCTTCCTTCCTTCTTTTCTCCCATCCTTCTTTTCTCACTTCTTTCTTCCTTCCTTCCTTCCTTCCTTCCTTCCTTCCTTCCTTCCTTCCTTCCTTCCTTCCTTCCTTCCTTCCTTCCTTCCTTCCTTCCTTCCTTCCTTCCTTCTTTTCTTTCTCCCTTCCTTCCTTGTTTTCTTCCTCCTTCCTTGACTTGAAGACAGCACAAGGGTTAAATTAATTGCCAAAATCTGGCAACATAACCCCCTCCCCCTCCAAAAAACACCAAAAATCGCTATATTTTTGCTGATGGAACGGACTTTTTATTAACTCAGCAGCAACTTAATGCAACAATTGAATGAAAACTCATGACATCATTAAAATGAAAGTAAATTAGAAAGAAATGGATCTCTGGACAATCATTTCTGCAGCTCAAATACTAAACCTACACACACACACACACACATAGTAATTCCGAATTGAGGTCACAATTTTAATGTTTTCTGCCATCTGTTCTTTTAATTATTTCCAGGTCCTCCAAGCTATTTATTAAATAAATGGTCTCTGCTCTTGACCACCGTTTACAGCCACTTACTTCAGAATTAAGTTTAATTCAGAATGGCCATTTTCATTCAGAATTAGGTGTTTACATGGTAATTTTTACTCATTTTAAATCGGATTTAATTTTAATTCTGAAAAGAGGAATTAAACTTCCCATGTAAACGCACTCAGTGTCTCATTGTGCAGCAAGGTAATGATACAATTTCTTTCAAAAGTTAGGCAAACTGACACTGGCATTTTCAAAAAGCTTAAAGGTTTGTGTGGTTAATAAAAAGTGATTTTCATCTACTTTTTAACCTGGTCATGCATAGACGGGGTTGACGACCGTGACACGGGACAAAGGCTGAAACCGGCTCAGGTCAAACCTTCTCAACTTACGTTCATTTTTTTGCAGATATTTTACTTCAAGCTGTTTTATGCAACGTTTAAAGTCCCATTGATAAGAGCTGTAATGTATATAGACTCTCTTTTATTACTGTATTCAACGTACATTATATGATTTTGGAGGATTATGTGGATTATTTTATGTGGAAATAGCACATCTCAGCTCGCAATAAACTATAATGAGTATACAGCCTTGACGGGCCAAAGGCCAGACACTGACACGGCTACGGTTTTCTCACCGCCATCTAAGCTGATCATTCAACACACTCAGTAAATTGTTAGACAAAACTGCAGTTTCAGAATGACCTGTCGTTTTCACATCATTTTACATTATGGTTGGTGATGTTAACATCTTAAGTGCAGCAGAGAAAATGTTTAATCTTCTTGTTTTTTTTAAACAGGGCACATCAAATTATAAGACTTAAACCGGAAGTTAATACATTTAAAAAGCAAAAATGCATTTTGAAAGCACTGCACAGCAGTATTACGTAACCATTGCATAGTGTAGTTTACCGTGTTTATGTTGTAGCCCTCGTAGAAGTGGAAGCGCCCCTGCATGCAGACGCATTCGCAGCCCTGCAGCCGGCCGAACACCAGCTGCCCTGAATGTCCCGCCACTGCAAGAACACGGACAGTATGAGCAGCTGCAGGCGTGCAGGGAAAACCCTGATATCATCACGGATGCAGAGAGGATTGGAACTGAACTAGAACTTCTGGATACATCAAGGCTGCAACCAATAGTCTAGAACAGCGGTCGGCAACCCAAAATGTTGAAAGAGCCATATTGGACCAAAAACACAAAAACAAATATGTCTGGAGCCGCAAAAAATGAAAAGTCTTGTATCAGCCTTAGAATGAAGACAAATGGCGAAAGGTGAAATGTCGAGAAAAAAGTTGAAATGTCGAGAAAAAGTCGAAATGTCGAGATTAATGTTGAAGTACAATCTCGAGAAAAAAGTCGAAATGTCAAGAAAAAAGTAGAAATGTTGAGATTAACATTAACATTAAAGTTGAAGTACAATCTCCAGAAAAAAGTCAACATGTTGAGAAAAAAGTCAAGAAAAAAGTCGAAATGGCGAGAAAAAAGTCGAAATGTTGAGATTAACATTAACATTAACGTTGAAGTACAATCTCCAGAAAAAAGTAAACATGTTGAGAAAAAAGTCGAAATGTCGAGAAAAAAGTAGAAATGTCGAGATTAAAAAAGGAAAAAAGGAGAAAAAAAGAGAAAAAAATGGGAAAAAGAAGAAAAAAAGAAAAAAAGGAAAAAAAGAGAAAAAAAAAAGAAGAAAAAATGGTCAAACATTTTTGAAAAAGCCCCAGGAGCCACTAGGGCGGCGCTAAAGAGCTGTATGCGGCTCTAGAGCCGCGGGTTGCCGAGCACTGCTCTAGAGGGAATGCGCATGACGTCACAGATGCGACTTCACAGCGGGTTACGCCCACTGAGTGTCAGAAAGACTGAGTGTCAGAAAGACTGAGTTTCAGAAAGACTGAGTGTCAGAAACACTGAGTGTCAGAAAGACTGAGTGGCAGCGTAAACTTTCAGTTTGAGCAACTGGAAAATATCTAAAATGGGAAAGAGCTGTTGTGCGATCGACTGTACTCATAGATTTAGCAAGAAATCGGAGTTATCGTTTTACAGACTGCTGAAAAATAAGCTCAAGAGAGACAAATGGATCTCTGCAATTCACAGAAACAACTGGATTCCAGTGACCGAAACGTAGATTTGTGGTTCCCATTTTGTATCAGGTAATGTTGGATTTTTGGGTAGCTAATGTTAAACGGTCAAATCATAAAGTTCGGTGTCCTCATCACTTTAATTTCTACAACAAATCCTGCCTTGAAGTCGGACCAAGAGTCAAGACTTTTGTACGCCTTCAAGCTTGGCTTCGTGTATTTCCCCGGCATAGAAATTAAGTTCATATAAATATCAGGAAACTGGATTGGTGTCCAAGTATTAATGTCCATGGACCACTGGTTCTTGGTAACTGTACCAAATATTAATGTCCATGGACCACTGGTTCTTGGTAACTGTACCAAATATTAATGTCCATGGACCACTGGTTCTTGGTAACTGTACCAAATATTAATGTCCATGGACCACTGGTTCTTGGTAACTGTACCAAATATTAATGTCCATGGACCACTGGTTCTTGGTAACTGTACCAAATATTAATGTCCATGGACCACTGGTTCTTGGTAACTGTATCAAATATTAATGTCCATGGACCACTGGTTCTTGGTAACTGTACCAAATATTAATGTCCATGGACCACTGGTTCTTGGTAACTGTATCAAATATTAATGTCCATGGACCACTGGTTCTTGGGGTAACTGTACCAAATATTAATGTCCATGGACCACTGGTTCTTGGTAACTGTACCAAATATTAATGTCCATGGACCACTGGTTCTTGGGGTAACTGTACCAAATATTAATGTCCATGGACCACTGGTTCTTGGTAACTGTACCAAATATTAATGTCCATGGACCACTGGTTCTTGGGGTAACTGTACCAAATATTAATGTCCATGGACCACTGGTTCTTGGGGTAACTGTACGGGTCACTGTCAAGTCCAACTGCCTTAGTAGTGGGAGTATTGGGACTGGGCCTAGGGAAGATTACAAGGGCCCTAAAATTTGTGGCTTGATTTTTAGGGCTAGTGGTAGTGAGGGGTAGTGAGTTAGGGCTAGTGGCAGAAAGTAGAGGGTGTATTGGGATTGGCCCTTAGGCTAGGTGTGGATGCAAAAGAAGGGTAAGTACCCTCTTATCAAACTATGGCCCTGACAGCAAAACACCATATTGCCAGAACATTTGCAGATTAAGGAATATTTGATATCATACGTATCCAAAAATGAATTTATCTGGAATTGACAGTTGGATTGCAAATAGAAAAACCACCTACCAGTGCTGATGGGGAAACGTGGAATCTCATTATATGGGAATGCAGTTCTGTCTTCCAGCAGGTCGGCCAGGCCGCCCAAGCCTGAACCACAAATAATCGCCACCTTTGGACGTTTATCTGTGTGTGCCAACAACCAGTCAGCTGTTTCCTTGTACTCTTCATAACTGTAGCTGAAAAAACACCAATAAACACCAATTAAAAAACATTTAAGATAAGAACATAACGAGGTAAGATATGAATGATTAAAAGAACAGCAAAAATAGCATCTGCTCTGAAATTCATATAAAGTGTTCTTTATGGGGAAAGAAAACACTTTTCAAATTGAGAAAAACACAATTGTCTTAAGCTGGCACTCCAGTGCTTCAGTCTATACGGTCAAAACGTACAAAGACCGGGTCAAATACAGTATTACAAAAGTAATCTGTAACAATTTGTACGGTGAATTAACCAATTTGACAATTCTACGTCACAATGCCTGCATTCAGGGCTTATCCATAACTTTGCGCGGTTTTCAAAAAGTATTTAATTTAAGAGTACGCTTAAATAACAAATACAATGAAATAAAATGATAAGAAAAGAGGTAAAATGATAAAGCTTCACATTTTACTCGAGAACAGGCTTAAATCATCAACTTTTGGTTTTCATCATGCATGATGTTGCCAAATAAATCTTACTGTAAACTGTGTTGCCATGTTAGAAACAAACAGGTCATAAAAGCCAACAACTTTAACAGCTAATATTTTCATGCAAACCTGATTGATCCAGACCAACAACTTGCAGAAATATATTATTTTAGGGAGGTGCTCAGATTGGTGATGGTTAATTATTCATATGCATTTGACAGTAAACATTTGCATTTGGTAAGTTTTTTAATATGGTCTTTTTTTCTTTCTCGACTGGCTCCGTGAAACTAAAATGAATGCATATTAATCTATGAGCATTCACTAACATTTTACATAATCATTGATAGATAAAGGTTCAGATTTGATACTGTTTCATTTGTGGTAAAATAAATAAGTACACTAGTATTAAAAAAAAAAAGTTCTTTTCATCTTGCTTTATACAGGACTGTCTAAGAAAATTTGAATATTGTGATAAAGTTCTTTATTTTCTGTAATGCAATTAAAAAAACAAAAATGTCATACATTCTGGATTCATTACAAATCAACTGAAATATTGCAAGCCTTTTATTATTTTAATATTGCTGATTATGGCTTACAGTTTAAGATTAAGATTCCCAGAATATTCTAATTTTTTGAGATAGGATATTTGAGTTTTCTTAAGCTGTAAGCCATGATCAGCAATTAATTAAATAATAAAAGGCTTGCAATATTTCAGTTGATTTGTAATGAATCCAGAATGTATGACATTTTTGCATGCATTACTGAAAATAAAGGACTTTATCACAATATTCTAATTTTCTGAGACAGTCCTGTAATCAAAACATCACCAAAACCCATGCTAAGGCCTGCCATGGCTTATTATCATTCAACTTTTTAAAATGAATACAAAAAACAAGATGTATTATGCAACACGTTTATGGGTTTCCATTTTGCTACTTTACTGCACAACTAAATTATGATTTCCGGACGCTATTTTGGTCTGGACTTCCCTTAAGGCGCTGCATTAAACAAAGTCAGAAACAGTCTGTAATTCTGGTAATAAATGTGCCTGTAAAGCAATCAGCTTGGTAATGTTCCCTCAGGCCTGCTTGTTGAAAGACTCTGCAGGCTGAAGCCTTTAACAAACCAGCCTGATGACTCTGAATTCATTCATGCTGTCATTTAGGACGAGTGCTTCATCTGAGTAGCCCCCGGCACTCAACTCCCCAACGCTTCTCTGTTGTTTCCCTAATTTATATCTCACCAAATAAAGATCTCTGAGTATTAATCATATTTTTTTTCTTTTTAATCAAACATAGACTTTTTTTTGCAACTGGATTGGATCAAGTTTCCATTCAAGTTAAAAACTGAACACTATTTCCAAATATCTGAGTGGTTTAAGTGTTCCTTCAGAATTAATAAGATAATAACTATACTGCCATTTAGCAGACGCTTTTATCCAAAGCGACTTACATCTGAGAGCAAGAGAGAGAGAGCATGAGAGCCAGAAATAGTCCCTTTACTCAATAAAACTAGGGTTCACCATCTCATCTTGTCATAAGTGCATGCAGCTTCCTCAGTCCTGCAAAGAGCTGAACAAATCTAACTCATTCTGATGAGCAGAGAAGTTTACTAGATGCAGAAGTTCTCCTTAAAGAGCTGAGTCTTTAGCTTGCTCTTAAAAGTAGGTCCAGACCTGCAGGTCAGACAGAGTTTGGTAATGGCAGCAGAAAAATGAGCTACAAAGAGGCATGTCATTTAAAGTGAACAGCTGTTTTAAAAATCAGTGATTTATAAACCTATAAAGTTGAAACATGGAGAAAGATCAGCAACAAAGTACAACATGCAGCTTAGTCATAAAACCCAAGAACTAAGTGCGTGAATGCTGACAGATGATAAAGATCTTAGGGTCAATGGGAGGGGGAAACCATGCACAAGGCTTTGAATCAGCAATATTTCATATAAAAATCTTAATGCTATTTCTTCCATAAGCTACTGCTATTTTGGTTACTTATTTTGCATAACCTTTTCATGCATGGCCGTCACTGACATGGACAGATTTTTTTAGTTTGTGCACGGGTTTAGATGGTTTAGTTGAAAATTGTCTTTACCTCTATCCATTCTGGGTTTTGCATTGAAAAAAACTGCAAGGTTGTTTTTTTTTTTTCGTGCATTTAAACGCCTGTAATCGATATGAAAGAAATGTCAAGATAAGAAAAATGAAAAATGAAAATAGCTTTGTGTGTCATTAGAAGTAAATAATTGTGTACGAAAACATTGCTGGACTGTTTTTTTTTGTTTTTTAATAATTCATGTATTAATTGTTGAAAATTGAGTTACATCTGTTGAGCTGGCTTGATGAGCACATCATTACAAGTTATGTATAAGTCAAATTAACTTTTAAATGGTGAAACATTTCAGGAAAAAAGTCAAGGATCTTTCTTTTGCTTGTTTACATGTTGACAAATACACATTTTTATTATAAATTGTACACATTTTCTATTATTGATTGGAGCTAATTTTTTTTGTCATGGGATTTAGAAAACTCAATTTTTACATTGAATATAAGCATATGTCCCCCTGCTGAAATTGTCATAGCCTCCCAGATAAAGAAACAGGAAAATTCCTTTAGCAAAGGAGGAATATTAGCTGATGCTGAAGCAAAACCATAAAAAACATAATTCTGTATTTTGCATCTTGCACTATTTTTTTAATGTAATATTTTTTTTTAATTAATCTTATTTGATCTATTTAATTTATTATCTGTTTATTATATATTGTCATGATATGTGATGTTTTTTTTGTAATTCAAGAATTAATTTACAAAACATCATGGCAACATACAAAAAAATTAACACCTCTTAACATACAAGGCACATTTGGAATTGACTTTAAAGTAAAATATAGCAAATGATAGAGGAAAAGAAAAAAAAAACAAATAAATAATAATAATTATTATATTCAGAGTTCTGCACAGATCGTCATTGTTGTTCTAGGGAGCCTCAAATATTTCCAGTGTTTCATATGCTGTCAGGAGAGCTTTTGCATGTTTCTTTTCCATAAGTTTCAAAGAACTGAAGTGATTATCCAGAGGAATTCTTTTAAAAACAGAGAAAAGTGGTTTTGTTTTTCTCTATTTGGACGCGTGAATGAAGAATTTGCCCAAGAGTATCAGGTTGTTCACAATCAGATCACAGTTAGTGTCTTTTATGTTGATACCAAATACAAAATTTTCCCTTGTGAGGGGAGCAGGTTGGATTTTGGTTGACAACCTGCAAATCTTCCCAAAATGTCCCAGAGTATTTGCAACGGAAGAACAGATGATCAGTTGTTTCAATTTCAGTTTCACAGAAGATACAGTTATTATGATCTCTGCCAAATCTCTTTCTTAACAGCTCATTGGATGGATAGATATTATTATTATTATTTTTTTCATATATGTTTTTATTGGTAGACTGTTTCCACAATACAGAGCAAAACAGATGAACATACTTTTTTTTTTCTTTTTCTCCATCACCCAATCCCTCCCCCCACAGTTATCGTCGTAAATTTTCCCTTGGGAATAATAAAAAAAAAATAATAATAAATAAATAAATAATAATAATAATAATAATAATAATAATAAAAGTAAAACAATAAAAAATAAATATAGTGTCATAACAAAAAAGTAGTAGTAGTAGTGCAATGAATATAAACTTAAATAAGAAAATAAAATGAAATGGGTTATCTAGAGATTAATAATTATTTCTTAGATTAATTAATTCCAGTAGTAGTCACAAGTTATACTAGTAAACACTTGAGTGGGAATGTTGTCATATATCACCCCCAGAGTTATATTTATACCAATGTATTAGTAATTAGGCTGTTACTATTCTTAGGGATAGAAAAACAACAAACAACGAACAACAAAGACATCAGCTCAGTCCTTTGGAAATACTCTCAAATTTTCAAAATAAGTAATAAATGGTTGCCAGCTCGAGAAGAACCTTTCTAATGAACTCCTAATTGTAAACTTGATAGATATTATTCATAACTTTGAAATGTACTTCTTTTGTCTTGGGGCTTACAGGATATTTGACGTATTTAGTTCCCAGTTTTTTAATGTCTGGGTCAGTAAAAAGCTGAATAATGGAGTTTCTATTTGATCAGAGGTGGGTAGTAACGAGTTACATTTACTCCATTACATTTACTTGAGTAAGTTTTGTGAAATATTGTACTTTTAGGAGTAGTTTTGAATCACTATACTTTTTACTTTTACTTGAGTAGATTTGTGAAGAAGAAACTGTTCCTCTTACTCCGCTACATTAGGCTACGTTGAGCTGTTACTTTTCTTTTATCCCTTTTATCCACGTACGCGTCAATCTCATGACATCACTGGGTGATTCTTTGGGAAAAATGTTTGTTTTTGCATGTTTTGTCACATTTACACAGACTCAAACACACACAGAGTTTCTATGAGTTCATGTTTGTTCTAGTTCTGCCTGGTTAAAAAAGAAAAGTACAAAGGCTTGACATTTTGTGCTACTTGTGCTTAATTTATGTTTTTATTCTGTTATTATTTAATTTATTTTATTATTTATCAAAGTACTTGAATTTACTTTAAGCCTATTTTAATTTAAGCAATTTTTTATTAATTTTAATTTATTTTATTATTTTATTGATTTATTTAGCTTGAAGATGATTATTTTGTACTTTTGTCTGTTTGAATGGTTGTGTTAAAAAAATAAATCAGTAAAATAAATCAGACATTACTCAACAGTTACTCAGTACTTGAGTAGTTTTTTCACCAAGTACTTTTTTACTTTTACTCAAGTCATTATTTGGATTACTACTTTTTACTTCTACTTGAGTCATATTATTCTGAAGTAACAGTACTTTTACTTGAGTACAATTTTTGTCTCCTCTACCAGCTCTGCTGATATGTGATCATGATCATGATAGTAAACAGGGAAGTGAAGGCTGTGAGGGATCTCGCGGGGTCTCGCGAGACCTCCAGCGGCTGCGGAGCTGTCCGTGGTGCTGCCGGGGCAGACGGAGCGGGGACGGAGCGGGACGACCGTCCGCCTGGCACGTTTTTGGCCTTAAACACTACTAATCCCGAGAATCCTGTTGGACCAGCCCGCTGTTGCTAAGCACCGAGTCCCTGGAGCTGAATCCCTCGAGAATAACCCGTTAATTCAGCTGTGCGGGCCGGAAGATTCCCACCTTTCTGGGTGACGGACAAACGAGAGTAAAGGCTGATTTATGGTTCCGCGTTACACTAACGCAGGGCCTACGGCGGAGGTACGCGGCGACGCGGAACCTACGGCGTAGGCTACGCCATCGATTTAACGCAGAACCATAAATCAGGCTTTAGTAGTGCCACCTGTTTACACAGCAATCTCACGTCATGGTGGATGAAATCCCTTCTAGGCTGCTGTAATCTTTGGAAGAAGAAAAGACAATTCCCCCCAAATACTTGGCTTTATATGGCTGGCTCTTTTTTCCTTTTGCTCAGATTTTCAAACATCACTAATTCTCTTTAACGAGACACTTTCTTTAGATCTTAATTGCAATAATAACCTGTCTTGACAACCGTTGAGACATTAAAATCTTCAAAATCTTGTCTGTCTTACCTGCACTGACTGGAAGAAGAGGAGAACGGGGAGGACGCCGCTTTCATGTCCATGATGAATGTCCTGCTAATGTTTATGTTTGGATTTAACAAGTTTGCTGACCGCGGAGTTCAGTTTTCAGTTGACGGGCATTTAAAGCGCTGCTGATGGAGACGGAGGTCACGTGACGCCCCGGGCGGCGGAGGTCACGTGACAGGAGGGGGGCGGGGCCTAACGAGCCGCCGGTCCCTTTGAAGGATAAATCCCATTTTCCAGCAGGATGGGCAACTCACTGATCCGTTCACTGGAAGAGACATGGCTGGGAACCAGAAAATATCAGGGGGGGTGGTGGATTTTATCATATGGGGACAGATCATTTGTGCTGATTACAAATAATATAATATATTCCAAATAATAGCAGTGACCAAAACACCTGCAGAAATACTGCAGGAATGACATAGCAGCAGTTAAATGCAGCCTTCTGTAAGCTTTAAATATCCACTGGGCTTACATCAAATACATCAAAACACAACAATAAAAAACACTTTTCTGAACTTATCAATATGACTCTGTCCTTCACAGGATAAGTAACATGGATCACTGCAAAAACTCACAATCTTAACAAGAATATTTGTCTTATTTCTAGTTAAAATGTCTCATTTTAGTAAAATTGTCAAATAACAAGTTATTTTTCCAGTGATGAGTCTCGTTTTAAGTGTAAAGAGATTTTTTTGACTAAAAATTAGACATTTTAACAAGAAATAAGACAAATATTCCTGGTAAGATTTTGAGTTTTTGCAGTGTGTGCTTCAAACACAGAGGGACACGATCAGTGCTATTATATTATAAGTCTGATATGTGATGACATTAAAAGATTAATGATTTTCCTACTTATTTCAAGTGAAAATGTACTTGAAACAGGTGAAGATTGTCAAATAAGTTATTTTTCTGGTGTTATTTTTCTGGTGATGACTGTAAATGTTGAAATAGCAGTAAAACCACATTCATTGATGAAATGACATAAGGGATGGAAAGGAGGGATGGCAGTTTTACAGGGGGATGATTTGGACTGTTTTTATTTCCTCATCCCCCTCAACTCCAGGGAACACAGGGGCAAACTCTGAGAAGAGAACAGTTGAAAAGTGTTCCTTTTAGGTAATACAGCTCAAGTTTTTGCTGAGGATTAAAAGAAAAAACAAAAAAAAGAAAAATCCCCAGTAACCTAAGTCACTGACACTAATATTCAACGTAACTCATTCATGTGTGCAAGCTGCTGTACAACTCATTCCCCTCCCTTTCTTTATTTCTCTCTTTCTATCTGTCTTTCTTTCTCTCTCTCTTTCTCTGTCACAGGCTGACACAATTCAAAGTGCTGACTCAGGGGTCAGAAGAGAGAGAGGCAGTGACGGTGAGAGACAAGAGAAGGCACACAGAAAGAAAAACAAAGTTAAAAGCTAACCTATAAAGCTGTAAAACTACACATAAATAGGGCCATTCTGGATTCACTGAAGGTTTTGATTATAGAAGTGAAACGTAGTTCATCAGAGTGAACAAATGATGGTGTCAGATTATGTAATAAACAGATTTAAGAGGGGAAATCCTCGATCCAAGGTTGGAGGGCATGAAAGCTGGGAAAGAGTTTCACCCAAATTATAATATGATAAAAATGAATAAATAAAATAAAATAAAAATAAACACTGTTGTTCTTACATTTACGTGTCATTTCACAGGGTATAAAAACAACATCCATCCATATTCTACACCTGCTTTATCCTCTAGGGCGGGGGTCGGCAACCTGCGGTTCTAGAGCCACATGCTCTTTAGCGCCGCCCTGGTGGCTCCTGGAGCTTTTTCAAAAATGTTTGACCTTTTTTTTCCTTTTTTTCCTTTTTTTCTATTTTTTTCCTTTTTTTCTCTTTTTTTCTTCCTTTTGACTTTTTTCTCGACATTTCAACTATTTTCTCGAAATTGTACTTCAACATTAATCTCGCCTTTTTTACTTTTTTCCTCAACATTTCGACTTTTTTCCCAACATTTCGACTTTTTTCTCGACATTTCGACTTTTTTCTCGAAATTGTACTTTTTTCTCAACATTTCGCCTTTCGCCATTTACCTTCATTCTAAGGCTGATACAAGACTTTTCATTTTTTGCGGCTCCAGACATATTTGTTTTTTGTGTTTTTGGTCCAATATGGCTCTAAAACATTTTGGGTTTCCGACCCCTGCACTAGGGTCACGGGGGTCTGCTGGAGCCATATATACACACAAACAACCACACACACACACACCTACAGGCAATTTACAATCATCAATTAATAACTACCGATCTGTATCCAACTTACAATGAGAAAAAATTAGTTTTTATCCAACTCAGTGAATTTTTAAATAGTAATAATGTTTTTAGAGAAATATCAGTCTGGTTTTAGGACGAACCACAGCACAGAACATTAACCCTGCTAAAGATTGTTAATGATATCAGGTGTAACATGGACTCACCCCACCCTGTTAAATTGACTAAGGCCACGTTTACACTTAGCCGGGTATTTACAAAAACGGATATTTCCCCCTCTACGTTTTGAAAAATACCATCATTTACATAAACCTGCATAAATATCTGTTAAGGTGCTATGAGCAGCCAAACCTACAGGGGGCAGTGTAACGAGAAGATAAAGTCATGCTAGCCAATCAGAATCCTGGAAAAAAACATCAACAAATGACACGAGTAACTTCCAGTTACTTCCAAGATGAACCAGAGTCTTTGGTTTGGAGTGACAGAGAAGTGGAGTTACTTTAGAGTGTGACTTTAGAATATAAAACAGGTAAAATACAAGAAAATATTGACGGTTACAAACTAATTGTAACCACAGGTGTCACTCATGACGCTGGTGACGTTTCTGTCTCATAATGTGACGTTCTGAAGAATAAATGTCCGTTTCCCTCCGTTTACAAGCAAACGTGAAAACTGAGTTTTTAAAAATCTCCACTTTGGCCGGAGTTTTCAGAAATGATGGTTTTTGGAGACTTTGAGCTGCGTTTTCGTGTAAACGAACGGCCAAAACGCATGAAAAAGCCACAGTTTTTGCTACGTGGAAACGGGGCCTCAGAAACCCGGCAGGCTTCTCTGGTACTGTTTTAAACTGGTTCAGTTAACTGGTTATTAAGTTTTATGTTTTATGTAAAGCGCCTTGCGTTGCATTTTTTATTTGGCTTAGGCTATTTACACCCGGGTGCAAGTACAGGAGTTAAAATATGGAACAGCCTAAATAATGAATTAAAAAACTGTAGTTCAATAAATAAATTTAAAACGATGTATAAATCCAATATAATCGAAAGATACAGAACATTAGTGTGATACAAAACTAATATATATATATATATATATATATATATATATATATATATATATATATATATATATATATATATATATATATATATATATATATATATATATATATATATATACACAGTGCCTATCATAAGTATTCACCCCCTTGGATGTTTTACCCTTTTAGTGCTTTCATAAATCAATCCTGGTCAATAAAATTTGGCTTTTTTAACACAAAAATGTATTGGAAAAAACTCTTCAATGTCAAAGTGAAAACAGATTTCTACAAAGTAATGTCAATGAAATAAAAATATATAAAGAAATATAATTGTTTTCATAATTATTCACCCCCTTCAAGTCAGTATTTTGTAGATGCACCTTTGGCTGCAATCACATGTAAACCATGGACGAGTTGGACCACAAACATTCATAACCTCTCAGAAATTTTCTCTAATAGATTTGACCAGCAATTCATATTTGATGATTTAGCATGATGTAGGCGAGCTGTAGAAACAGCCCTTTTCAAGTCCAGCCACAAATTCTCTATAGGATTGAGGTCTGGGCTTTGACTTGGCCACTCCAGAACATTAACCTGGTTCTTTTTTAACCATTCCTGTGTAGCTTTTGCAGTATGCTTTGGATCATTGTCTTGCTGGAAAATAAATCTTCTCCCAAGCCGTAGTTCTCTTACAGACTGAATAAGATTGTCCCCCAGGATTTCGGTGTATTTTGCAGCATTCATTCTGCCCTCAATCTTTACAAGCCTTCCAGGTCCGGCTGCTGAGAAACATCCCCACAGCATAATGCTACCACCACCATGCTTCACAGTGGGGATGGTGTGTTTTTGGTGATGTGCAGTGTTTGGTTTTCGCCAAACATAACGTCTTGTCTGATGGCCAAAAAGCTCAATTTTGGTCTCATCAGACCAAAGAATCTTCTTCCACTTGACCATGGAGTCATCCACGTGCTTTTTGGCAAACTCTAGTCGAGATCTAATATGAGTTTTCTTCAACAGTTCTCTCATTGCCACTCTCCCATAAAGCTTTGACCGGTGAAGAACCCGGGCAGCAGTTGCTATATGCACAGTCTCACCCGTCTCTGCAGCTGAAGCTTGTAACTCCTTCAGAGTAGTCATAGGGGTCTTGGTTGCTTCTCTCACTAGTCTCCTACTTGCACGGTCACTCAGTTTACAAGGGCGGCCTGATCTAGGCAGATTCACACAAGTACCATATTCCTTCCATTTCTTGATCATTGATTTCACTGAACTCCGGGGGATGTTCAATGCCTTGGACATTTTTTTATATCCATCCCCTGAATTGTACTTCTCAATAACCCTTTCCCTGAGTTGCTTGGAGTGTTCTTCTGTCTTCATGGTGTAATGGTAGCGAGGAGTACTGATCCACCAGTCTGGACCCTTCAGACACAGGTGTTTTATACCTCACCCACACCACTCAGGTGATCTTCATTTCACTAATTGTGAGACTATTGGAAACAATTTGATGGACCTCTATCGAGATTAGACCATTCAATTAAAAAGGGGGTGAATAATTATACAAACCATTATATTTCTTTATATATTTTTATTTTATTGACATTACTCTGTAGAAATCTGTTTTCACTTTGACATTAAAGAGTTTTTTCCAGTAAATATTTGTGCTAAAAACGCCAAATTTTATTGACCAGGATTGATTTATGAATGCACTAAAAGGGTAAAACATCCAAGGGGGTGAATACTTATGATAGGCACTGTATATGACACTGGGGATTATAATTTGGGATTTAGAGTAAATTGATAAGAGCCATTAAATCATTGACATCAGCTAATGTTCGCTGAACAATGCAAGGTGTCACTCACCTGTCAGTTTTGACAGGTGAATCACGCCCTCTGTGACACTCGGATTAAGTTTTCCACCGAAACATGTCAGGTTAACAATAACCTAAGAATAATAACCTAAAAACCTTGTCTGAGATAAAACAAACAGCAAAGTAAATCATAAACCAAGACAAAATTAACTTAATTGGATTATAATTGATGGTGGTTGAGTGGAAGGTGTGGACGATACATGGATGGATGGATACTTTATTGATCCCAAAGGAAATTTAGGAAACGTACATTTGTTTCAGATTTTTTAAGTTTATTGGTCAACCCCAGAATGTTAGAGTGGATGACATCATCAGCTAAAATGGAGAGATATGAGAAAAAAAATCATAAAACTTAAGTCGCAATATTTCAAAGACCATAGACTTACTGTATTTACATCGGCACCCCTTAATAAATCTAAGTAATAGTAATAAAGTGGTTGCCAAACTTTTTTTCAGGGTTATTTAGGGTCAGGGTCATGTTTTACATGACTCTAGGGTCCTGTTTATGTTTTACCCCCAGGGACATGTTTTTCACATTTCCACCCCTCCCTACATCTGAGCGATAGCAGTAATGCCAATTTACATTGGCACCCCTTACTAAACATTACAGATACAATAGGGTCCTTGCACCCTTGTGCTTGGGCCCTAATAAGCAATATAGTAAAAGAGAAGAGGCACAAGAAAGAGGATAGGGAGTAAATAAATGAGACAAGACGGGAAGAAATCCTGAGGACCTGAAGGGTTGAAAGGCAGAGAACGGAGAAAATCCGGATACTCGCCTCATTATCTGAATGTTTTCCGCAAATCAGAAGTCTCTTGTAAGGGTTGATTTGTTGTTTCGTTCCTCTGTCACCTCTCGGATCACAGCTGGAAACTCTCCTCTCCGTGCGCTAACACATGCTTTTAAAGGTGTGCACCGTAGTGTCAGCCCAACTTAAATCCTGATTAAACAAGCTAAGTTTCACTTTTACCAAACCTTTACATAATAACCTGCTACAACTGCCTGAATTTCTGGTGCAGGATTCGGGCTGTCAGCTAACAATTGCTGATTGTCTGGTCTGAGATCAAAAGAAACAACCATTGTTAACTGACAGCCCTAAACCAAACCAGAAATTCAGGCAGTTGTAGCAGGGTATTATGTAAAGGTTTGGTAAAAGTGAAACTTAGCTCTGAGTTGTTAGCTAGGAATTAAGTTTTCATTTCTGGGAAGTGGAGTTGGGTGGACTTGACTGATTGCCATTGTTAGCCGAGCTAAATAGTGTAACTAATGTTACCAAGAACCCCATCCTTAGTACAGTAATTCGGTTTAGTTTTGAAATGAATTGAACAAATGGTATGAAGGATATTGCATTTATATTGCACATTGTTTCATTCAGTGGGTAATTTATTGATTTGGCCCCCTTCATTTTCCTTTCGGTGCATATTTGCAGGCCAGAGCTTCAGGAGCTGCATGTTGCACCCTTTGATCATCCCACTGCTTGCTTCCACCTGTCTGTATGGATGTCTGCTGTATGCCTGCTGACATCCTGCCCCCCCCCCTTCTGACCACCTCAGTGTCTGCTGTGTATGTCTGCTTATATAGTTATCTCTGCAGTGCACTAGCTAACTATTGTGTCTGTGTCTCTCCTTTCTCTGTTCTTCATGCTCTCTGTCCATTTTCTCTTTTCCTGCTCTGCCCAGCTGGCCTCTGGCAGGAGGTCCCCCCCTTAAGATCCAGGTCCTGGTCCAGGTTTCTTCCTCCTAAAGGGGAGTTTTTCTTGCCACTGTTTGGCTTAAGGCTTTTCTCCCACTGGCGGAGTTTTTACCTGCCATTATTTCAATTCAATTCAATTCAATTCAATTCAATTCAATTCAATTCAATTCAATTCAATTCAATTCAATTCAAAACACTTTATTTTTCCCTGAGGGGTAATTTAAAAGGCATAAGGAGCAGCATTAAAAGACAAATAGAACATCAACAACATAAAAACATACATACATAAATAGGGTGTGCAGTTAAAAATATCCAAGCTACTGCCAGTAAAAGTGCTTTGTGCTTAATGTTAAAGTGCTATGTGCATTAAGTGAGTCGCCGTTGAGACAGGGAGGGGTCGTTGTTTAAGAGCTGGACTGCTCTGGGGACAAAGGTGGCCCTCCTCCTCTGTGTTCTCCAGCGTGGACATCGCAGCCTGCGACCTGAAGGGAGCCACTCCAACATTGAGTGAAGTGCGTGTGCAGGATCCTGGGAGCAGAGCGGAAGGTTTGTTGGTCGCACAAGGCAGACAGAGCTCTAACAGGGTGTCCAATGATTTGTGTTATGTTTATGTAATATTTGCTCAGTGGTCAAGTTTTGAGTCTGTTGTAATAAGATCAAAACAAACAGCAATTATTAACTGACAGAAATCCACACCATCAACTTACAAGGACAAGACACCAGTTTTGGTGGACCCAGGAAATCCATCATCCACATCTTTTCTGGATGGTTCTCTTCATAGGGTTTTTAAAGGACATTTCCAGACTGAAAAGGAAAGAGAGAGGAAAATAGAGAGAGAGAAGAGGAGACCTGTTCAATCTGCGACCACAGCATATCTTTCAAAACACAACAAAAAAAACAGTTTTCTGAACTTATCAATATGACTCTGTCCTTCACAGGATAAGTAAAATGGATCACTGCAAAAACTCACAATCTTAATAAGAATATTTGTCTTATTTCTAGTTAAAATGTCTCATTTTAGTAAAAAAATCTCATTACACTTAAAACAAGACTCATCACTGGAAAAAACTACAATTTTCACCTGTTTCAAGTAGATTTTCACTTGAAATAAGTAGAAAAATCTGCCAGTGGAACAAGATTTTTTTGCTTGTAATAAGAAGATAAATCTTGTCCCACTGTCAGATTTTTCTACTTATTTCAAGTGAAAATTTACTTGAAACAGGTGAAAATTGTCCAATAAGTTATTTTTCTGGTGTTATTTTTCTGGTGATGACTCTAAATGTTGAAATAGCAGTAAAACCACATTCATTGATGAAATGACATAAGGGATGGAAAGGAGGGATGGCAGTTTTACAGGGGGGATGATTTGGACCGTTTTTATTTCAGGAGGGACACCATCCCCCCTCATCCCCCCTCATCCCCCCTCATCCCCCCTCAACTCCAGTACTGAATATAAGGCTATTATGCCACTAATCCTCCTCTCATTTTTAAGAGAACTGTACCAGATATCTCCATAAAACCACTGGTTAGTATCCAATAGCATTCATGAAAACTAAGTAATAGTATATTTCATAGGGATTTATGTTTTTCTGACAAATGAGAGAAAGGTGAAGGAGTGTGTGTGTGTGTGTGTGTGTTTATAGTTTTCGTCTTGTTGTGTTTTCTTGTTTTGTTTTTTGTAATTACTGTTTTACTTCCTAAATTGAGGGGAGGTTTCGCTGCATAAGCCTGTTGGCTTTTTGACTTCTCCTGTCACATTTGTTTTACCTTCTTGATTGTAAGAGTTACCTTTATTGTGTGCAAACTAATAAAATAAAAAAATAAAAAATAAAGTAGGGGTATCTCGAAAACTAAAGCCTTTTTTGAGGACTATTAGTGATACAACTAGTACAACATTGAATTCAAGCCTCCACTTCAGCACAGACTCGGTTTGTCTCTCAGCCAATCAGCGAGCAGGTTACTGGGGAGTGAGGACGTTGCCATGGCAACAAACCGTCGCTGCCAACAGAAAAAGTTCAACAGAAAGTTCAACAGAAAAAGTCGTCAACACGTCGGTAAGACATTATTTTAACTTTATAAGAATGACTTGCTTTTATTGTTTTATATATTTTATAAGCCACATGATGATAAAACAGGATAGTTTTAGTCCGCAGTTGACGCGACGGATAATAAAGGCGGATATATGGTTCCGCGTTACACCAACGGTGCGCGTCGCTGCGTACCCTACGCCGTAGGCTGATCTATGGTCTGCGTTACACCAACGCGTACCTTACGCCGTAGGCCATGCCGTCGATTTAACGCGGAACCATAAATCATGCTTAATTCTACATATGGTAATGTAACTACTGCGTCTTTGTTGGCCAAATTTCTCGGATAATAAGGAAAAGGAAATGTATTTGTGGGCCTTTAATAATTTATTGTGTGGTGTAGGAGTGGGGCGAGGCGGGGTTAAACCGTTTAAACCGTTTAAACGGGTAAAAACAATGTCAGGTCGAACTAACGTTTACTGTTTTTGATTAAAGTGACAAATAAACTATTTCAGTATCTATAAATCTCATTACACATAAAACAAGAATCATTACCAGAAAAATAACTTATAATTTATCTTCTCATTACAAGCAAAACAATCTTGTTCCACTGGCAGATTTTTCTACTTATTTCAAGTGAAAATTTACTTGAAACAGGTGAAAATGGTCAAATAAGTTATTTTTCTGGTAATGACTCTAGTTTTAAGTGTAATGAGATTTATAGATACTGAAATAGTTTATTTGTCACTTTAATCAAAAACAGTAAACGTTAGTTCGACCTGACATTGTTTTTACCCGTTTAAACGATTTAACTGATTTGTTTGACCAAAAATGAAACATTTGAACTAGAAATAAGACAAATATTCTTGGTAAGATTTTGAGTTTTTGCAGTGTATAGGCCCAAATGACTCCTGAACGCGTCAGAAATATAGTTAATGCATTTCACTAATTTTTAAGTTTTATACGACTATAACAGTGACAACACAGAGGAAAATTGAGCTGATCCTTAAACTAAAATCACCCCTGTTCTTATCTTGAATGTTTTAAACCTGTTGACGACTAAAGTAAATGCCTTGTACAGACTGAGAAAACATTTTTTTAACTATGTTTTGAATGGATATACTATTCTTTTATAAACTCAATCTCACTGTGCCATAAAATAAATATAAATAAAATAAAATATCCTTGCATAGCTTTAATCTATTGAGAAAGGGGCTATGTGAGGATCCAGAGCGGCCTCCCCACGTACAAGGGGACAAGGCAAAACTGGACCTGGGTGATGAGGTGTAAAAAAAACCTTGCAGAGCGTAGAATGCCAAAAAAAATAAGGCTTTTTATTTTGTGTAAAAAAAACACAGACATACAGGCGGAATGCAAAATCCGTATTCTGAAAAAAGGCACAATGGGGCATAGCCTCTCAACAAGCTTCCTCCATTCAGCAGACCCCCCTTCTGGTATGCAGCTGCTGTTTATAAACCCAGGCAGGGTGGAGAGGTTGATTGGACACAGGTGTGCCACAATCAGTAGAACCAGGCACACCTGTGTGCTGCTCCCCCGCAGACCACGCCCAATCCTCCACTCTGCCACACACATTAAAAAAAAGTCCAGTGATGGTGAGAAGGGGAGGGGTTGCTCACTTTCTCACAGGCTATAAGGGGGGGACTGACTTTTAGAAAACATAAAGTACGAACAACAATGAAAAGCATTTGCATATGGAACTGTGGAGACTCTGTGGAACAGTTTGGAGCAGGAAATGAAACAAAGTACTAAAATAAATCTGTTTAAAAAGAGATACAAAAAAATATTTATAAACTGGTATATGGAAGAGGAAATGGGTTAATGAGGAGTGTGAGAATCAAATAAAATAGGAAAAAATTGTACATTATACTTGCTTAAGATATGTTTAGATATTTATGTGGATATGTGTTTAGTATATATTATATGTTGAGAGGGATAGTTATAATTATATAAATAAATATATATTATATATTTATTGGGTATGTAGCACATATATATTTATAGGGATATTTATGTAGTTTATATAGTGCATATTTATATAGATTTATGTAATATTTGTATTTTCTACATATTGATATAATATTTATGTAATATTTATATTTTCTATATACTTATATGGATAATTATGTAATAATAGGCATGTTTATGTAGTATTTATATAGATTATATTTATATGGATATTGTGTAGATATAATAATAGCAATAATGTAAATCCATAGAGTTATAAAGGGGTAAGAACTAGGAAAAAGTGTAAACTTCCTTCTTTTCCTACTCCTTTTTTTCGAACATATGTGAATATGAAGATGCAAATGTTTATCTTTTTATTTTTTATTTTTACTTTCATTTTATATACATGTTCGAAATAAAAATGCATTCATTCATTCCTTCATTATCACCAGATACGAATAACCTTGCTTTTTCCTTGCTTTTAGAGTGTGATTATAGTCATTTTTACAAAATTATAATCATTTACCCATTACTTTCTTTCTGGGTCATTTTGTTTATTGCAGGTTGTTTTACGAAGAAATACACTCACAATGAAGGCTGTTCAAAGCAAGGCGTCTATGCTTTGCAAAAGTAAATTTGTTGTAAAGGAGGACAACCCAAGACGGGTAAGGTTATCATATTTGTTTTTCTGTTTTTCTGTGAATGGAATTTTGCTCTTTTTTTTAATTTAATGTTACTGTTGATTATAGAGTAATATGACAGTTTCCACGGTGTCATACAAAGTATTCTGCTGATTCTGGAACCAGGTGGACTCAGTACTGGAGTTGAGGGGGGATGAGGGGAGATGACATCCCCCCCTGAAATAAAAACGGTCCAAATCATCCCCTCTTTCCATCCCTTATGTCATTTCATCAATGAATGTGGTTTTACTGATATTTCAACATTTAGAGTCATCACCAGAAAAATAACACCAGAAAAATAACTTATCTGACAATTTTCACCTGTTTCAAGTAAATTTTCACTTGAAATAAGTAGGAAAATCTGCCAGTGGAACAAGATTTATCTTCTTATTACAAGCAATAAAATCTTGTTCCACTGGCAGATTTTTCTACTTATTTCAAGTGAAAATCTACTTGAAACAGGTGAAAATTGTTGTTTTTTCCAGTGATGAGTCTTGTTTTAAGTGTAATGAGATTTTTTTTACTAAAATGAGACATTTTAACTAGAAATAAGACAAATATTCTTGTTAAGATTTAGAGTATTTGCAGTGATCCATGTTACTTATCCTGTGAAGGACAGAGTCATATTGATAAGTTCAGAAAAGTGTTTTTTATTGTTGTGTTTTGATGTATTTGATGTAAGCCCAGTGGATATTTAAAGCTTACAGAAGGCTGCATTTAACTGCTGCTATGTCATTCCTGCAGTATTTCTGCAGGTGTTTTGGTCACTGCTATTATTTGGAATATATTATATTATTTGTAATCAGCACAAATGATCTGTCCCCATATGATCAAATCCACCATCCCCCCTGATTTTATTTTACAACTCCAGTACTGATAACAGGTGACCCACATTCTGGACCGTATCCCATAAAGAACCATCTCCAGATGACACATGGCCCTCATAATTATCTTGGCTTCTTCTCGGGACCAAAAATCAATATCTTGCTGCTTTTTGTTTTTTGTCTTAGTTCAGTGATATCAACTCAGCACTTTTAGTCCTGCTTTCTATTTCACTTCTGTGAGATCACAATGAGGCTAAACTTTAAGCTGTCTTTGCATCTGATTATATTTATTTCAGTTTTTGTCCAAAAAAATATTTTAATCACATAAGAAAAAAGTTGATTAAATTCTTCATAATGTAAATCTCAAGTTCATTAAAATTTTACAACACAGTTTAAAACTAAGGTCTAAAGTTTTATTTAATCTAAAATAAAACTCAGTTTCCTTTATTTTTTGTAATGCAAAAATGTCATACATTCTGGATTCATTACAAATCAACTGAAATATTGCAAGCCTTTTATTATTTTAATATTGCTGATCATGGCTTACAGCTTAAGAAAACTCAAATATCCTATCTCAAAAAATTAGAATATTCTGGGAATCTTAATCTTAAACTGTGAGCCATAATCAGCAATATTAAAATAATAAAAGGCTTGCAATATTTCAGTTGATTTGTAATGAATCCAGAATGTATGACATTTTTGTTTTTTTAATTGCATTACAGAAAATAAAGAACTTTATCATAATAGTCTAATTTTCTGAGACAGTCCTGTATATTTATTTCAGTTTTTGTCCAAAAAAATGTTTTAATCACATAAGAAAAAAGCTGATTAAATCTTTCATAATTTTAAATTAAACATGTTATAAACACTGTTTAAAACTAAGGTCTAAAGTTTTATTTAATCTAAAATAAAACTCAGTTTCCACTAATTTCTGTGGGTATACTGTATATCTTAATTTAGCCATTTATTTCCAGATCTGTGGGCTAGTTTTAGACACTATTCCATGAAAATGTCATTTTACATCCAAAGACAAGTCGTACAATTTCACAACTTCCTCTCTTTTGGAATTGTGTTTACTCAAGCACCTGTGTTGTTTCTGAATAATACATTGAAGTGGATTATGAACACCCATCTAACTGTCAGCTGTTACATCTTGCATGTACAGTAACACTCCACTACAATATTAATCCTGATTTAAAGCAGATTTCTTTTTCTGGCCTACCCTTGAAAGAGACTAAGTGCAGTTAGATGTTTCTGGACCTCAAGTACGCTGGTAAAGAAGTGCCAGAGGATTGTGAGGAGTGGATATTAACCATAAATAGTCCGTGGGCCAGAGCCCAACATTTCACCTGTCAGCACCACTCAAGGTGACTAAACTTGCTTATGATTTTTGAAAATATCTATGTCTGTAGATGATATTCTGGTATGATAACCTTCCTGAGTGGCAGCTGGATCAGAGTTTGAGTGACATTATGTGATGATTCTGTACTTGGTTAACCTTCTTAACACTATCTTAACTACACACAGAACTTGATAGCCCAACTATAATCAGATCTCGACATATTCCCATTAATAACAATGTTAATTTTGTTTACAATATTGTTATGTTTATAATGTTGTTTATAAAACTAAGCTGGTTCTTTTATGTCGTGTATTTGCAGATAAAGACCAGTTTGTGACATTAGCGGCTGTTATAGTTTCATAGGAGCCTAATGATATAGTAGGGGTATATTATACATTTCCTGAATCCTTATGGTCCTGTGAGTATTCCAGTTTTTGTATTTTGTGTCTCTGTTGTTCCTAGATGACACAGGGATAAAAGATAGTATATCATTTAGGTGAAAATGGTGTAAAAATGTGTGTTGTTTATAGTTTAAAGAGCTGCAGTGACCTCTATGTTGGTCAGAAAGATTCACATCTTAGAATAGAATATAGAATAGACTTATTGTCATTGTGCTCAGGTTACAACGAGATTGGTTGGGATGTTCCCACCAAAGTGCAAAGGAAGCAAAAATAAGAGGAATAAATAAATATGAAAAGCACAGTATAAAAACATAAAAGCAATACAAACAATGTCTGGTAAAGTGCAACAAACTGTGACCTAGACATCACTCCCACATCATTCAAAAAAATACACCTGTTCTGTTCTGTTATGTTATGTTTTGTTGTGTATTATTTAGCAATCTAATGGCCCCGGGATAGTAGGTATTTTTGAGTCTGTTTCTCCGCTGCTTCAGGACTCTGTACCTCCTGCCGGAGGGCAGCAGGTCAAAAACACTGTGCCCTGGATAAGATGGGTCCTGCAAAATCCTTTTAGCCCTTTTCAGCCCCTGAAGCTTGAATGAATGCTTAAAAGGCCTCCTTTAAAATGATACCAAAGACAATATTGTGAAACATGGACAGATATCCTGTACATGAGTCTAAACCAGGATATGCAGCAGCATCTAAAATGTAATTTTCTGAAGGGGGTGGTAACTTCATGAGCTGATAACTCTGATCCAGCTGCCACTCAGGAAGGTTATCATACCAGACTATCATCTATAGACATGGATCTGTTCAAAAATCATAAGTAAGTTTGGTCACCTTGAGTGGTTCTGACATCTGGTCTGGAACATGGACTATAAAGTGCTGCAGATGACTAAACATTTTTCAAGCACATGGAATCAGCTCATGTATATGGTCCTTATGGTGCCATCGTTGCATATGTGCCACAGTTGTAAGCTGTCAAGCTTTTAGCTGAGAGCCCTCAGCTCCCAAGCTCATTATATTGCTCCCATTTTCTCTATCAATGCATAACAGCCGTGTTTATGTGCTTGCAGGTGACTCCATCGGTTTTCAGCGAGATGTTGCAGTCCACACACGAGCGCATGAAAAACACCAGCACCGTGCACCCGCCTCTCATTCTGGAGCGCTTTGGAATGACCAACACCACACATCGCAAAGTAAATGCACACACCTTTGCTATTTCTCTATAGAGGGTCTGCATTGACGTCTCTTCCCCACTGGACCAGCCCCCTTACTCACACTGAGTGGTAAAACATCAGTAAAAACAGCTGCAACTAGTGGAGAAGACGGGATAACAGACGATTATCAGCTTACATTAAAGGCAGTTGGACTTGACAGTGACTCGTACAGTTACCCCAAGAACCAGTGGTCCATGGACATTAATATTTGGTACAGTTACCAAGAACCAGTGGTCCATGGACAATAATATTTGGTACAGTTACCAAGAACCAGTGGTCCATGGACATTAATATTTGGTACAGTTACCAAGAACCAGTGGTCCATGGACATTAATATTTGGTACAGTTACCAAGAACCAGTGGTCCATGGACATTAATATTTGGTACAGTTACCAAGAACCAGTGGTCCATGGACATTAATATTTGGTACAGTTACCAAGAACCAGTGGTCCATGGACATTAATATTTGGTACAGTTACCAAGAACCAGTGGTCCATGGACATTAATATTTGGTACAGTTACCAAGAACCAGTGGTCCATGGACATTAATATTTGGTACAGTTTCCAAGAACCAGTGGTCCATGGACATTAATATTTGGTACAGTTTCCAAGAACCAGTGGTCCATGGACATTAATATTTGGTACAGTTACCCCAAGAGCCAGTGGTCCATGGACATTAATATTTGGTACATTTACCAAGAACCAGTGGTCCATGGACATTAATATTTGGTACAGTTACCAAGAACCAGTGGTCCATGGACATTAATATTTGGTACAGTTACCAAGAACCAGTGGTCCATGGACATTAATATTTGGTACAGTTACCAAGAACCAGTGGTCCATGGACATTAATATTTGGTACAGTTACCAAGAACCAGTGGTCCATGGACATTAATATTTGGTACAGTTACCAAGAACCAGTGGTCCATGGACATTAATATTTGGCCATGAATCCAGTTTCCTGATATTTATATGTACTTAATTTCTATGCAGGGGAAATACACGAAGCAAAGCTTGAAGGCATATAAAAGTCTTGACTCTTGGTCCGACTTCAAGGCAGGATTTGTTGTAGAAATTAAAGTGATGAGGACACCGAACTTTATGATTTGACCGTTTAACGTTAACTACCCAAAAATCCAACATTACCTGATACAAAATGGGAACCACAAATCCACGTTTCGGTGCCTGGAATCCAGTTGTTTCTGTGAATTGCAGAGATCCATTTGTCTCTTAAGCTTATTTTTCGTCAGTCTGTAAAACGATAACTCCGATTTCTTGCAAAATCTATTAGTAGAGTCGATCACACAACAGCTCTTTCCAATTTTAGATGTTTTCTAGTTGCTCAAACTGAAAGTTTACGCTGCAACTCAGTCTTTCTGACACTCAGTCTTTCTGACAATCAGTCTTTCTGACACTCAGTCTTTCTGACAATCAGTCTTTCTGACACTCAGTCTTTCTGACAATCAGTCTTTCTGACAATCAGTCTTTCTGACACTCAGTCTTTCTGACACTCAGTCTTTCTGACACTCAGTCTTTCTGACACTCAGTCTTTCTGACACTCAGTCTTTCTGACACTCAGTCTTTCTGACACTCAGTCTTTCTGTCACTCAGTGGGCGTAACCCGCTGTGAAGTCGCATCTGTAACGTCATGCTCATTCCCTCTATAGGATTGTTTTTAGCTCATTCCAGAGCAGCCAGTTCCATTCACGTATGTGGATGGAACAGTGAAAGAACTCACCACTCAGAATGATGCTGGCTTTTTCTTTTCTAAGTCTTGAAGCGTCTACTCTGGAACAGTGTGTGTCCTGCACGTCTTAGATGCTTCAGCCCACCGTGATACAAGTGTGTCACCAACAGAGCTGTCCAGACCTTGATAACCAGCTGGTGACGACCGTTCATTTGAATCAGATGTGTTGATGCAGGGAGACATCTAAAACATGCAGGACCAAGGTTGGGAAAGAACCGGGGTCTTAAACCCTGGTCCTCGGGACCCCTGTCCTGCATGTTTTACATGTTGCCTCGCATCGTCACACCTGATTCTAATTACTGGTCGTCATTGGCTTCTCATCCAGGTCTGGACAAGTCTGTTAATGACTCAGGCCACGTTTACATATAGTATTTACAAAAACGGGTATTTCCCCCTCTACGTTTTGAAAAATACCATCATTTACACAAACCTGCATAAATACGCTGTTAAGGTGCTATGAGCAGCCAAACCTGCAGGGGGCAGTGTAAGAAAAAGATAAAGTCATGCTAGCCCAGGGGTCGGCAACCCAAAATGTTTTAGATCCATATTGGACCAAAAACACAAAAAACAAATACGTCTGGAGCCGCAAAAAATGAAAAGTCTTGTATCAGCCTTAGAATGAAAGAACACATGCTGCATGTTTCTATATTAGTTATAACTGGGGGAAGATTTATTTTTTCATTATGCACTTCGAGAAAAAAGTCAAAATGTCGAGAAAAAAGTCAAAATGTCGAGATTAATGTTCAAGTACAATCTTGAGAAAAAAGTCGAAATGTTGAGAAAAAAGTCGAAATGTTGAGAAAAAAGTTGAAAGTCGAAATGTTGAGAAAAAAGTCAAAATTTTGAGAAAAAAGTCAGAATGTCGAGATTAATGTTGAAGTACAATCTCGAGAAAAAAGTCGAAATGTTGAGAAAAAAGTTGAAATGTCGAGATTAAAAAGGAAAGGAAAAAGGAAGAAAGAAGGAAAAAAGAAAAAGAGAAAAAAAAAACGAGAAAAAAAGGAAAACAAAAAGAAAAAAAGAAAAAGTGAAAAAAAGAAGAAAAAAAGGAAAAAAAAAGGTCAAACATTTTTGAAAAAGCTCCAGGAGCCACTACGGCGGCGCTAAAGAGCCGCATGCAGCTCTAGAGCCGCAGGTTGCTGACCCTCGTGCTAGCCAATCGGAATCCTGGAAAAAAATATCAACAAATAACACGGGTATCTTCCAGTTACTTCCAAGATGAACGAGAGTCTTTCGTTTGGAGTGACAGAGAAGTGGAGTTACTTTTAAGTGAGACTTTAGAATATAAAACAGGTAAAATACAAGAAAATATTGACGGTGGCCAAACTAATTGTAAACACAGGTCGCACACATGACGCTGGTGACGTTTCTGTCTCATAATGTGACGTTCTGAAGACTAAATGTCTGTTTCCCTCCGTTTACAAGCAAACGGGAAGACGGAGTTTTAAAAAATCTCCACTTTGAGTTTTCAGGAATTATCATTTTTAGGTGACTCTGAGCTTCGTTTTTTGCCTTGCATCGTCACACCTGATTCTAAATACTGGTCGTCTTCAGCTTCTCATCCAGGGGCCGGATTCACCAAAATGTTCTTAAGAATGATCGTAAGAAATGTCTTAAGATCTAAAATTAAGAAGTTCATAAGAAAGTTCTTAAGTGCAATTCCTCAATATTTTCTTAAGAACCGTCTTAAGAACTGTCATTTCTTACGAATTTCTTATTTTTCCTACTTAAGAACTTCTTAAAATATGTCATTGCTTTGCACGCGCCAACAAACAACATTTATACATATATATACATTATATATACAGGTAGTTTGGGTCTAAACCGTCAGTCACTCACTAAACATGGAGAAGGAGAAAAAGAGATGCAGGAACTTTTCAAGGTTATGGTGGATGAGATTAATGTGTGAAAAAAATTTACTATTGGGAAAAATTAATAATAATTAACTACCACGCTAACTAACATGCTAAAAAACAGTTAACAGGCTCTTTGTGTAATGAATTACAAAGTATATCCTCAAACTATGACCTACTAGTCTAAACTTGTCTAAAATGTGTTGAAAAAGGTGATATTAGAGTCTTACCTTTTCACAGAAGACATTTTAAGACAGGTCAAGGTTGTCTTAAAGTTAAGAAAAAAGTCAAGAACAAATTTGACTTTTTTTATTTCAAGAATACCATTTATTCTTAAGTTTTTTCTTAAGAAGAAACTTAAGAAGAAAGTTGAGAAAATACTTAAGAACTTTTTTGGAGAATATGACTTCTTCTCCTTTTTCTTCTTAAGACTGAACTTAAGAAAAAAATGACACTTAAGAAGATTTTTTTTCGTAAGAATGTTTTGTGAATCCGGCCACATGTCTGCACAAGTCTGTTAATGACTCAGTCTTTTGTATCAGGGTGTGCTGGAAGCAGGGAAACATGTAAAACATGCAGGACAGCGGGTCCGGAGGACCAGGGTTGGGAAACACTGTACTAGCAGATGATAAAACATCATAACTGACAACCTAGATGCTGACAAGAATTAAAGTTTGCTCAGCATATGTTGTAGAATGACTGTGCTTAGACAAACTCAGGTGCTGAGTCTCGTCCTCATGAGAATAAAACCCTAGCAGTTCCATCTGAAAACAGTCTGGAAAAACAACAAATTTCACATTTTATTCTCAAAGGCCTGTCCTTGACTTCCATTTGAAGCATTATTTAATGTGTTTTGCAATCAATAGAAGTGAAAAACAACCCAAAGCTTAACAAATAAAACTACTGTAGGTAAAATATGAGAATGTGATAAGCTTTTATTTGATTATTTACTTGAATATAGAGTTAGTTCTGTGTGAAAAGGACACTTCAGTTGTACCAGAGCCACTCCCTGCTGACTCAGCAAGTGCTGCTTGTTGGGCAGAGGGCAAACAACGTGACTTATCGTTCGTATCGTTTTATTGGCAGAGTTTAACAGGAGGCTTGGTGCAGAAAAGCCATCTAAAGTTCACCAAATGTCTTTGAAAAGGAGAACTGCCCCATCATCACATTTAAGAAGATCTTTTTTTTTTTGCATCTCACCTTGTATGTTTTTTCCTGACTTGTTAAATATGTAAATATGGAAGTGACGAGACCTCCAGTCTGAGCACCTGCAGTTGAGAAACCTGCAGTGAATATACTTAATGTCCTGAGAGCCACAAAGTTAAAAATGATGCAAAATGATGTTCTCTGTGGCAACAATGCAGAAATGAAGGGTTAATTAATATAATTTAGATTTGATTCTTTTACCCTCTCTATTAAGCTGTTGGATCTAGAGATACAGTGTGGGAAATAGTATAAATAAGAGTTCTGAATTTTGGGTATAAACACTTTTTTTCTGTCTTGCTGAGCATCAGTTGCAATTGGGACCGTTAGACCAACGGCTTAGCGTTTCCTAAAGGTCGGAAACTTGGAAACAATCAGCTTGGCTGTAGCAAAACGTGATAACATTTCTACTGTCTGCTTCTTTAAAACACACCAGTTGTGTCAGTGACTTATTTGCATACAAATAGGAAAATTACACACAGATGGACACATTTCTTAGTACCCTTCCATAAAGAAAAAGAAATGAAATAAAAAGAAAATCCACAATTGTCTGAAATAACTTGAAACTGAAAAAAATAATAAATAATGATTTACTGAAAATCAATGAATGAGAATCAGGGAGGTTACTAGAAGGAAGACACAGTTGAGCATAGGCCTGTGTTGAAAAAAATCGATTTTCCGATTCTAAATCGATTCTCATATTAATTCCTAAAAATCGATTTTGTATGTATAAAGATCGATTTTTTTTTTCCATCATTACATTACAGCTTTTGGTATTTTTTTCTTTATGCCCAAAAAAGAACGTTTTGTTGGACACCACAATAACCACAACTATATTCCATTAATTTATATACTTTCTTGGGGTACATTTGCATAAAATGCTTAAAACCTCAAATTCTCAAAAATCTAAAACCAAAAAAAAAAAAAAACGAAAATTGGAAAAATAATAACGGAATGTGGTAAAAAATAAAAACAATTTAATCTGTATCTGTTTCCTCCCTGGATCTGTTTGGTAATTCTGACCCACGATGTTTCCTAAAGCAGTTCTATCAGCATTCTGGGAGCTGATTGGTCCTTACAGCATCATTACCTGCAATACTTGCTGTTGAATCTCTATATAATACTAGTAGTAATATGTTGCAGAACTACATTCATATAATTCATGCAACAGCTGAAAAAACTGTTTTAATAACACTAACCCAAATCAATTTTGGAATGGAATCAAACCTTGATAATCAATTGTGAATCTTTACAAATCGAAATCGAATCGGTTCTTGACATTTGAAGGGATCCCCAGCCCTGGCTGAGCAGATGAATCCCTGTTCACTGTCTCTACCTCGAAGTCTAAAACGGATCATGACCCAAACATCATCTGGTGCCAGAAACTCACTTTTAATCTGAACAGCCATTTATGCTCACCTTAAATCCTATGGACAATTTAGCATGACCAGTTAACATGCAGGATGTGCAGGACTCCTTGACCGAGTTTGAGCACCCAAACAAAAGTTGCATTGCAAAATTAACATTTGTATTCAGAATTATATGCATTAATTTCAGAGCTGGGTAGTAACGAGTTACATTTACTCTGTTACATTTACTTGAGTAAGTTTTGGGAAATGTTGTACTTTTAGGAGTAGTTTTGAATCACTGTACTTTGTACTTTTACTTGAGTAGATTTGTGAAGAAGAAACTGTTCCTCTTACTCCGCTACATTAGGCTACGTTGAGCTGTTACTTTTATTTTATCCCTTTTATCCGCGTACGCGTCAATCTCATGACATTTTAATGATTTTTTTTTTGCATGTTTTGTCACATTTACACAGACTCAAACACACACAGAGTTTCTATGAGTTCATGTTTGTTCTAGTTCTGCCTGGTTAAAAAAGAAAAGTACAAAAGCTTGAAATTTTGTGCTACTTGTGCTTAATTTATTTTTTGATTCTGTTATTATTTTATTTATTTTATTATTTATTAAAGTACTTGGGTTTACTTTAAGATTATTTTATTTTAAGCCTTTTTTTATTTTTTATTATCTTATTGATTTAATTTGCCTGAAGATGATTATTTTGTACTTTTGTCTGTTTGAATGGTTGTGTTAAAAAAATAAATCAGACGTTACTCAACAGTTACCAAGTACTTTTTTACTTTTACTCAAGTAATTATTTGGATGACTACTTTTTACTTCTACTTGAGTCATTTATTCTGAAGTAACAGTACTTTTACTTGAGTACAATTTTTGGCTACTCTACCCAGCTCTGATTAATTTGGAAAAATGTAATCTGTGCATGACCGTGCGTGCATGTGTTTGCTCCGGCAGGTTTCTTTGGCTCACACGGAGCTGCCGCTTTTCCAGCCCTACCCGTCTGAGCTCGTCTTCCAGAACTTCGTTCCCTCACAGACCTACCAGCTACCTCTGTATCTCCTTAACAACGACAAGGTGCAAAGGAATAACAGAAGTGATGGAGATTTCAAATGTTTAAGACAGAAAGATGGGAGATTGGAGGAGATCTGTATCAAAAACCATCAAGTAGCAACACATAAATAGTCCCTTGATAGTTAATATGGCTTTGTGCTTGTTGTTTCCAGGTTTATAAAAGTGTGTCTTTTCCAGGTTTCCCAGGGCGTAAACCTGAAGCATCAGAACTCAGAGAACTTTGTTGTGGTGCGTTCAGGAGACGAAGGTTGCAAAGTGGCTCCAGGGATGACTGCCACTTTTACAGTGTTTTTCACCCCCCAGGAGAACAAGGTATTTCCCTAAATAACTATCATACAGACTTCCCCTTCATCAAAGCGTACAATGAAAAAGCATAATAATGGGCCCATTACATACTGCAGATTGTACAGTTTTTGGCTAAATCCATCTGTATCAGTATTTTAGTTTACAGTGTAGAAAATGAGCACTGTTTTTTTTCTGGCCAAATTTCTACAAAACTACTGACATTCCAAGAATTCTCAGTTGTACTCCTTAACTGCTTGTTGTTTATGTTAGCACTAAAAGGGCCAGATTTATTCTCCGCATTAGCTTCATTTTTTTTTGTTCAGGAATAAACAGTACACATAATTAAACCAGAAAGATTTTTAAAAAAAAACAACAAAAAAACAACAAAAGAAACTAGTGGTGGGACTCGATTAAAAAAAAACCTAATTAATTAGAAGCGTTGTAATTAATTAATCGCAATTCATCGCATGTCAATATTTGGCACGTGAAGCAACATTTTTTAATTTAAATGGATTTTGGTACATGACTGACTCATTGAATGGACACATAAATGAGCTTAAACAACAATTGTGTTAATTGTGTTAACATAAAGTGCAATATGAGTAATAAGGATATGATTGCATTGTCCACAAGGCACAAATTTAAATTCAAGTTAGCTATAGTCAAGCTTTTTCAGGACTTTTTGTAAACTTTCTATGTCTTAAACACATTTGTTTTTGTTTAGTAAAATTAAAAAACAACTGGAACTAGGAGCGTGATCTGTGCTCGCTGCGACATGTTTGGCATAGAGGTGGTAGCGGAGGCTGATGGGAAAATTCTTTCTTGCACAATTTGCACACAACTGTGCTTTTATCCAGGTTTCCACTCGGTAAAACCAGCAACGACTTCCCATCGGTTTCAGTTTCCATTGTTGTTTCTCGCGTTGAGTTCTGTGCGTCAGTATTACGGGTAACGTATACCGGGAACTCGTGCAACGAGAAACGTTCCGCACTGTTTGGAGTGCAAAAGTAAATTGCGATTAAATGCGTAATTTTTTTTTGTCGTGTTATTTGTCTGTAATTAATGAATCGTAATTAACACGATAAAGTCCCAGCCCTAAAAAAAAAACCCCACAATAATAAGAAAAGCCTTTTGGCCTTACCCAACAAACCAGTTTTCACTGCAGCGAACTGTCATCTCTGGATATCTATAAGCATTTGGGAATGGATAGGGGTTTCACAGTCATTCCCACTTTGAATTAAAAATAAAATAAAGACCAAGACATTATCTGACTTGGGGAATATATAGTTGAGCCTGAAGACCTACAAGAGTTCGTTAGTAATTTACAATCCCCATTCCAAAAAAGTTCTTGCATCAACCGCAAAGCCTAGTCTGAGAGCACAAAGCCTTTATAATGAAATATCTGTTTACGATTACCATTTAGTCTACTGGTACCAAGGCGACAGGCTTTTGATATCAAGTTTTGCTTGTTGTCATTGTGTTTGACGGGGTATAAGATGACCTACAATCTAAAATATGAATATTTTCAATTAAAGGTCATAATGTTATAAGGGCAGGTGAAACTCAGGCAGGCTAATTAATTGGCGGAATTATTGATTAGCAACCATTAATTCAGTAAAGGACAATATTTTTATATATATATATATATATATATATATATATATATATATATATATATATATATATATATATATATATATATATAAAAATATTGTCGGCTGCACTTCACTATAACACTAATGCGCGTTGGTTGTTATGACGACGGCCGCACTTCGCTCTAACACTAATGCACGTTGGTTGTTATGACGACGGCCGCACTTCACTGTAACACTAATGCACGTTGGTTGTTATGACGACGGCCACACTTCGCTGTAACACTAATGCACGTTGGTTGTTATGACGACGGCCGCACTTCGCTGTAACACTAAGGCCGCGTTCAGACTGCCAGCCAATATCCGATTTTTAGCCCATCCAGATTGAAACTGGATGACTCTTTTGAAGTCTGAACAGTCCCAAACCGCATGAGATCTGATTTTTGCAAACCAGATGGAAACCACCTCCGGGAGGTAGTTTCATATCCGATCCATATCTCATTTGGGCAGATGCGTCTCAGTCTGAAAAGCTCCAAACACTCAGATCGGATATGACTGTCCCAGACGCTCCAAACCACCCGCCCATTTCCAGTTTGGAGCTACTCATCCTTTCCCAGAGAGCATGTACAATCTCTGATGTCACTCATTTGTAGTTTGAGTGTTACAAATTCACATTACAAATCATGTTTGAATAGCAGAAAAAAAGACCGCATTTCCACGTACGGTGCGGGTCGCCGCGTACCCTACGCCGTAGGCTCTGCATTGGTGTAACACGGAACCATAAATCAGCCTTCAGTCGCGCTGAGAGCCTGAACCTTCAGCCCGTCAGCTCATCAGGAGGAATGTTGGTTTGTTTGTTAGTTTGCTGGTGGTTTTGTTCTGAACACTTCTCTTCTCTGTTTCTCATTTTGCTGGGACGCCGGGTCCCTCCGCCGAGACACAACTTTTGCGGTATGCGTTCATTGTTATGTTTAAAAATGATGCGCAGTGCCGACCCAATCAGAAACGGTACAGATATTTTGGGATATTTTTATATATATTTAAAAAAATAAAATTATAAAAAAATAAAGGATCCCCATAACCTTTGATCGGGTGGGCAGGACGCACGTTTGGGTGGACACAGCCCACCCCTGCCCCAAAACCAGCCTTGAGTTCCAGTAACAGAGGTCTGACGGGAGGATTAGAGTGAGATGGGGCAGTCTCAAACGATTTAAAATATTGCACAGTGTATTCCCAGCTTTACAGATATGGAACAGCATGTGAGCTGGCTCCATATTGTTATTGTTTTTTCATTTACATGACTTCACACAACACACGCGCTGGGTGACGCCTCCGCTCCGACGTCGTTGCTACGGCAACCCGTCAGATCAGTCAATGATGAGGCACAGTCTGAACAGAGCCAGATCCGATTTGGACACTTGCTAAAAACAGTGTGGACAGTCAGCCCTGAAAATCGGATATGAGAAGGAATCAGATATGAATCAGATTTGCCTGCAGTCTGAACGCGGCCTAATGCACGTTGGTTGCAGAACCTTGAGAGAGAGTTGTAAAACTCTTTGATCTCACCGCGGAGCTTACAATGGGAGTCCACGTAAGTGTCATAACTCTCTCTTGGTGCGTCCGCAATGCCAAACTAAAAAGTATATACTAAAAAGTATACTTAAGTTCGGCACACTTTTGAGTAAATATCAGTAAATATCAGTAAATATCATTAGGGTGGAAGTATGGGGTCTGGTTGGTTGGTACGCCGTCCGTGTGAAAGTCGTCCCATGAGAAACATTCCGAGGGGAAAAAACTAATGCGATTAAAATGCGCTATTTTTTCTAGCGCGTTATTTTTTTCTGTAATTAATAATTCAAAATGAATGCGCTAAAGTCCCAGCGTTAATATAAATATCACTTCCACTATTTATTTATTTTTTATTTGCAAAACACCTACAGTGCAACAGTTGAACAATAAAAGAGAGGAAAGAACCTGGCTGGCCCTCCCAACTTGTGTCTCCAGTCCAGTCCTCTTTCCCTAATAACGACACAATTGTCCAGTAGAAAACTTGTGACTTGTTTCCACTAAAGTCCAGTCTCCCGTTTTGGCTGGGAAACTACCGTATTTTACCCCTCTTTCCGGCCGTCCTCCCATACGTAAATTTCCCGTTTTATAATATAATAATTTTTAAAAAGGGTTATTGTGCCTTTTGCGCCTCTCACAAGGTTAGTGGCAGCAAAGGGAACAAACTCGGAACAACAAATCAGACCAGGTCGTCGTACGACATCTTTTCTTGTTGTTGTTAAGTGGAGGTCAGCCGGAGGTGGCTCTTTGTTGAAACGGTTACCAAGGTTATAGCGCCACATAGCGTCACAGAGTCAGCCATGCTCTGGACATTTATCCCATTCTCTGAACAGCATGTAAACTCAGACAAGTGATCCGGGGTCCATTTCACAAAGCAGGTTTAGTGAAAACTCTGAGTCTGTTAACCCTGAAATGAAAGGGGTTTCACAAAGGGAGGTAACTCAAACCAGAGAAAGAGAGGTAACTTTAGCCCGTTTCACAAAGAGAGGTAACTTAAGCTCTCGGTCAGTTACCGTAGTAACAGACGCTCTGAACCTAACCTGGTTGGGACCAGGTTTATATCGTGAAACCTGGAGTTTTTCTGCGTCTCCGCCTCTTTCAGAGCCGCACGCACATTTAATTTCCTCATTCATTCAGTCAGCAGGCCAGTTTTGGTGAAGTTCTGCCGTCTGTCATTAAAAACAGAGTCAGTATATATATTAGAAGTCCATTGTCACGAACATGGCATGTCCTTTTGATGAAGACACAATTGATGAAGGTGCAGAATTAATGCGCAGAGAATTAAACATTCGTCGGGAGATGGTTATCAGACCACGTAATACATGTACATTATACATAGTCTCATTACAGGCAAAGCAATATATGTTAATCCTTTATTTGTTATCATTTTGATGATTGAATTGTTTAATGATTTCATAATATATTGTAATTTTTTGAGATTTTTTATTTGGGGTTTTCATAAACTGTGAGCCATAATCTCAAAATTATAACAAATAAAGGCTTGAAATATCTCACTTTGCATGTAGTGGGAAATAATATTTGTTTCACCTTAAGTTGAATTTACTACGAATGAAGTTTTGCAATATATTCAAATTTTCCGACCTCCACCTGTATATTATTACATGAATAAATAAGAGCATAATACAGGGGTCTCCAACTCCGGTCCTGGATCCACCTATCCAGCATGTTTTAGGTGTCTCCCTGCATGAACACACCTGATTCTAATCAATGGTCGTCATTAACTTGTCATCAAGGTCCGGACAGTTCTGTTGTTGACACAGCTCCTTGTATCATGGTGTGCTGAAGCAGGGAAAGATGTAAAACATGCTGGATAGGTGCTCTCCAGAGCCCCCTGGCATAATATGTGTCTGTATTGGTTCAATACGGAACGCAACTTTTAATTCCCAATTACGGAACAATTCTGTATTTCAAGGGACGGGTGGCAAGTCTACATAAACCTGTCCAAGCCATCAAGGGGTTCCACAGGATTGCAGGTGAATGATGTGGAGATCTGTTAAATTAATTTTATATTATATTCTGTGCTGCGGTGTTACTCTTTTTTTTTAAAAACATGTTCAAATTCGCCGTATGCGCGCATTAAAATCTCTAATTCCATTCGGGTGAAAAAGGACACGGCGTGAAGTATGTGGATCTTCAGATGCAATGTTTCCTCAAAGCGATTTTGTAAATTGAAATGTTAAATAAAGTTTAAAAAAAAAAAAGTACGTAGATCTTTTGCCGTTGTTGTCGCCGGTTTCCATGGTGAATCGTATCAGGGCTCTATAGATACTGGCTTTTGATAGTTGTGGTGCATGCGCTTAACTCCAGGTGAAACTACTTAGAGTTGAGTAAATGACCTCAAATCCACTGTTCTGGAACTGAAAACTCAGGGTTTCCGATCTCAGAGTAGATCAACTAAGAGTTCAGGATTAGACTCAGAGTTTGTTGGACCTGCTTTGTGAAACGGACCCCCGGTCTTCTGGATGTTTATCTGATACCATCAGAAATCCCAACTCTTTGCTGCATGTAAACGGACTGATAGGCACATAGGCCTGCGTCATTTTGAGGTTTGTCACCTTTCAAATGTGATGTGTTTATGTGTGCCACTGAAGTCAGTTTACAGTGTGTGATCAGACGCTCCCAATTCAGCATCCAAAGCTGATGTTAAAATAATAGTTGTTTAAAACAAATGCAAGGCTTTTACACAAACATCCTATCAATTATTGTAAAAGACTGACTTCCTGTTTATCCTAAGAACAAAACAGATCCTGGGCTAATACTATTCCTAAGCAAGTAGAGTATTAGAAATGGAGGAATGAACCTTTAGAAGAGGATTATGCTCTAAATCATTGACTCCATAAATCACTTTTTTAATTTGAGTGTTTTCAACCATTTTTTTCTCGTTCTTCTAACAGGACCACGACCACAGACTTGTTTTCGTGACAGAGAGGGAGATGTTCGAGATCCCAGTCCGGGCCATCGGGCCTCGGGCCGTCCTTGACTTTCCAGATGAACTTGTTTTACCTGCCTGTCCCGTGAAAGCCACCACGGAGAAAACTCAACTGGTCCGCAACGTCGGGAAAACCAGGGCTCGGTTCAAGCTGCAAACTCAGAGGTGAAGTTTCCTGAAGTTTCCTGGGGTCCGTTTCACAAAGCAGGTTTAGTGAAAACTCTGAGTCTGTTAACCCTGAAATGAGGGAAACTCTGAGTTTTCCATTTCACAAAGGGAGGTAACTCAAACCAGAGAAAGAGGAGTAACTCTAGCCTGTTTCACAAAGAGAGGTAACTTAAGCTCTCGGTCAGTTACCGTAGTAACAGACTCTCTGAACCTAACCTGGTCGCTAGCAGGTTTATTTCAGCGAACCTGGAGTTTCTCTCCGTCTCCTCCCTCAGTGGCGTTAAATCAGCCAATGGGCCTTTACGCAATACACATCCGTTTTCTGCACCACGGACAGCAAGCGGCAAAGTTAGAGAGCAGAAAAAGCGTATCTGACAAACGCAATTGAACTCGTTCACTTTATTCACTATGTCAGTGCAACAATATCACAGGGACATCCCAGTTTAACTTCAAACAGTTAAAGTCCAAATGCAAAAAGGAGAGGGAGAGTAAAAAAAGTCAAATATTTCCCTTAAACAGATGTATAAGAGGATTTATATCTTACTTTGAGATGAACTTGCATAATTAATCCATCAGTGGCTAACAGCCTCGTTAATATCTTCTGGACCCATCACTTGCCTTCTTTCTTTTTTTTTTATTGCGTGGTTGTCTGCTTCCTTTTCATTTTTGTAAGTTAGTAACACTGCAGAGCGCACTAAAAACGAGATTGATAGCGACCACTGTCGTCAGGGACGCTGGGACGTGTTGGGAAAGATAATACCTACTGAAATCCATCATGTTGTTCTGATATGCATTTGTAGTTATTTTATATGTATGAAGTAATAGAATAAATCAATACAAATAGATACAGAGTAAATCCATAAATGTATTTAAAAAAAAAAAACATTTACATTTTCCCCTGAAGCCGAGGTGTGGCAGCTGCCGTACCCAATTGACGGCCCTGATCTAAATGACAATAACATTTCTTTTTTTTTTCTCCAAAATATGCTCTCATACTCGCCATATGCACGTATTAACACTTCTAACTCCAGTGGCGTGAAGTATGTGGATCTTGAGATGCAAACTAATGTTTCCTCAAACGGATTTTGTAAATTGAAAAGATAAATAAAGTTAAAAAGAAAAAAAAGAAAAAGTATGTCGCTCTTTTGTTGTCGCCGGTTGCCATGGTGAATCCTTGTATCAGCGCTCTACTGATGATGGCTTTTTATTTCCCTCACGCTCGCGCTTAACTCCAGGTGAAACTACTTAGAGTTGAGTAAATTACCTCAAATCCGCTGTTCTGGAACCGAAAACTCCGAGTTTCCAATCTCAGAGTAGATCAACTAAGAGTTCAGGATTAGACTCATAGTTTGTTGAACCTGCTTTGTGAAACGGACCCCTGGTAGTTTTATTTGTTTTTAAAGGAGCCGTCTGTAAGAAATGTCCGAAACTGGTACTGCAGTCACTTTCAAAATATTGTTGAGCGGCGTGTACCCTCCCCCTCCTCCCCCCGACCAGAGGTTGCCAGGTAGGCTGCAGAATGCAGCAGGAACGTAGGCTGCCATGGCTGCCATAATTAAAGCCGAGCTGGCAACCCGGATGCCGAAACAATACTGACTTGGTGATTGGGAGATAGGTGGAGGGTGGGGCTTCAGAAACAATACTGACTTGGTGATTGGGAGATAGGTGGAGGGTGGAGCTTCAGAAACAATACTGACTTGGTGATTGGAAGATAGGTGGAGGGTGGAGCTTCAGAAACAATACTGACTTGGTGATTGGAAGATAGGTGGAGGGTGGAGCTTCAGAAACAATACTGACTTGGTGATTGGGAGATAGGTGGAGGGTGGAGCTTCAGAAACAATACTGACTTGGTGATTGGGAGATAGGTGGAGGGTGGAGCTTCAGAAACAATACTGACTTGGTGATTGGGAGATAGGTGGAGGGTGGAGCTTCAGAAACAATACTGACTTGGTGATTGGGAGATAGGTGGAGGGTGGAGCTTCAGAAACAATACTGACTTGGTGATTGGGAGATAGGTGGAGGGTGGAGCTTCAGAAACAATACTGACTTGGTGATTGGGAGATAGGTGGAGGGTGGAGCTTCAACATCAACATCAGTTGAGGGCTGCAACTCCTCTTTTTAAACTGGAATATCCTGGCTTGAGTGCTGTTGTCAGTGACATAAGTATTTGAAATGAACATGATTTTTAAATGTCTGTTGACATATCGGGGTCATTTTATGATTCGTTTTATTATTGCTCTTACAAACAGCTCCTTTAACTACTTGAAATACACACTCCTTTCATAAAAGCTGAGTCATACATCCATCCAATTGTTCAGACTCACATGAACAAACATTTTACGTTCAGGGTTTGTACATTTTGAAAAAACCTGGAAAAGTCATGGAATTTGAAAATGTAGTTTTCAAGGCCTCGGAAAGTTTTGGAAAAGTCGTGGAATTTATTTTTCTCACTTAATGATAACATTTAGTAATAACAGCCTATAAGGTAGATTTAAAATTGATCGAAAAATTGAAAAGTCTCGCACGTTGTCACGCGTGACGTGCCGAGCATCTTGTGCATCATGCAGATCAGTTATTACTACAGTTATTACAGTTATTTTAGATTACTATAAAACATATACAGGACTGTCTCAGAAAATTAGAATATTGTGATAAAGTCCTTTATTTTCTGTAATGCAAAAATGTCATACATTCTGGATTCATTACAAATCAACTGAAATATTGCAAGCCTTTTATTATTTTAATATTGCTGATCATGGCTTACAGTTTAAGAAAACTCAAATATCCTATCTAAAAAAAATAGAATATTCTGGGAATCTTAATCTTAAACTGTAAACCATAATCAGCAATATTAAAATAATAAAAGGCTTGCAATATTTCAGTTGATTTGTAATGAATCCAGAATGTATGACATTTTAGTTTTTTTAATTGCATTACAGAAAATAAAGAACTTTATCACAATATTGTAATTTCCTGAGACAGTCCTGTATATTAATGAACATGTCTTGTGTTTTTCTCCACCTTGCAGGCCGTTCTCGGTGACGCCGTCCTCTGGGATGCTGGAAGTGGGCGAGAGCCTGCAGGTGACGGTGGTTTTCCAGCCCAGGACTGTAGGAATCCACCAGCAGGACCTGCGTCTGCACTACCACACTGGTGAGACGCATTCAGGCTCATCTGAACTGAATAGTAACACAGCATTTTCAAACAAGTTTTGGGCATAGTGTTGATACAGAGATATCATTTCAGAAGTTCCCCGAGCTCTTGTAAAATTGTCCCCTTCAATAGATCTAAGTACATTGTTGCATTGCGTTTCTAATTACCTTTATTATTTCTCCAGAGATTTCGTTTTGTGGGGTGTTTTTGTGTGTGTTCTGGTGTTTTCTGTCTTTTATTTGTAGGCTAGTGCTGATAATGGTAAATTAATTTCTAAATGTGATTGTAGCACATCTCGCTGCTACGGGGTCATAGACAGGACAGTGGACACAGGAATTTGTGCAGAAAACGTTTTTATTTCCGTTCAGAGGCACACGTGCACCAGCACCTTCAGCAGAGCTGCAGTCGAGCTCCACTCTGCTTCCGTCCTCCTCCGTCTCCAGGGCCCGCACACTACTGAATACACAGAGAGTGATTAGACACACCTGTGTACCGTCAGCTGTTCCAGCCGCGTCACCTGTGTGCCCCTCCCCCGCACTCCCTCTCTCCCCCGCACTCCCTCTCTCCCCCGCACTCCCTCTCTCCCCTGCACTCCCTCTCTCCCCTGCACTCCCTCTCTCCCCTGCACTCCCTCTCTCCCCCGCACTCCCTCTCTCCCCCGCACTCCCTCTCTCCCCCGCACTCCCTCTCTCCCCCGCACTCCCTCTCTCCCCTGCACTCCCTCTCTCCCCTGCACTCCCTCTCTCCCCCGCACTCCCTCTCTCCCCCGCACTCCCTCTCTCCCCTGCACTCCCTCTCTCCCCTGCACTCCCTCTCTCCCCCGCACTCCCTCTCTCCCCCGCACTCCCTCTCTCCCCCGCACTCCCTCTCTCCCCTGCACTCCCTCTCTCCCCTGCACTCCCTCTCTCCCCCGCACTCCCTCTCTCCCCTGCACTCCCTCTCTCCCCCGCACTCCCTCTCTCCCCCGCACTCCCTCTCTCCCCCGCACTCCCTCTCTCCCCCGCACTCCCTCTCTCCCCTGCACTCCCTCTCTCCCCCGCACTCCCTCTCTCCCCCGCACTCCCTCTCTCCCCTGCACTCCCTCTCTCCCCTGCACTCCCTCTCTCCCCCGCTCTCCCCTGCACTCCCTCTCTCCCCTGCACTCCCTCTCTCCCCCGCTCTCCCCTGCACTCCCTCTCTCCCCTGCACTCCCTCTCTCCCCTGCACTCCCTCTCTCCCCTAGACTCCCTCTCTCCCCTGCACTCCCTCTCTCCCCTGCACTCCCTCTCTCCCCTGCAGACCACGCCCCAATCCTGCACCCTGCCACAGTGATCACTATATCACTATATTTTTTCTGATGATATCTGTTATAGATTTCAAATTGTCCATGTGTTAAGATTTGTCAGTCTTTTCTACAAAAATCCTCATATAGAGTCAATTTGCAAGTTTCAAATCACACTTAAACTGCCAAAACTCTTCCTCAAAATGAGCTATATATGTATATGTATATATATATATATATATATATATATATATATATATATATATATATATATATATATATATATATATATATATATATATATATATATATATATGCAGGGCAACCTGAAAAGGTGGTAACAGTAGGGCTGTTGAGTAACATTAAGGTTTAATTATAGAGTGCCGGTCCAGGCCCAGAGCAACACTTACAGTCATCAAAAAATGATCATTATTAATTTAGCACTGCTACTCCTGGGAGACGAAAGGGAGAGTCCAGCACAAACTAGATGACATACATGGAAGTTTAATTCCTCTTTAATTCAGAATTAAAATTAAATCTGATTTAAAATGAGTAAAAATTACCATGTAAACACATAATTCCCAATGAAAATGGCCATTCCGAATTAAACTTAATTCGGAAGTAAGTGGCTGGTTTATTCAGATTTTAAATCTGAATAGAATAATTCCAGATCATGTATCCACTCATTCCTCTTTAAATTAATTCCGGTCTTTCTTTCTGCTCGTTCCCTCTCCCGTCTGTCTCCATGATCTTATATTCCGCGCTGGGCTGGTTTTCCAAACAAAGTTTCAAGATGGCGCCCCCTACCTGTCAGCTGCTGCCACAGCACCACCATGCTGCAACATCATCCCACAATTCACTCTTCTCTCCTCCTCATTTTCCTTCATCAGTCATTTCCTGTCTCATGCTTTCTCTCCTCCTCTCCATCTGATCATATCCCAGATGGAACCTGGAATAACGCAGCCCAAGACTTTTCAATTTGTACAAAGAAACTCACCGGTCTTCCTGTGAAACCGTGCTAGGCTTCATTTTCAGTCTATTTGCACGGCGACGTGATTGAAGTCTTGAACACTCTTTGAATTCTAATCAGTATAATTACTGTAGGGCACTCATGGTCAGTGCATAGATTTTAGCAGCCTACATTCGTCAAAGTCAGGCCGGTTTGTTTTTTGGTTGTTTTTTTTATATGAAAGCAAGCCTCACTTGTACTCGGCCTCACTAATAAAAATTCAGTATTTTGGCTCCCAATTACTTATTGCCTCTCATTTGTCTTAAAGCGCAGAAAGAGATGGATTGAAAGCTTTCCTGCACAGTCATCAATTAACAGGGCTGGAAAGATAATAGGATAGAGAATCTTTTGAAAATTAACATTTTGCTTGTTGTCCTGAGACATAAAGGTTTTCCTCACAGACAGATTTTTGGAGGAAACCTAACATATAAAGTTGATTTTTTTTTTTATTTTCTTTTGAGTAGGAGCATATTTAATAACATATTCAGACAAATTAGAGCACGTACTGCGATCTTGACGAAAACAATCTAAAGAAGTGAAAGTGAAGTTAAAAGTTTGGAGTTTTGGAAAGGTCAGTTAGCTGTTCCTGCATCGAAAAATCTTCATCAGCTTAGTTACTCATCATAACAAATGTTAAAAATGGAAAAACAATGTCTTAATTGCTTAAGAAATCCCCTAAGCAGCACAGCATCCAAATCAACCCAGAATACCTCTCCTAAAACAAATGTTTGGACTAAATAATTTATTTGGAAAACAAGCGCAAAATTATCAGCCTGCCCCTAGCACAGCAATCGTACAAAATAATAATTTTAATAATGTGTGCAATGATGCAACATCCAACATAACCAGCTGTAAAATTAGCTGCTTACACTGCAAAAACTCAAAATCTTAACAAAAAAATTTGTCTTATTTCTAGTTAAAATGTCTCATTTTTAGTAAAAAGAAATCTCATTACACTTAAAACAAGACTCATCACTGGAAAAAAAAAACAATTTTCACCTGTTTCAAGTAGATTTTCACTTAAAATAAGTAGAAAAATCTGCCAATGTTTTTGCTTGTAATAAGAAGATAAATCTTGTCCCACTGGCAGATTTTTTCTACTTATTTCAAGTGAAAATGTACTTGAAACAGGTGAAAGTTGTCAAATAAGTTATTTTTCTGGTAAATGACTCTTATTTAAGTGTAATGAGATTTTTTTTTTCAAGTTTTTGCAGTGTAGTCATGACTGACCCTATTTAAAGAAGAGTTCATACACAAAGCTGTTATTTATTCATAGTTCAGAGGAGCAGTGTTTAGGATTTGGAGATAAATGCTTAGTGTTCCGGCCCTTTTTCTTGGCACCTCTCTTGTAGAACCTCCTTGTCTTGGATCATGTGCATTTAGTGCCAGTTTTTGATATTTCCCGTTAGGGTAAAATCACTTGTTCATATCTAAGAGTTTACCAAAATGAGTCATTATATGTTTCCTTAGAAAGTGTGTTTGTACTTGAGCCACTTGCATCAACATTTTTGCATACAGTATGTTAAAGTTAGATGCTTCTGATGTTTTAAAACTGATATATTGTTTCCATATAAAATTCTTTCCATATAAAAGCCATATAAAAACCAGAATCTCCAAAGACAGATTTATAAGGTACAGCGAGGCTATTGTTGTTAACACCTTACAGTTAATGTATTAAATGTTTCAGAAAAAAATAGACCTTTGACGCTGTTACAGGTGTATATTAAATATTCAGATCAATTTAAGGAGGAAATGTGTACTAATACATATCCCAAAACATTACAAGTGTATTTGCAAAACTATATTTGCATTACATATGATTATACATTATCTTTAAAGTATCCAGAGTCTTGAGCCTTTTCTCACTACACATTTCTAATTGAATGTTATTTCATTTTAGCATGCTTTTTTTTTTCTTGTGCAGTTTTGGATATTAGTGATATGTTTGTGTCAAACAAAAAAAAAGTTTTCAAAACCACTTGCAGAGGGTATATTTGCTCTATTTGCTTTTGTGCAAGTAGAGCAAATATAAACTTGTCATAAGTCGATGGAGCTGATTCCCAGTCCGCAGCCAAAAGCACTTTCTCTGTGTTTGAAACTGGAAGACTGAATTGGATACGACTGTGAGTAAGAAGTAATAAATGGCAAAGCCTTTGTGGTGGTTTTGGCTTTGAAAACACAGCAGTCGTAATAAAATGAAATACCCGTTGGGCTCATTGAGCCGAACTGCTTTTGCAAACAAGACATTCCTGCATGTATCTTTGATCTAAGTTTTCATTTCTAGTCATTTTATTGACCGAGGTATCTTTGATTTTCCACCACAGGGAACATTTATTATCAAGGAAACTGCCAACAAAAGAAATAAATAGAGAAGAGTATTATGTAGTGGCCAGAGCCGAACTCAGTGTACGCAACGATAGACTGTTTTTACAAACTAAAACTTTAGTCCCTCTGATTTGAATGTAAACAAACACTTGCCAAATTTACATAAGACTTTATTCTCAGTGGATTTATACAAAACCTAGTTTTGCATGTTTTTGTTGTTATTGGTTGTGGTTGTTGTCTACGTGAGTTCATTGTCTGGGTGTCAGATCCATGAGCTGACCTGTTAATGAGGACGCTGCCTGGAGCTTGGAAACTCCACACAATAAAACCGGGAGTCTTCTTTTATTCTGGATCCAGTCTTTGGAAGCTGAACTCTGCAGTGTCCACGGCACTGTCAGGTTTTATTCTTTTCTTTTCAGACCACATTAGGCCTGAGACTAGTTGGTAGTTTCCATCCATCCTCTGTTCTTGCTTCATTTCCATCAGAGTTGTGCTGAGCTGGAGCTTATTCTAGCAGTCATTGGGCCTGGAGTGGGGTAGGCTATGGATCACAGTTACAAAATGCTCTCCAAATGAGCACAGCCCCATATAGGGCTCCATATATAATTGCATATAATGACTTATATGGGTCCTTACATACATACGGGTCAATGACATGACATGCATATTTTTGCATTATTTCTATAAAATATTCATTTAAACCAATAAAAAATAGGTTAAAGTGAACAAATGGTTGATAACTATGATGTGAATAGCTATTGTATTAAATGCATTCATTTGTATATTTGTATAATTCTTTTTCTGTCTTTAAATGTAAAAAAAAGTGTTGGACAGACACTCTAAGGGATGCTTGCCAGAGATTTCACTTAGAATAAATAGTAGGAAAATACATATATTTTTACAAATATTTGGTTGCGCCAACTGACATTTTTTGGGCAGTGAAGTTAAAAATACATTCAAAAAATTAATTTAAACACTTTTAAATGTTATTTAAGAAATTAGACTTGTTAAAATACATGTTCCAGACTCAAAAATAAACATTACATCCATTTTGAACAGACCTTTTTAAAATACCTTTTTGGAAGCCTTATTTGTCATTGACCCACAAATGAAATATAAATATGAAATAAATTCAGGTGTTTCAATCAGACCTCTTGCTACAGGTACATGCAGTCAATACAACTGCACAGAAACCCTGACTTTATCCATGTCCATGTTAAGCCACGTATTAACATACAATACTGTATCAGTGCTTAGCCTCATAAATTCTGTACCAACGAGGTTCAAATTCCCTCAAAACACTCCAAATGAATCCAATTAAAATGGATAAGAGTTCAGCAATGTTTGTCTATAAATCTGAAAGGTACAACTGTGTGGGTCCGTCTCTGGTCCGTCTGCAACTGATACTGGACAACTATTGGCTCACCTGTGTTCAAGGGGCGGGTGTTACTGACAAGTCAGGATAGGAGTCGAAAAATTCTTTCTACAGTTCCTGCCAGTAATAGAGACAGTGTACAAGAGCCGATGAAGCTTCCTAAACATAATGAAATTAACACTGATATCCTAACACGAAAAAACTCTTGGGCATCCTTTAAAGGGGACCTATTGCGGCATTTAATGTATATTTTAAACAGGCCTTGAATGTCTTAAAAACAATCTAAAGCTTGTTTTTTCTACATAAATCAGAAATTCAGCCTGTGGGCCATGTCTCTATTTATACCGTTTCTAACCTCCTTTTCTATGCTGGATTCTGAGGGGAGGGGAGGTTATGATAATGAGGCTCTGTGCTGATTGGCTGCTTGAATGACGTGTAGCAGGGGAGGGAACAAAGCCTCTCCGGGCTGAAGAGCAGCGGCTCCGTACACTATAAAAGCATTTCCCATGCGAGCGAGCGTCAGCGACAAAATCAATTCCATTGCTTTATTTTGTATTAGACTGTCCTAACTGGCCGTGAGTTTAACGGTTTCAGTGTGGACAGAGAGAGTTTAACGGTTTCAGTGTGGACAGAGAGCGCCCGATGTCACGCAGCTCGACGCGATAGTCGGACGCTCGCATGCAGTTACACGCTGTAAACGGATCTTAAAGCCTGATTTACGGTTTTGCGTTAAATCGACACGTACTCTACGCCGTAGGCTCTGCGTTGGTGAAACGTGGAACCATAAATCAGCCTTTAGTTCCCTGAAGACGGAACGGGTCACCTCGTCTTCACACTAATTCACACAGGAAGATTTAATTTAATTCTAAACAGTTACACCACAGTTATTTACTCCGATTCCTCATCATTTCATTTCTTATGTTACAAGACAAATGAATCATGTTAACTGTAAAGAAATCACAACACTGAATATTCACAAATGGCAACTTTATTGTTAAAAAAATGAAACATTTGTACACATTATATACACCATACACTGTTTCTATATGTGTGTGTCTCCTCCTCAGGTGAAGATGTGGATATCAGCTTGTCTGGGTCCTGCGAGGAACTGAATATTCATCTGGAACCGGACTCTGTGACGCTGAAGAAAACCTACATCAACATGGCCAGTTTTCATCCAGTTTCCCTCACAAACCACACTGAGATTGTTCTCCAGTACCGTTGGTCCGCGTGGCCCAGCCAGCAGGAGGAGGACTGGAACTCATCAAGGTACAAAACATGTCTGCTGAAAAAACCTTCTCAGCTGCAGATGTGTTTGTACATCTGTCCCATAGCTACGGAAGAGGATTAGGGCCAGACTGGAGAAAAAGAAACACAATATTTTACAGGAGGAAGATTTTTTTTCATTATGCACTTTGAGAAAAAAGTCGAAATGTCGAGAAAAACGTTGAAATGTTGAAATTAATGTTGAAATACAATTTCGAGAAAAAAGTCGAATTGTCGAGAAAAAAGTCAAAATTTCGTGAAAAAAGTCAAAGGCTGCGTCCAAAATCGCATACTTCCGACCTAATGAGTATGCAAAATGAGTGTGCGAGATTTTTTAGTGCGTCCGAAACATTAGAACGTACTCAATAGTGTGCACCATCCATACTCATTCCGGAAAATATTTTGAGTGTGGATTGATGGACACTAGCTGAGCAGAAACTTTCCACAATGCAATGCAGCAGCGTTTGGTTGCTAAGTGATACGTATATGTCATAAGTATAATATTAAGTATAATAATATTATTACATAACATTAATATTATAATATTCGTATATAATAATATTATATAATGTTTGGGCTTGTTTGGGCCAGAATAAACGGGAAATAGCGGAGCGGAGTTGCTACTGCAGCTGTTACCATGGTAACAGCTGCTACTGCTGCTGTGACACGGCACTTCCTCCCTACGGCAGGAAGTGCCGTGTGCGCTCTTAATAGTACGTCCGAATTAATGCACACTACTCATATTTACTCAAAAGTGTGCCAAATGTAAGTATACTTTTTAGTATATACTTTTTAGTACGGGATTTCGGACGCACCGGAAATGTTGAGAAAAAAGCCGAAATGTTGAGATTAATGTTGAAGTAAAATTTCGAGAAAAAAGTCGAAATGTCGAGAAAAAAGTAAAAATCGCGTGAATAAAGTTGAAATGTTGCGAAAAAAGGCGAAATTTCGACTTTATTCTTGAAATTGTATTTCAACATTAATCTCGACATTTTGACTTTTTTCTTGAAATTGTATTTCAACATTAATCTCGACATTTTGACTTTTCTCTCAACATTTGGACTTTTTTCTCCAAGTGCACAATAAAAAACAATCTTCCCCTCTTAAATATTTGTTCTCCTGCATGGCCATAATACTCTTCCGTAGATAGGAGAGCAGGGATGCTGTGTTGAGATTTTTCCTTTTTTCTCCTTCAAAAATGGCCTTCGGCAGGAGGGTCCCCCCTTATGATCCAGGTCCTGGTCCAGGTTTCTATCCCCCCTTATGATCCAGGTCCTGGTCCAGGTTTCTACCCCCTTATGATCCAGGTCCTGGTCCAGGTTTCTACCCCCTTATGATCCAGGTCCTGGTCCAGGTTTCTATCCCCTTATGATCCAGGTCCTGGTCCAGGTTTCTATCCCCCCTTATGATCCAGGTCCTGGTCCAGGTTTCTATCCCCTTATGATCCAGGTCCTGGTCCAGGTTTCTTCCCTCCTAAAGGGGAGTTTTTCTTGCCACTGTTTGGCTTAAGGTTTTTCTCCCACTAGGGGAGTTTTTACCTGCCATTGTTTATGTAATAATTGCTCGGGGGATTATATTTATAATTATATTTATGTTTATGTTCATGTTCTGGATCTCTGGAAAGCATCTAGAGACAACATCTGTTTTATTAGACGCTATATAAATAAAATTGAATTGAAAATTGAATTGAATTGAAAAATAACCATGATCTTCCCTTCATTGACACTTTGCTTTAATTTCCCACCTTGTCGTCTGATTCCTTCCTCTCTAGGGAGAAGTCAGGTCTCCCCCGGGGAGCGGAGGGGCAGCCCAGGCCCCCAGCGATCCGTCCCCTGCCGGCTCTGCCCGGATTCCTGCAGGACCCGGACTTTCTCATAGACCCAGACAACTGTACAAGTATTGAGCCAACGGTGGGTTTGGACTTTACTGTCCTTCATTTCTCTGTCTCTACATATTTGTCTTCTCCATGCCCATGCTTTTCTTTTTCCCTACACACTGGACAAAAATGTCTCTACACTGCAAAAACTCTAAATCTTACCAGGGATATTTGTCTTATTAGGGCCCGAGCACTTGCAGTGCGAAGGCTCTATTGTATCTGTAGGAATTTTTCTTCTGATGAAATGAGGGCCTTTTTTCCCCCTAAGCGTGCCCCAAAAGTCACCAAATTTTGCACCAAGTCAGTCCTGGTGATAAATGTGATATTTCATGGTTTGCATTGATGGGCGTGGCCTAATGGCTCAACAGCGCCCCCTAGAAAACTTTGTGCCTCAAGCCCCACAATACGGTTTGACGTACATGCACGAAAATCGGTACACACCTGTATCATGTCACAACTTAAAGAAAAGTCTCTTGGCGCCATGGCCCAAACCGAACAGGAAGTCAGCCATTTTGAATGAATCGTGTAATTTTGGTACAATTTATGCCATTCCTTCGGCCGTTTCTTCGCCTGAAACGTAACGTGCGCCCAGGTGTGTTATACATCAAAATGTGCGTCTCCATCCTGCGACGATGGCGATGACGATGCAACCCCCCCCCCCTCTTCATCTGGTTGGTCCATATTTGATAGTAGATAACTTTTGAATGGTTTGATATAAAGAGTCGTGGGTGGTTTCATCCACTAAATGTCCAGGCCTGAAGAATCTACATGCAAGTCATACAAGCTTCCACTGCAGCCTGAACGTGTCAAAGAATCTCATTACACTTAAACTTAACTTGTTATTTGACAATTTTCACCTGTTTCAAGTAAATTTTCACTTGAAATAAGTAGAAAAGATTTATCTTCTCATTACAAGCAAAAAAATCTTGTTCCACTGGCAGATTTTTCTACTTATTTCAAGTGAAAATCTACTTGAAACAGGTGAAAATTGTTCTTTTTTTCCAGTGATGAGTCTTGTTTTAAGTGTAATGAGATTTTTTTTTTTTTTTTACTAAAAATGAGACATTTTAACTAGAAATAAGACAAATATTCTTGTTAAGATTTTGAGTTTTTGCAGTGTACATATGCAAAACCTTTATCCACAGCAAAGCATTTCCTGAGCTGGCAGGCGTCCAATAACTTGTCCAATAACTTGTCCAATAACTTGTCCAATAGTGCTTAACAATGTTTAATTCCAGCTTTCCATTCTCTATTCTATTCCCTCATTGCTGATTAGTTGTAAGCAAAAGAAATGATTTATCTTGAATGCCTTTATCTTGTGGCTCTTTGGAGGCACAACAGGCATAATTCTTTGATTTTTTTAGTTTGTAACGAGTAACGAGGTGGCAAATGTCAAAGTAACAAAGTAAAAGTATATTTTTTGAACTTTTAAATGTAGTGAAGTAAAAGTAAAAGTCCTGATAAAAAAAAAACACAAAGTAAAGTACAAATCCTCAAAAAAACGACTTAAGTAGTATAACGAAGTACATCTACTTCGTTACTATTAGGGATGTAATGATACACTAATCTCAAGATAACGATACAATATTATAGCAGTATTTTTTTAACAACCTTGAATGAGGAACATATCACTGGAAAAAATTGTATTTTATTTGAAAGACACAAAATACAAAACAATGCTGTGCGTTTGTCCTATTGTTCCAGTTTGTAATGCTTTATAAGTGTTTAAGTTTTAAAGAGAAAGCCAGGCCAACCATTTTCCACAAACTGAACTAAAAGTAAATGTCAGGTTTGCATTATGCATCTTCAGTTTCATACAAGTACAAATATTTTGACACAAACTGAATAGTTTCTCTCATGTATGATCTGACTTTTTTCTTTTCCAGAAATTTAACAACTAAAATTAAATAAATAAATAAACTATGAAAAGTCCCACATGACTGTTATTTATCTTGTGCCAGAGCTCAGAGCTTCACCTGCTCCAGCCTGAGGCCGTAAGGTGAACCCCGTTATCGTTTCATCCTCACACCTTTGGGGACGACACAATCTTTACATCATATACAAGATTGATTTATGCTCACTGTGGCAGGGTGGAGGAGCTGCAGCCACTCAGGCTGATTAGGGCACAGGTGGGCCCAATCAGCCTCTCCACTCTGCCAGCCTTCATAAGGCATAGCTGCACAGCAGAAAGAGGCCTGTGAAGCTGCTGTGAAGGTGCTTCTGCACTGTGTGTGGTGTTTGTGGGTAAATAAAGAGGGTCTGCATTAAACTCTGTGTCTCTCCATCCTGTCGGTCGGGCCCCCGTGGCACTCACCGTGCTACACTGGCGCCCAACGTGGGGCCCGATGGGAGGAGAGGCATGGAGCGGGCCCTGGACGCGCTCGCCCAGGCCATTGCGGACCTGGCCGCCCTGCGCCGGGACCAGGGCGGGCATCAGCTCGCTGTGTTGGCGGCGCTGATGCCCGCGGACCGACCCACCCCTGCGCCACGCCGGAGGTTCCCCGCAGCAGCGCGGGAGGAGCTGGCGGCGCCGCAGCTGAGAGGCCGTGAGGCAGAGGCTGCGGGCCGCCAGGCGACGGCTCCCGAGGCGGCGTGGCCAACGGAGCGACCCATCCCTGCACCCCGTCTGAGGTTCGCCGCGGCAGCGCTGGCGGTGCCGCAGCTTAGAGGCCGGGAGGCAGAAGCTGCGGGCCGCCAGGCGACGGCTCCTGGGACGGAGTCGGCGACGGAGGGGGAGGCGGAGTTGGCTGGGGAGGCGGCTGCGGGTCCTGCAGAGACGGGGCCGGACCAGCGGCCAGAGCAGTGTGTCAAGGAGGAGGAGGCGGTCCTGGACGCACCGTGTGGCCCGAGGCCACCATGGGCCCGGCCCCGAGAGCAGCTTCCACGGCGGGCGGGCCGACGCCGGGGACGACCCCCCCGACCAGGAAGGCCCGGGGGTTCCGGGCTTCCTCTCCCGCTCCGAGAGGGCGGGGGGGGGGGAGTAGGCTCGGCCGGACAGACCCCGGCGCGAGTTTGGCGTTGGGGGTGTGTGGCAGGGTGGAGGAGCTGCAGCCACTCAGGCTGATTAGGGCACAGGTGGGCCCAATCAGCCTCTCCACTCTGCCAGCCTTCATAAGGCACGGCTGCCCAGCAGAAAGGGGCCTGTGAAGCTGCTGTGAAGGTGCTTCTGCACTGTGTGTGGTGTTTGTGGGTAAATAAAGAGGGTCTGCATTAAACTCTGTGTCTCTCCATCCTGTCGGTCGGGCCCCCGTGGCACTCACCGTGCTACACTCACCTTAGAAGTAAAAGTTGAGAGCTCAAAACCCCCCTAGAGTCCCGTGATCGGGACCTGCAAAACGGTACTAGTTTCTTCTGAGCGGAGGAAGATTTTGGTCCGCAGGTCGAGGTCGTCATGTGATCCCGCTGCACCAATAGGATGTTACTAGGAAACACAATATATTCATATTAATAACCCAATATCAGCTACATTTTGTCACCTCCACGACACGTATCGTGACGTTTTTGCAGAGCTGGTAGAGGAGCCAAAAATTGTACTCAAGTAAAAGTACTGTTACTTCAAAATAATATGACTCAAGTAGAAGTAAAAAGTAGTCATCCAAATAATTACTTTAGTAAAAGTAAAAAAGTACTTGGTGAAAAAGCTACTCAAGTACTGAGTAACTGTTGAGTAACGTCTGATTTATTTTTTTAACACAACCATTCAAACAGACAAAAGTACAAAATAATCATCTTCAGGCAAATTTAATCAATAAAATAATACAATAAATTAAAATTAATAAAAAATTGCTTAAATTAAAATAATCTTAAAGTAAATTCAAGCACTTTAATAAATAACAAAATAAATAAAATAATAACAGAATAAAAAATAAATTAAGCAAAAGTAGCACAAAATTTCCAGCCTTTGTACTTTTCTTTTTTAACCAGGCAGAACTAGAACAAACATGAACTCGTAGAAACTCTGTGTGTGTTTGAGTCTGTGTAAATGTGACAAAACATGCAAAAACAAACATTTTTCCCAAAGAATCACCCAGTGATGTCATGAGATTGACGTGTACGTGGATAAAAGGGATAAAAGAAAAGTAACAGCTCAACGTAGCCTAATGTAGCGGAGTAAGAGGAACAGTTTCTTCTTCACAAATCTACTCAAGTAAAAGTACAAAGTACAGTGATTCAAAACTACTCCTAAAAGTACAACATTTCCCAAAACTTACTCAAGTAAATGTAACAGAGTAAATGTAACTTGTTACTACCCAGCTCAGCATTTTTGTATCGCGAAATTTCGTAGCACGATACATTGTTACACCCCTAGTTACTTTACACCTCTGTAAGAAACCAAAGCCTGGAATTGTAACGCCAGAGGACTCTCAGGTCTCAGCAGTTGTGACAGCTTTGTCCTGCCTTCACCTGCCAGAGTCTCCTCTGCTCGGCTCAGCCACGTTACCTGGACAGATGGAGGTGAAGAACGATAAGAGAGGAGAGGAGAGGAGAGGAGAGGAAACAGTCCGTAGGCCAGTCAAAACCAGGGTCGCCACCTGTCCCTTGAAATACGGAATTGTTACGTAATTGGGAATTCATTTCATTTCATTTTATTATTTATTTCATTCAAAAAATAAAACAAACAATTCAATACAAATGCAAATACAAATGTTCATAAACTGTGAATGAAAAGGGAATTAAAACCTGTGTTCAGTATTGAACCGATACGGACATATATTATGCTCTTATTTATTGATGTCATAATATACAGGTGAAGGTCGGAAAATTAGAATATATTGCAAAACTTCATTCGTACTAAATTCAACTAAAGGTGAAACAAATATATTATTTCCCACTACATTCAAAGTGAGATATTTCAAGCCTTTATTTGTTATAATTTTGGTGATTATGGCTCACAGTTTATGAAAACCCAAAATAAAAAATCTTTATATAATGAAATCAATAAACAATTCAATTATCAAAATTGTAACAAATAAAGGTTTAACACATCTTGCTTATATTCTACATCTGGGCTGATGTGGACGTACCAGCATAGGAGGATATTTCAGTTGCTAGTATGGTTGGCTGTCTGTACAGTCATGCAAATTCAATGCAATTAAAGCACTTTAGACTTTAAATCAAAGCATTTTGTTTTTTCATATAAAATAAATACATTTCTATGCAGTTTAGAAGTTTTGGGGATGTCCCTTTTTTTCGGCGCTTGCACTGCTGAAATCAGGGCGTCGCTCTTTTCTATTTCTGAAAGGTGGCGACCCTAGTCACAACACAAACTTGGAGAGCGATCATCAGCTCTACAAACAACGTTTAGTGTGGACTAAACCAGCTGGCGTCCACAGAGTTTTCACTTTGTTTTTTGATATGATTTCATTCTATGTTTAATGATAATTTTTTTGTCTCTGTGGTTCAGGAGGGGGAGATATGGCCAAATATGACCGCCAACTTCCACGTTGTCTTCCAACCTGAAGAGGCCAAACTTTACCAACCTACTCTATACTGTGATGTCACAGGTTAGTGTTAGAAAAACACAATCAGTATTCAAATGAGAAGCAAATCAACACCTGTAACATATCTACCATACAGGGACAGAAAACATCGACTTTTTGTCCCCTTTTAACCTTGCCTTCCTTTTGAGGAGTGGTTTGCAAATATACTTATGTGGTAAACCATGTATTTTTTAAACATTAAATGTTAGTATTATTGGTATTATGTTATGTCGGACATACATGTCAGTACGCTAGACCTTGCATTTAAAACAATAAAGTGAAGTAACCCATTTCAAATGTTTGGGGTTATGCAGTTTAGTGCCCATAATGTTGTATTAAAAAAACCCCTATAATCAAGAACATGGGGACACCTTGTGTTAAACAATATACATTTGCTGTCCCACTGTATTCCTATCATCCCAGTTGCAGTGAAAGGGAACATTTGCATGCGCTCCGTGTCTCAGTCCGTGTCTTTCGAGCCAGAGGCCAGATTTACATTAATTTCCATGTTTTCTAAAGCGGATAACGACCTCACCGACTTCTATGACAGCCAGACTGTGAACTACTGTGTCCTGGTTCTTGACTTTGCAGAAAAGATTGAAAAACTAACTCAGCAAAACAAAAGGCACAACATACGATGACCTTCAATGTGTCAACGTAGAGAAAAGTAGAGTGTGGCTGCAGTTTGACAGTTTAAGTATTGCCTCAGTTTGTGTTTCCACTAATGTTTAACCCTTGTGCTGTCTTCGGTCAAGGAGGGAGGAAGGAAGGAAGGAAGGAAGGAAGGAAGGAAGGAAGGAAGGAAGGAAGGAAGGAAGGAAGGAAGGAAGGAAGGAAGGAAGGAAGGAAGGAAGGGAGGGAGGAAGGAAGGAAGGAAGGAAGGAAGGAAGGAAGGAAGGAAGGAAGGAAGGAAGGAAGGAAGGAAGGAAGGAAGGGAGGGAGGGAGGGAGGGAGGGAGGGAGGGAGGGAGGGAGGGAGGAAGGAAGGAAGGAAGGAAGGAAGGAAGGAAGGAAGGAAGGAAGGAAGGAAGGAAGGAAGGGTGAAAAGAAAGAAGGAAGGGAGAAAAGAAGGAAGGAAGGAAAGAAGGAAGAAAAGGAGAAAACAAGGAGAATGTACGAGGGGAGGACGGAAGGAAGGAAGGAAGGAAGGAAGGAAGGAAGGAAGGAAGGAAGGAAGGAAGGAAGGAATGGAGGAAAGAAGGAAGGAAAGAAGGAAGGAAGGGAAAAAAGAAGGAAGGAAGGAAGGGAAAAAAGAAGGAAGGAAGGGAAGAAAGAAGGAAGGAAGGAAAGGAGAAAACAAGGAAAGAATGTACTAGGGAAGAAAAGAAGGAAGGAAGGGAGGAAAGAAGGAAGGAAGGAAGGGAGGAAAGAAGGAAGGAAGGAAGGAATGGAGGAAAGAAGGAAGGAAGGAAGGAAAGAAGGAAGGAAGGGAAAAAAGAAGGAAGGAAGGGAGGAAAGAAGGAAGGAAGGAAAGGAGAAAACAAGGAAAGAATGTACGAGGGAAGAAAAGAAGGAAGGAAGGGAGGAAAGAAGGAAGGAAGGAAGGGAGGAAAGAAGGAAGGAAGGAAGGAAGGAAGGAAGGAAGGAAGGAAGGAATGGAGAAAAGAAGGAAGGAAGGAAGGAAGGAAGGAAGGAAGGAATGGAGAAAAGAAGGAAGGAAGGAAAGAAGGGAGGAAAGAAGGAAGGAAGGGAAAAAGGAAGGAAGGAAGGAAGGAAGGAAGGAAGGAAGGAAGGAAGGAAGGAAGGAAGGAAGGAAGGAAGGAAGGAAGGAATGGAGAAAAGAAGGAAGGAAGGAAGGAAGGAAGGAAGGAATGGAGAAAAGAAGGAAGGAAGGAAGGAAGGAAAGAAGGAAGGAAGGGAAAAAAGAAGGAAGGAAGGGAGGAAAGAAGGAAGGAAGGAAAGGAGAAAACAAGGAAAGAATGTACGAGGGAAGAAAAGAAGGAAGGAAGGGAGGAAAGAAGGAAGGAAGGGAGGAAAGAAGGAAGGAAGGAAGGAAGGAAGGAAGGAAGGAAGGAAGGAAGGAAGGAAGGAAGGAAGGAAGGAATGGAGAAAAGAAGGAAGGAAGGAAGGAAGGAAGGAAGGAAGGAAGGAATGGAGAAAAGAAGGAAGGAAGGAAAGAAGGGAGGAAAGAAGGAAGGAAGGGAAAAAGGAAGGAAGGAAGGAAGGAAGGAAGGAAGGAAGGAAGGAAGGAAGGAAGGAAGGAAGGAAGGAAGGAAGGAAGGAAGGAAGGGAGAAAATAGGAAGGGAGAAGGAAGGAGAGAGCAGGAGGAAAGAAGGAACAGGAGAATTAGGTCATTTTGACCCAAAGACAGACAGGGGTTAATTCAGCACATTACAGATTAAACATGAGAAAAAACATCTCTCTGTGTAAAGTCAGCATTATATATACATTATATACTGTATATTATATATAAATATATGATTTATTTGTTGCAAATTATTAAGTGTTGATTTTTTCTGTTTTTGTGATGCAGTTTTTTTCTTTCCGAACGGTAAAGTACTGTCTTTAACTTTGTCATTCATACTTGTATTTGTACGTGCTGTGCAGGCCGTGAATCCAGGTTACCTCTGACTATCAGTGCAGAAGGCCTGGGACCAAACCTGCAGCTCAGTTACGAACAAATGGACATCACAAATGTACTTATAGGTGAAAAAGTACATTTTGAGGTAAGAAACATCAAGCTAACGTGAATATTTTTGCACTGTAAGAAATCACCAGTTCATACATTCTTTTAACCGTTGATGTTTTTGATTTGGGAATTTAATGTTGGTTTGCAGATAACTAAACTCTAAATTACGTACAAAGTTCTAGATTAAGCTGGTGAACTTCAACCATGACAATTGACACAGCCAAACTGCAATCCATGTAGAAATGTAAAAAAAAAAACAAATTAAGAAATTAAGAAAACAAATGTAAAAAGAAAACAAGTCTTTTTTTTTCAACTCTTTCAACTCTAGCCTGAATAAACTGTTATTTTCCTGCGTATATAAATGAACTCATACACATAAATTGTTCATGGTGTCAATGGTTTTCTGTAGAAGAAGCTGTATTTTACGGAAGAGTATCAGGGCCATGCAGGAGAAAAAATATTTGAGAGAGGAAGATTTTTTTTTATTGTGCACTTCGAGAAAAAAGTCGAAATGTCGAGATTAATGTTGAAATACAATTTCGTGAATAAAGTTGAAAATTTGTGAATAAAGTCGAAATTTCAAGAATAAAGTTTAAATACATTTCGACTTTTTTCTCGAAATTGTACTTCAACATTAATCTCGACATTTCGACTTTTTTCTCGACATTTCAACTTTTTTCTCAAAGTGCATAATGAAAAAAAAATCTTCCTCCTCTAAAATATTATTTTTATTTTTCTCCTGCCTGGGCCTGATACTCTTCCGTAGTATTTGCATCGTTTTTTCTTCAACATTAAACATAGTTATATTAAATCACTCAGTTATTAAGTGACTATACTGATGCCGTATGACTAGTCATCCATGTGACGTCTGCAGACATTATTCTTTGATTGATATAGTCAATGAGTCTTTGTGTCTGTGTTTTTGTGCAGGTACAGATTTCAAACAAGGGGCTGATTGATGGCCATTTCAGGTGTCCGAGCCCTGAGACCACGTTCGGTCAATGTTTCTCTTTCAATCCTGAAGAAGGTGTTGTTCCTGTCGGGGCCTGCCAGACTGTGAAAGTCACCTTTGCCAGTCGTATCTCGGGACATTTCTGTGAGGACTTGCCGCTGGCTGTCACAGGGCAGCCCCAGCCTCTTACCCTGACCTTGAGGTAAAAAGAGTCTCAGCTCTAACGGTTGTGGGAGAAATCTTAAAGGCCTTTTTTATACTCACTTGTTTTGGAGTACTTTGACTTGTTTTTCTACGCCAGGGATCGGCAACTCTTTTTTTTCTCTTTTTTTTCTTCTTTTTTTCTGTTTTTTCTTCCTTTTTCCTTTCCTTTTAATCTCGACATTTCAACTTTTTTCTCGACATTTCGACTTTTTTCTCGACATTTCAACTTTTTTCTCGAACTGCATAATGAAAAATAAAAATCTTCCCCCAGTTATAACTAATATAGAAACATGCAGCATGTGTTGTCTTCATTCTAAGGCTTATACAAGACTTTTCATTTTTTGCGGCTCCAGACATATTTGTTTTTTGTGTTTTTGGTCCAATACGGCTCTTTCAACATTTTGGGTTGCCGACGCCTGCTCTAGGCGGTTCTTACGTCTCTACTCTTTATTTCAGGGGTTGTGTCACTGGACCCACATTCCACTTCAATGTCTATGATCTCGAATTTGGAGATGTAGCCTTTGGTAAGTACAGTATATTATCTGTTTGCTTTTTATGTTGTTGTATAAGATTTTTGTTTTCTCTGCAATCATTGAGTGCGTTTACATGGCAAGTTTAATTCCTCTTTAATTCAGAATTAAAATTAAATCCGATTTAAAATGAGTAAAAATTACCATGTAAACACCTAATTCCGAATGAAAATGGCCATTCTGAATTAAACTTAATTCCAAAGTAAGTGGCTGGTTTATTCTGATTTTAAATCCGAATAGAATAATTCCGTGATCATGTATACACTCATTCCTCTTTAAATTAATCCCGGTCTTTGTTTCTGCTCGTTCCCTCGCCCGTCTGTCTCCATGATCTTATATTCCACTGGGCTGGTTTTCCAAACAAAGTTTCAAGATGCAGCAGCAGTAAATGCTGGTCAAGAGCAGAGACCATTTATTTAATAAATAGAAATCATTAAAAGAACAGATGGAAACAGGAAACATTGTGAGCTTTTCAAAGTTGTAGCGTCTAAGTTAGTTTTTCTTCCGGTAGTTTAACTTCCGGTCCCCCCCCTATCCAATCAGAACCTTCCCAACCCCCAGACCTGGAGAGGAATTGGAGAAAGACCATCAAACGTGTTTTCCATGTAAACCTCAATTCAGAATTACTATTTCCATGTAAACTCGAAGGAAAATTGTTTAATTTTGAATTATTTAATTCGGAATAATTAATTCCGAATTAAAAGACATCATGTAACCGTGGCCAGTGTTATGTTCTGGTTGTTTAATCTTGTCATTTTATTGATATTTTTTTGCTCCCTGTCTCCCTGCACAGGTTTCCCGGTGGCAATGACATGTACGCTCTTCAACACGTCGTTTGTTCCCATCACGTTTGCCCTGCGTGTCCTGGGGGACGGCTTGGGTTCACCTAGTGTGAGCTTTGACAAATATGTGTCAGATTTGTCACAAAATAACTGGAAAGGCTGCGTTGCTCGAGGCGTTTCTGCACGCCGCATGGAGTTTGCCGTCAGCCCCGCCGCCGGCTCCGTACGTGCCATGTCTGACGTCAACATTAAGGTACACTTACTGAACAAATTCATCGTACGGATGCAAATGCTGAATGTCAATAGGATGCCATACTATAATGTCACATTTTAAAATAATAAACATTTTTTGTCTCCCTGTCTGAAGTTAATCAGACTAAACTTTTCCAGTTTCAGGTCAGACAGAATTACCAAAATTATTTCATTTTGCAAAAAATGCCACAATAATGAGAGAATTTCTTAGAGAATTTTATATTACTAAGATTCATTTGTAAGTGTGCATAGGTATTTGTACATTTAAAAAAATATTATTTAAAGGGGACAGATTATATAAAAGAAAGAAAAACAACTTTTCTATTCTTGAGATTTTCATACACTGTATTTGGGTATCTAAAGTGATTAAAGACAAACCTCAACATTATGCAACTCTGTCTGTTATTAGGGGCTACCCAGGATTGAAAATATATTATTCAAATACAGTTTGTTAAATAGAAGGAATGAACATGACGTCACACACCGGGTTACGCCCACTGAGTGTCCGAAAGACTGAGTGTCAGAAAGACTGAGTGGCAGAAAGACTTTCAGTTTGAGCATTCAAAAACATCTAAAATGGGAAAGAGCTGTTGTGCGATCGACTGTACTCATAGATTTAGCAAGAAAAGAGTTATCGTTTTACTGACGAAAAATAAGCTTCTTCAGTGTCCTTATCACTTTAATTTCTACAACAAATCCTGCCTTGAAGTCGGACCAAGCATCAAAACGTTTGTATGCCTTCAAGTTTTGCTTCGTGTATTTCCCCGGCGTAGAAATTAAGTACATAGAAATATCAGGAAACTGGATTCGTGGCCAAATATTAATGTCCATGGACCACTGGTTCTTGGTAACTGTACCAAATATTAATGTCCATGGACCACTGGTTCTTGGTAACTGTACCAAATATTAATGTCCATGGACCACTGGTTCTTGGTAACTGTACCAAATATTAATGTCCATGGACCACTGGTTCTTGGGGTAACTGTACCAAATATTAATGTCCATGGACCACTGGTTCTTGGTAACTGTACCAAATATTAATGTCCATGGACCACTGGTTCTTGGTAACTGTACCAAATATTAATGTCCATGGACCACTGGTTCTTGGGGTAACTGTACGAGTCACTGTCAAGTCCAACTGACACTAATTTAATCTGATAATCAGCTGTTATCCCGTCTTCTCCACTAGTTGCAGCTGTTTTTGCCACTCAGTGCCAGTAAGGGGGCTGGTCCAGTGGGAAAGTGACGTAAATGCATACGCTCTATTCAGATTTGTAAACTAGCCTGACATCCCATTCTCAAATCAACGGTAATCCAGCTTCCCCATTTTTATGTCCAACGTTACTTAGGAAATGGCAAGTGCCAAACTGAGACAAAGAGGTGCACTCTGCAGAAAAGAGGGGTGGAGTGTGATTATGTAAAGCACCTTGAATTGCCTTGTTGCTGAAATGTGTTATATAAATAAACGTGCCTTGCCTTGGAGTCACCCTGAGTGGACGACTCTGTCTCTCCAAAACCGGCTGCTGTGAACAGAGCTTTAGAGTCATGGTAAACAGGGTAAACAGTATTGTTACCAAAGCATGTCACGTACATTTTTATTAACACCTCCGGACCTGTTTTCTAAAAAATGTAATAATATGTCTCTTTTAATAGTGTCCCATAATGCACATTATCAATTGTTAATGAGCTTGTGAGAGATTGTGAGAGAATAGTTTGTCCTCATACACAGTCAGTAATTGTTGGGCATAGAAAAGAAAAAAATATAGAAAAAAAGAGGAAAAGGTGTTACCTTATACCAGCGGTCGGCAACCCAAAATGTTGAAAGAGCCATATTGAACCAAAAAAACAAAAAACAAATATGTCTGGAGCCGCAAAAAATTAAAAGTCTTGTATAAGCCTTAGAATGAAGACAAATGGCGAAAGGCGAAATGTCGAGAAAAAAGTCGAAATGTTGAGAAAAAAGTCAAAATTTCGAGAAAAAAGTCGAAATGTTGAGAAAAAAGTCGAAATTTTGAGAAAAAAGTGGAAATGTCAAGAAAAAAGTTGAAATGTCAAGATTAATGTTGAAGTACAATCTCCAGAAAAAAGTGGAATTGTTGAAAAGAAAGTGGAAATGTTGAGAAAAAAGTCGAAATGTCAAGATTAAAAAGGAAGAAAAAAAGAGAAAAAGGAAAAAAAGAAGAAAAAAAGAGAAAAAAAGAAAAAAAAGGAAAAAAAGAGAAAATAACGAGAAAAAAAAGAAGTAAAAAAGTAAAAAAAAGGTCAAACATTTTTGAAAAAGCTCCAGGAGCCACTAGGGCGACGCTAAAGAGCCGCATGCAGCTCTAGAGCCGCGGTTTGCCGACCCCCGCCTTTTACTATTACTACTGGTGCTTCTACACTACTATTGCTACTTCTAATAATAATAATAATACTAAACTGGATATTGTGTTGTATGTGTCTCTTCCATGAACAGGTGACGTTGTGTTCTAACACGGTCCGGACCTACAGGCTGGCGATGGTCATGGATGTTGAAGGAGTCGGAGAGGAAATCATGACGTTGCCTATCAATGCCAGGTTGGAAATATTCCCCGATGGGAACATATCTACTAATACTTTCTCAAATACACATCCAAGCTTCACTATCTTGCATATTCCAGGAAAATCACCTTAATTCCACACATTAAAAACCAACAACAGACATTATTCTAACATTTTTTCAGTGTTTTTTGTTTTCCCTTGTGCTGTGAACTTGATTTGAATTGACTGAATGATAATGAATCACTATCATTTTGCCCCATAAAATTGACTATAATTTCTTCACCAAAATGATTGCTGCTGGTAAAAATTGTCTTGACCTAAACCTTTGTGATATTAGATCACCGTGTAAATGACTATATTATGTTTACTATGGAACCAGACTAATCAAAAGGTTTATAATGTCAGTGAGACACTGTGTTGAATGTGTATACCAATATGAGGAATCGTATCACATATCATATCACACCCGTGATATCACAACCGCTGCTGGCACAGACTGAGATGCTCCTTAACCTTTACTGAAATCTAGACATACATTGATGCAGCAGGCTTATTTCAATGCCCCTGAGTAATTCTCCACATTGACATAAATGCAGCACGATCACTAATGCTAATGCAGAAAGAGGCAGTGAATGCATGAACACTGTCCTGGTTATAAAACCTGAACTCACAAAACAGTTCAAATATGCCGTTCCCTCTGTATTAATGGGTTCATTTTGAAATCCCAATATGTCACTGCAGTCAGAATGGCATTTTTATTTTACTTCATCATTCTACCTCCCAAAGGGATTAATAAAGTTGTCTGAATCTGAATCTGAAATGCTGAGACAAAAGCTCAATATGCAATCTCAAGCCAGGTTTGCTGACAATATAAAAACATTGACAATACATACATACATACATAGAAAAACGTTTGGATGGACTAATTGAGGCAAATGAGGTGAAATAAATGAATGATGTTGAAATAATGATGAAGTAGGTGATGTCTAGAAGTATTTGTAACATGGATTGTAATGTGAGAGTTGAAGGTGCACAGTTGGGCAGAGCATTCCAGAAACCTTTTTTTGAATGAAATCTGTGCTTTCTGCTCCAAATTACACACAAAAAGGACAAGAGTAGGTAATTATAATTCTTGGGTGGGAGAGTTCTGAGACCAAATGCCACTGGTGAACTTAGTATGCAGGTCTGTCGTCAAACATTTCAAATGTGGACAATGGCCAGATGAATCAGTATTGCACTGTGTTCCAGGTCAACAACAACAAGTACCGTCCAGACTTTAAACAGCAATACGGCCGATACCCGGGTCCAGGGTTGGATGGAGTTGTACCAATGTCCTTAGCAAAGCTATTCATGTTAGAAAAATATTCATTCAAACATATATAGAAACAGTGCTCATCCTGCTATTAAGACGTTACCTAGCAACTCAGTCTGTTTGTTTTTTCTTTAATGATTGATTGATTCACACAAGTATGCCAAAGTATGGAGGTAGATTTATTTCTTAATTATTCAATCAAAAAAAAGATTGCTTTAATCAAAAAATATATTTTCAATACATTTTTTACTTCAATCAGAAAAATGTTTTTCAATCAAAAAAAAAGTGTTTGAATGCAAAACAATATTTGAGACTCAAGAAAATGCATTTGAAGACTGTTTTTCTTTGATTGGAAATTATTTCTTTGATAGAAGTGAAGTTTTTTAGTTTGAAGCAACTTTTTTGATTGAAGTAGTGTTGTTTTGTGTTTGGGCCATATTATGGGTAGGACATTTGTGTCTTTATCATTTAATCAAAAAAGAAGTTGCTTCAAAAAAAAAATATTTTCAATCAAAAAAAATAACTTCAATAAAAAAAACACTTTTTCAATCAAAGAAAAAAAGTGTTTGAATGCAAAAAATATTCGAGACTCAAAAAATTACATTTGAACACTTTTTTTGGATTGAAAATATTTTCTCGATTTGAGGTGATTTTTTTTTTTGATTGAAGTCAAAAAAGTTTTGAAGTATTTTTTTTTAATTGAATAATTAAGAAACAAATCTACCTCCATACATCTCTGCCATCACTATCGTTGTAAATGTATTAAAGACAGTTCTTTAATGAGTGACATGTACCAGTAATGCTTGTGTTTTCATACAATTACTGTTCAAATCACTGCTGAACCTCACTATTGTCTGTTCCTCTCTCTGATCCATTCTTTGGCCCTTGTTTCTGTTACTAGGTGTGTTGTGCCTGAGATAACGGTGGAACCCTCACAGTTGGACTTTCAAAGGTGCTACCTGGGTCTGCGGTATGAAGGTCGGGTGCGGCTCACCAACCGTGGTAATCTGCCTGCCTGCTACGGCGTGCTTGATCAGGCAAGTTCATTATCTCGCTACATTTGTTTGCACTTATAGCATACATTTATGATTTATGTAACAGCAGACATATTAAAAAGGGACAAACCATCAAGCCCTGTGTTTTGTTGAATGAGGTGCAGGTAAATGACATGACAATGGACATTAATATTTGTCCACGAGTCCAGTTTCCTGATATTTATATTTACTTAATTTCTACGCCGGGGAAATACACGAAGCAAAGCTTGAAGGCTTACAAAAGTCTTGACGCTTGGTCCGACTTCAAGGCAGGATTTGTTGTAGAAATTAAAGTGATGAGGACACTGAACTTTATGATTTGACCGTTTAACGTTAGCTACCCGAAAATCCAACATTACCTGATACAAAATGGGAACCACAAATCCAGGTTTCGGTGTCTGGAATCCAGTTGTTTCTGTGAATTGCAGCGATCCATTTGTCGCTCTTAAACTTATTTTTCAGCAGTCTGTAAAATGATAACTCTGATTTCTTGCTAAACCTATGAGTAGAGTCGATCGCACAACCGCTCTTTCCCATTTTAGATGTTTTCCAGTTGCTCAAACTGAAAGTTTACGCTGACACTCAGTCTTTCTGACACTCAGTCGGCGTAACCTGCTGTGACATCATGTGCATTCCCTCTATTAAAGTTCTGGAGTGACCCATTCAGAAATGGGGCTTTCTCTGGACAGACATGAAAATGGCAGTGAACAATTTAGACAAAATAGGACATGTCTGTTTGGACGAACAGAATCTGCCCGGTATGTAGGAATATTCCCACAGAAGTTCAGGGCTGCCATTGTTGCTAAAGATTCTACAACTAATGAGGATGGAAGGGGTCCGAGTACAGTAGCTATGGAAAGTAGATTTACTTTCCCCAATGATTTTACAAATCATTCCCAAAAGTCTATTTTTTATTTTCTATTATTGCAGGTTTGTATTTTTTGAGAGAAAAATATTTCAATATGTGTCTCTTTCTTGCCTGGCAGCAGTCATTAACTGAATGTTTACAAAATACTAATCCTCTCTTTCTCTCCAGCTTTATGATTACTTTACACTATAAAGAACTGCTTTATTCACTCTCCTAAATTGCCAAAATTGTTTCTACAAAAAAAAGTCAAAAATGAATATACACTACAACAAAACATCCAAATGAGTTTCCCTAAATTGTTTTAGTTAGTCAACCAAAGCATCTCTTGCTTGTCCTGACTGAGACATTCAACATGTGTTTTTCATCACAAAAAATCACTTTGGAAATTAAGACAGTGAGTCTTTTGTCTTGGATAATGTTTGAGATTTGATACATTTCTTTTCAAATCAGCTTGTTTGTTTGTTTGTTTGTTTGTTTGTTTTTCATTGTCAGGTTACTAAGCCTTAACAAGTATGTTTTCATCTGATCCTGGCTCTGTAAGTGCATTCTAACATCTACCGGTGTTATTTCTTTCAGGAACATGACGAGAGTTGGTCTGAGTGTTTTGGCTGTCCTGTCCCCAGAGGAGTGATCCAGCCGGACTCGTCAGCGGAGCTTCCTCTGGTCCTGGTCACCAACACTGTCGGGAGGCGCCGTCATACTCTCCGTATCGCTGTGTTTGGCAGCGTCCACGAGCCTCTGGTCCGTCACTTAAAGAGACAATATCTACACGCAATCGACACACTATCGGTGCATCTGAAATGCCAGACTGAACAGTATATACTAAAAAGTATACTTCAGTTCGGTGCACTTTTGAGTAAATATGAGTAGTATGCATTCATTGGGACGTACTACTCAGAGCCACACGGCACTTCCTGCCGTCGGGAGGGGGAGTTGTTACCATGGTAACAGCAGCACTTCCTGCTATTGGGAGGGGGAGTTGTTACCATGGTAACAACTCCTGTCACAGCAGCAGTAGCAGCTGTTACCATGGTAACAACAGCAGTAGCAGCACCGCTCCGCTCTTTCCTGTTTATCCTGGCCCAAACAAGATGACATTATATAATATTATAATATACCAATATTATAATATTAATATTGTATAATAATATTATTATACTTAATATTATACTTATGACATACAGGACTGTCTCAGAAAATTAGAATATTGTGATAAAGTTCTTTATTTTCTGTAATGCAATTAAAAAAACAAAAATGTCCTACATTCTGGATTCATAACAAATCGACTGAAATATTGCAAGCCTTTTATTATTTTAATATTGTTGATTATGGTTTACAGTTTAAGATTAAGATTCCCAGAATATTCTAATATTTTGAGATAGGATATTTGAGTTTTCTTAAACTGTAAACCATGATCAGCAATATTAAAATAATAAAAGGCTTGCAATATTTCAGTTGATTTGTAATGAATCAAGAATGTATGACATTTTTGCATTACAGAAAATAAAGAACTTTATCACAATATTCAAATTTTCTGAGACAGTCTTGTAAACGTATCTGCCCAGCACGTTAGCAACCAAACACCGCTGCATTGCATTGTGAGAAGTTTCTGCTTAACTAGTGTCCATCAATCCATACTAATACATTTCTCCAGAATGAGTATGGATAGTACATACTATTGAGTATGTACTAATGTTTCGGTGGCACTAAAAATTCTCACATACTGTTTTTGCTACTCATTAGGGTGGAAGTAGGGGATTTCGGACGCAGCTTATGTGTATATCAGAAAACAGGCAGATTGTATATCATTTTTAATTGGTAAATTCTGCTCTCTAATAGTCATTTTTTGGATTCTGTTTAAGGAGGTGGAGCTGTTAGTAACTGGGCAGGGACCAATAGTTGATGTTCCGAGCACAGAGCTGCACTTCAGCAAGATTCCAGTTCTAACAGACGTCATGAGAACCGTGCAGCTGTTCAACCAGTCACCCATTCCTGCCCACTTTACCGCTCGCATGGTGAGAACTCCCACATTCAAACACACCCACAAGTCAAAACACACACGCTTCTCTGCTGTCAGGCAAGGCAAGTTTATTTGTACAGCACAATTCAACACAAGGTCATTCAAAGTACTTTACATCAACATTACAAGTAGCAAGACACAATTAAAACATAAATAACAAATGAAATGAAATAAAATTATAAGAAAAGAGGTAAAATAATAAAAAGCACAAGTTGTTAAAGGTAGGGGCAGTTTGTTCCACCGGTGAGGAGCAGAATAACTGAACGCTGCCTCACCTTGCTTGGTTCTGGTTCTGGAACCACAACAAACCAGATCCAGATGAATCTCAGGGGTCTGGGAGCTTCATAGGAACTAACAGATCCAGATGAACCTCAGGGGTCTGGGAGCTTCATAGGAACTAACAGATCGAGCATGTATTTTGGTCCAAGACTTTTCCGGTCTTTGTAGACCAGCAGTAAGATTTTAAACTCTATCCTTTGACTCACTGGAAGCCAGTGTAGTGATTTCATGACCGGTGTAATGTTTCCTGGTGTAATATGGTCCAGTTTCCTGGTGTATTATGGTCCAGTTTCCTGGTGTAATATGGTCCAGTTTCCTGGTGTAATGTGGTCCAGTGTCCTGGTGTAATATGGTCCAGTTTCCTGGTGTAATATGGTCCAGTTTCCTGGTGTAATGTGGTCCAGTTTCCTGGTGTAATATGGTCCAGTTTCCTGGTGTAATATGGTCCAGTTTCCTGGTGTAATATGGTCCAGTTTCCTGGTGTAATGTGGTCCAGTTTCCTGGTGTAATGTGGTCCAGTTTCCTGGTGTAATGTGGTCCAGTTTCCTGGTGTAATGTGGTCCAGTTTCCTGGTGTAATGTGGTCCAGTTTCCTGGTGTAATATAGTCCAGATTCCTGGTGTTATATAGTCCAGTTTCCTGGTGTAATGTGGTCCAGTTTCCTGGTGTAATATGGTCCAGTTTCCTGGTGTAATATGGTCCAGTTTCCTGGTGTAATGTGGTCCAGTTTCCTGGTGTAATATGGTCCAGTTTCCTGGTGTAATATGGTCCAGTTTCCTGGTGTTATATAGTCCAGTTTCCTGGTGTAATGTGGTCCAGTTTCCTGGTGTAATATGGTCCAGTTTCCTGGTGTAATATGGTCCAGTTTCCTGGTGTAATATGGTCTAGTTTCCTGGTGTAATATGGTCCAGTTTCCTGGTGTAATTTGGTCCAGTTTCCTGGTGTAATATGGTCCAGTTTCCTGGTGTAATATGGTCCAGTTTCCTGGTGTAATATGGTCCAGTTTCCTGGTGTAATATGGTCCAGTTTCCTGGTGTAATATGGTCCAGTTTCCTGGTGTAATATGGTCCAGTTTCCTGGTGTAATATGGTCCAGTTTCCTGGTGTAATATGGTCCAGTTTCCTGGTGTAATGTGGTCCAGTTTCCTGGTGTAATATGGTCCAGTTTCCTGGTGTAATATGGTCCAGTTTCCTGGTGTAATGTGGTCCAGTTTCCTGGTGTAATGTGGTCCAGTTTCCTGGTGTAATGTGGTCCAGTTTCCTGGTGTAATATGGTCCAGTTTCCTGGTGTAATATGGTCCAGTTTCCTGGTGTAATATGGTCCAGTTTCCTGGTGTAATGTGGTCCAGTTTCCTGGTGTAATATGGTCCAGTTTCCTGGTGTAATGTGGTCCAGTTTCCTGGTGTAATGTGGTCCAGTTTCCTGGTGTAATATGGTCCAGTTTCCTGGTGTATTGTGGTCCAGTTTCCTGGTGTAATATGGTCCAGTTTCCTGGTGTAATGTGGTCCAGTTTCCTGGTGTAATGTGGTCCAGTTTCCTGGTGTAATGTGGTCCAGTTTCCTGGTGTAATGTGGTCCAGTTTCCTGGTGTAATATGGTCCAGTTTCCTGGTGTAATGTGGTCCAGTTTCCTGGTGTAATATGGTCCAGTTTCCTGGTGTAATGTGGTCCAGTTTCCTGGTGTAATGTGGTCCAGTTTCCTGGTGTAATGTGGTCCAGTTTCCTGGTGTAATGTGGTCCAGTTTCCTGGTGTAATGTGGTCCAGTTTCCTGGTGTAATATGGTCCAGTTTCCTGGTGTAATGTGGTCCAGTTTCCTGGTGTAATGTGGTCCAGTTTCCTGGTGTAATATGGTCCAGTTTCCTGGTGTAATATGGTCCAGTTTCCTGGTGTAATGTGGTCCAGTTTCCTGGTGTAATATGGTCCAGTTTCCTGGTGTAATGTGGTCCAGTTTCCTGGTGTAATGTGGTCCAGTTTCCTGGTGTAATGTGGTCCAGTTTCCTGGTGTAATGTGGTCCAGTTTCCTGGTGTAATATAGTCCAGATTCCTGGTGTTATATAGTCCAGTTTCCTGGTGTAATGTGGTCCAGTTTCCTGGTGTAATATGGTCCAGTTTCCTGGTGTAATATGGTCCAGTTTCCTGGTGTAATGTGGTCCAGTTTCCTGGTGTAATATGGTCCAGTTTCCTGGTGTAATATGGTCCAGTTTCCTGGTGTTATATAGTCCAGTTTCCTGGTGTAATGTGGTCCAGTTTCCTGGTGTAATATGGTCCAGTTTCCTGGTGTAATATGGTCCAGTTTCCTGGTGTAATATGGTCTAGTTTCCTGGTGTAATATGGTCCAGTTTCCTGGTGTAATTTGGTCCAGTTTCCTGGTGTAATATGGTCCAGTTTCCTGGTGTAATATGGTCCAGTTTCCTGGTGTAATATGGTCCAGTTTCCTGGTGTAATATGGTCCAGTTTCCTGGTGTAATATGGTCCAGTTTCCTGGTGTAATATGGTCCAGTTTCCTGGTGTAATATGGTCCAGTTTCCTGGTGTAATATGGTCCAGTTTCCTGGTGTAATGTGGTCCAGTTTCCTGGTGTAATATGGTCCAGTTTCCTGGTGTAATATGGTCCAGTTTCCTGGTGTAATGTGGTCCAGTTTCCTGGTGTAATGTGGTCCAGTTTCCTGGTGTAATGTGGTCCAGTTTCCTGGTGTAATATGGTCCAGTTTCCTGGTGTAATATGGTCCAGTTTCCTGGTGTAATATGGTCCAGTTTCCTGGTGTAATGTGGTCCAGTTTCCTGGTGTAATATGGTCCAGTTTCCTGGTGTAATGTGGTCCAGTTTCCTGGTGTAATGTGGTCCAGTTTCCTGGTGTAATATGGTCCAGTTTCCTGGTGTATTGTGGTCCAGTTTCCTGGTGTAATATGGTCCAGTTTCCTGGTGTAATGTGGTCCAGTTTCCTGGTGTAATGTGGTCCAGTTTCCTGGTGTAATGTGGTCCAGTTTCCTGGTGTAATGTGGTCCAGTTTCCTGGTGTAATATGGTCCAGTTTCCTGGTGTAATGTGGTCCAGTTTCCTGGTGTAATATGGTCCAGTTTCCTGGTGTAATGTGGTCCAGTTTCCTGGTGTAATGTGGTCCAGTTTCCTGGTGTAATGTGGTCCAGTTTCCTGGTGTAATGTGGTCCAGTTTCCTGGTGTAATGTGGTCCAGTTTCCTGGTGTAATATGGTCCAGTTTCCTG